>NC_071334.1:49108171-49413906 GCF_027744825.2 Synchiropus splendidus | reverse complement strand
ACCAAGCTACGCCACAGCAGCGTCGCCCCACGCTGCTTGAGATGGTAACGCAGAACCGAGTTTTCAATGGAATGAATTTGAGAGAGTCAGTCATGACACTTTTTTCTCTCTTTTAGTTGCTTGCCTCAGACATCCGGCACGAGAGGAACGTCCTTCTTCAATGTGTGCGATTTGTGGTGCAAAACAACTTCTTCAGGCATGAGAATGGAGCCCAGAGTGGAGAGGCAACCCGGGGTTGCTCTGATCCTCCGAGGGAAGGGACCAGGCAGAGGCGTGACGTGCCAAGTGATGTGTTGTTACCGCAGTGCTCTCCTGTCATTCCCGAAGCGCTTGCTACCATGGTGGGCCCATACCTCTCAGAGAACAGTCTGGACCTGAGTGAGCGCACGTGCCCGTCCACGGACCACGCAGCCGACGAGTTGAGATGGAGCTCAGAAGAAACAGGGCCCACAGCGGCTACGTATGACGATGAAATATGGGAGAGCCATTTGGTGACATGAGGGGTGGTGATATATTATGGCAATTCTTAGTTCACATAACATTCAGAAGATGAGGCTGATATTTTTATTTTCTTCTAATCATGTATTTTGGATGTTGATATTGTTTCTCACAATCAGTGTACAGAGGAGATAGTGTTTCTTGTCTTCTGAAATAAATGGTTTTGTCAGTAACAGCAAGTTGTGGACATTATTGCAGTGCAATGGCTGCATTCATGACCCTATTCTGTCAAGTATTTCACCTGTGTGGTTTATGGCATCAATGTTCACTGCTAACATCAAGGGAAAACAGGGAGAACAGTCTGTTTCTCTGGTCATTGGCGACCCTGGGCTACACTGATGTACTGTAATACTTGGGTCGAGACACGAAAACCTTCACTGTGCTAATAAGAGTCTGGACCTCAGGATGATGTATACGCTGATGCAAAATTGATGTGTCAATCAGAATCAGAAAAGCCTTAATAATCCAGAGGGGAATTTTGTTAGTAACTTAAAAATATAAAATAAGTAAATAAAATATGAAATACAAAATACTCTATTTAACCGAGGCAACGACTTGAGGCTCGAATTACTATGAGGTGGGGATTTCTCGCCATGCCTGGACGGGATCATGTGATCTTCATGTGATGACCCCTTGTCATGGAGAACTACTGTACAGGTAACTTGCGTAACTCCGGTTCTGTGAGTAGCATGAGAATGCTGTGAAGGGGAACCAAATCAAATACAGGACAGTATGTGTTGCCCGTCCATCTTTCCTTCAGTTGTCAGGCCACGTTACCTTCCATGCCTGTAATGTTTTAAGCAACATACGAAACGGATTCAGGAGGGTGAGCCTACGTGACTTTGTTTACTTTCTGGATTGAAAACACTTGAAAAGTTTTCCGAGCGTGAGGCCGATTATATACATGTCAGTTATTCCTGATAAAAATTGTAAAGACTTTTGCCGTATGAAAACAATTGAATTGTCTTTTGTTGGTAGGATTTCAGAATAGTATGTTTATGTGTAATGTGTTTATTTAATGTGTATATTATGCAACTTGCATTGAAATGTACCTCGAGTAGTTTGTTTTGAAGGTACGTTCACGCCGCCAGCGTCTTTATGGGAGCAACACGACAGAGTTAAATTATCAAACGATGATGACAAGGAAAAAAAAGTGAACCTCCCCGTCGGGGAATCGAACCCCGGTCTCCCGCGTGACAGGCGGGGATACTTACCACTATACTAACGAGGAGTAGTTCTGTTGACAAGCAATCCGGAAGCGGCTTTAACTCTTAACTCAAGAGGTATACGTTAACGTTTTGTGAGGTTATTGTTTAAATATCGTTCTCCGTGAAGCGCGCTACGTCATGAATGAAGGTTACTCCGAGGAAGTGGTAAGTCGGAGCTGGAAACGACTTCACAGTCGCGCTCAGTTTGTAACTCGACAACCCACCGGTTCAAATAGAATATAGTAGTCAATTTAAATTGTATAATTAAGTCCTGTATCATTGTTGCAACTAGTCAGCTTCCTGATAACGTTGAATCCAGCATAAAAAGCTGTGCATTGGCCGGGAATCGAACCCGGGCCTCCCGCGTGGCAGGCGAGAATTCTACCACTGAACCACCAATGCGACACGTTGTCGCGGGAAGTCATTACAGATACATTTGCTTACTTTCGGTCACCAAAGCTCAACAGTAACCAATAAACGCCAGGACTAACACTAACTTGATTTGCAAGCGCCAAAAGATGTCCCCAGTACAGAAGTAATGGTTCTTCGAAAACGTTCCTCCATAAATCCGACTGCACGATATGCAGGTCCTATGGTGCGGGGCAGAGACCCAGCGCCCTCTACTGACCAGCCACCACAGTCAGTGCCAGGGTCTCAAAAAGACTCGACTACTTTGGATCAAACGTTTGTCAGAGCCAGCGCTGGCCTCGATATGACGCCAGCGAGACCACACGTAGCTGAGGCAGTAAAACACCTGCAGTCGATTTTAAGCCATTTTATTGTCATCAAAGAAAACTCCATTAAAAAAAAACTCATTTCTCAACAACCCACCGATGATTTAGCACTTAAGGTGCTTGTATAAAATAAGAACATCAAAAATAGACAGGAGTCAGAACAGATCACATGACACACAGGAAGACATGTTTGTGCTTCACATTAATGCCAGCTCTCATCAGATCATGGTCAGTCAGAACAAACAGGATCGAGTCTCTCAATGACGGTTCCAAAGCCTGAGAACATTCACAACTCAGAGATCACGGTTCGATTTGCCTTAACGGCAAAATAAATATTGGTGATTGGTTGAATCACATTTCCACTAGGAGTAGATAAAACTGCTTTTGATTTCAAAGAAAACAGAAGTGTGACTGATGGATTAAAGCACTGCAAATAAGACAGACAAAAAAATAACAGCTCCAGAATGGTCTTCTGTGGCGCCAGACAAAAAAAATGAACCACGGTTTGATCAAGTCATTGCACAAAAGATGTGACACGCCTGGCACCTAGAGTCAGAGGTAGAGCTAGCTAAAGAGATCACAGGTGGCCTGTGGACGAAGAGGAATAAACAAGTGGATTGAAAGAAGGAAACAATTTAAATAAATATAGAAAATGGAGTACGATAAAAGGTTTTCAAGATACATAAGAAAATAATGAGATAAATATGATAAATTACATTAAAACCAGACTAAGTCGTTTTGCGATTTTTGTTGAAAAGAAAATGTACAGAGATTCTCTGGCGGTGGATAAATGAAACGCACCTGCTTCAGATTGTTTATAAAACTGCATAGACGACTTGGAGCCCTTTGATTCGACAACTTCATTAAAAGTATTGCTTCAACAAAACAAATTAAAAGTCCAGCTGTTGTGATTGAAATCTTCAACAGGAATCATTAAAAACGTAGTGGAGGGGAGGCGTGGCTGTGACGCCAGACCGGCGCTCACAGGTCAGTCTCACAGTCCTTCTTCCAGGAGAAGCCGTTCTCCTCGGAGTCGCGGTCGATCTTGATCTGAGGCAAACCTTTGGTGTACGAGCGTCGGTCCAGACTGGAGGGAGACAAACCAAGCCATTAGACGAGAGGATCTGACGTCATGGGACAACAAGAACATTTCAACCGCACAGGATTCTTCACCTTTGAAGCAGACACCCGTTTTTGAAGACACTGTTGCGTGAGTCATTACATCACAGCTAAGCTATCAAGTCAAAAATCGAGTCAGTCAGGTCATTCAAAGATGCACGAGTCCAACCACTAGGTTATCAGGGTCGGACAAGTCAAGCTACAACATCGGGATGGTCAATTCTGATGTCAGAATTGGCCAAGTCGCAGTGACCCGAAAAAGACAAGCTGCTATGGCAACCGAACGGAGCGAGTTGAACTAGAAACAACGTTGGGACTTTGTGAGAAATGCTCGGATGCATGACTTGTGCGAGTTGGGCCAGTGATGGCAGACAAGCTTCAACATCTCCAACTCAGAAATCCATAGAGTTGGCCCAGTATAAGGTCAATATTGTGCTGTTCTGGATCGTGCAAGTCGGGCCATCACGACGCCATCATGTAAGGCATGCTAGCATGACTGAGCCCAAAATGTTGCGTTGAGCTGTACAGCGGCAAAAAGTAACCGTTCCAGATCATGATGTTTTAACATCAAAGTCTTAATTGCATTGTGCAATGTCAGTCAAGCTCTCGAAACATCGGCATCACGAGAGTGAGGTGGTCTGGCTGTTGCCACTGTGCAGGTTGGATTTTATTCTGATATCTACTAGGCTACAACTCAAATGATCAAGTCGGAGTTGCTTGTGACCAACTACAACAACCGCTTTGACCAAACCATTGGAGTCATATTTGTGAGTACATTGTTAGTATTATGACGGCCTCATGCCGCCTCAGTTGAGTGTTAGGCCGGCACGGCACAAGTACGACCCGAGACCTTCGACATCAAGTGAATATCATAAAAGGCCTTCCTACTTGCTTCACCTGACACAGCTTCCTGACCACTCGAGCTGAGAATAAATGACTGGAGAGATGGTACTCACTTACTCAGCCACAGTGGAGGAGTTGAGGTACGGTTCAGCACGGCGAATACGGTTTAAGGGGAATCTCTGATTCATCTCCTGCAAAGACAGAAGCAGCAGGTCACATGACTTCCTCCACAGCAACAGGAACCCAAAAACGCAGCAGCAAAGCCAAACAAATCTTGGTTGTGGTGCAAACTACATCTCAGAACGATCAGGATGGATTTATTCCCTGTTGACCAATGAGTGCCCCCTGGAGGGCTTACAAGGTTCTAGCGTGGAAGCAAGCGGGGTGAGAAGGTTCGACTGGTACTCACTATCCAACATGGGCTCCTTCTCCATCATATCCATGGAGATTTTTATACTGGGAATGTTTTCGTGGTAGGGATAGTCGGACTGTGGGAGGAGGGAGGGACAACATGAATGGATCTACCAGACGACCACGAGACCGGACACCTCAAATGTCCACTTACAAAGTCAGCTTCGCTGTCGATGCTTCCCTTCTTCTTCTTGTTCTTCTTCTTCTCGTCCTCCTTCTTCTTCTTGTCCTTCTCTGGAATGACATCGTCCAGGTAGCTGAGGTCGTGCTGGGAGAAGACGTAGTCCATGGCCTTGCGGACGGCGACCAAAGCCAGAATCTGAGGGGGAGGAGTCATTTAGCTGTCAGTGCGCTGAAGAAATAACTGGCAAAGCGCAGACATGGCCTTAAGCTCACCATGACAGGGAAGATGATGGCCGCCACCGTGGACTTCAGGATCCAGAGCAGAGCCAGACACAGACCCTGGATGAAGGTGAAGAGATGAATGCGTCTCTGAGGGACATGACGCAGGTAGATGAGGTCCGGCTGGTGTTTAGCAGGCATCAGGAGGAGCTGCAGGCGATCCATGAACTAAAGGAAGGAAACCAGAAATTTATATTTCTTTATTTTTAACTGAAATGTTCCAGTAGACCACAACTCAACTCAACTGCAAGACATCTAATATTTCCCTGCCACAGCAAGCGGCTACGTCTCCCAACTGCACAGCATTCTATGATGTTGAATCCAACTGTTCCCCGCCCCCCCGACACCAGCTCTGTTCATCCCTCGCCAATGTAACTGACCGCAACTCACCTGGACGCCATTTAGCGATGCCACACCCATGTAGAGGAAGACACCATAGAGGACTGGCATGGGAATGAACTGAGAGAGAAAAGACATCCCAGTCAGAATTAAGCCACTTAAATAATCGATATTCTTACACAAAAGCAGGTTATTCATAGTGACCATTAAGAAAAAAATCTAATACTGGCCGATCCAAACGGAAAAATAATTCATTCGAAAAATAAATTCACCTAAAACCAGCGCGACAAACAAAACAGGAGCGCATTTCAGTCTGTCCACTAGATGGAGCCCTAACCGCAACAATCTCGATTTGGGAGTTAAGCTCCGCATGACGGTTCTTATTTCACCTCGCATTACTTTCACAGAGCGAGTAATCACTCTAATAGAGCTACAGAAGATTTGGGGATCTTTAAGAGCAGGTTTTATCCTGAAAGAAAAGGACAGTAATCCACATTTGCTCAAAATAATTGGGGGATTGTACCTTGAGGATGGGTGCCATGAAGACGGAGAGACCCGTCAGGATGAACACGAAGATGCCAGTGACTCTTTGTTCTCTGGGGGTTGGAGAAAAACATGTCAGACGCTCAACCTGTGATGGAAGTGATTCACTCGCTCATGGATGAGAGAAAGCTCAAGCTTTTGTTCTGGGATTATCCCAATTTCCTCCTGATGACGTCATCACAGCTCACCTGACACCCAGAAATTTTGGCTGCTCCCCTGGTGCGGATGTCTCTGTCTCCATTTTCAGAGAGTCGATGTGGGCGATGGAGATGACCGTGGCCGCCACATACCATGGGAGACCCATGAAGGAGCAGACCATCATCAGGATGGCCACCCAGAAGAGGTCCAGATGATACCCTGCACCTTTCTGGAGAGCAAGGGGGAAAAGAAGTCTTTTGCTCAATAGATGGCCCAATAGTGTACCTAACGTGGGTTAGAGGACGGACGTCTTCTCAATGTCTACGTCATGGTCTGCTGCCCACAACTGAAGAATATCCTCAGTGGGTATCTACACATGCTTAAATGGGCTGTCACTCCATTACAGACCAAGCGGCAGTATCACAAGGCTTTTTTACCGTATTTCTTTCATGTATTTATCTTATGCGAGAAGGAGAGAAATGGACAGACATCTTCAGTCATATGGACTCGGTATTGGGGTGAATAAAGCTGCGCCAAAAGATAAAGCAGTGCATTGTCTCTCAAAGATAAAAACTGAGTGATTGAGGAGATGCTCCGAGTAGAAGCAAGAGAAGACAGTCGAGGGGGGCTCAGGCATCTCGCCTTCACAGCCAAGAGAGCTCTGGAGGGATGATGCCTCTCCTCGACAACCTCCTACAGCTCTTCTGATGGATAACAGAGACAAGTGTGGGCTACTTTAATTCAGATTTTGACCCCATCACTTGGAGGCCTCACCAAAACTTCAACCCAATCCATTCAAAATGAGAGCCACTCCCACCTTCAGCTTGTGCTCCTTCCTGTTGACGATGACGGCTGTGATCTGTTGGTCCATGAAGATGAGAATGGTGACCAGCAGGGCGGGTAGGGCAGCCGCCAAGTAGACCCACCAGGGGTTCCCTCCGAAGGGAGGAACAAACCAGCCCCTGGACGGACTTGTCGGCTGAAAAAAACATTCCACACACCTCAAGACTCTTGAAAACATTTCTTTTGCATCGCTCACAGGTTCCAAACATTGGTGCAAATCCAGATTGATGCAACTTTCAAACAATAGGCTCTCTGTTCCAGCAGCTACAAAAGTTCCTGTGTCCTCTGTAATGAAAACATTTGGTGCAGGTAGCTGTTCCTCCCACCAGGAACACGGTTGAGGTTGCAGGAAATGTCTCACTTTACTGAGCTAACTACAAAAGCTGCATTATGACGGACGCACAGGTGCTGCCAGGCAGGAAATAACTATACACCTGGCTGATTTTGTGTAACTCTAGTTGTGAGAATACCTTGAATTCACTTGGCACAATGAGCTTCGGGGTGTCCACACCGACGAAGGCGTCCACACCACAGAAGAGCAAGATGGTCAGGATGATGGCAAAGTCACTGATGAGCTTCCTGACCTGCAGGATGTCGCAGGAAAGAGTGGATGTCAGCACAATCATTCCCATGCGGCAACAGGACCTTGACATGACAAACCACTCACCCGAGTGGGAAAGAAGCGGCTCGTCTTGAACTTCTTGAGAGCCATGGAGCAGGTGTAGGTCCCGAAGAAGAGGATGAAAGACATCAGGGTGATGTCAGGCACATAGCCGCAGGCCTCTCCCACCAGCTGACCGCCATACTTCTCGCACTGGTGCATGGTAAGGGACGACCAGGTCGCGTTCACCGGCTGACAAAGACAATGACCGTTACTCACGTCCTTGACAGAGAACATTGGAGAGCACCATCACGTACCAGATCGGTCGTGTTGGTCATGCCGGTGATGTCGAGCTGAGCTGAGGAGTTGCCTTTAAAGCAGAAACCATGATATCTCAATCAGTACTTGAAACTGAACATTAGCGCCCCTCCTGTGTGTGTGTGTGTGTGTGTGTGATGTACCTGGCAGGCAGCGGCAGTCGTACTGCGTGATCAGGTCCGGGTCCAGGTTAGCGTTGATGGGGTTGTGATGCGCCAGCTTGATCATCTTCTTGAACGCGTCGTAGATGAAGATGAAGCTGATGAGTGCAGAGAAACCTTCCTCGGTGAAGCGAGTGAAGTACTGCACCAGGAAGCTGGCGTCTGTGGCGACCAGCACCAGACAGAATAACCCCGACCACAGGCCGATCCACAGCCGGAACTCCAGGTAGTCGAAGTTGTTGTCTCTGTGGGTGAGTGGAAAGGCTGAGTTGACAGACTGCAGCGTCAAAACAGGCCTTTTGGTTTTTAAAATGTTATCCAAAGTTTATTAGTAAGAGACTCGTCATCCATGAGTCAAAAACTCACACACATACATAGTCAAATGGCAATGAGAATGGCAAGGTAACCATCTCTTGTTGACTCAAGAATAAAAGAGATGCATGTTCCTTTATCTGACTCAACGATTGTTCAACTCAGATCCGGATTTGATAGTTGGCAAAGTTCCTGTCACTTGGCAGAAAGTGATGTGTCACTTAACTACCGTCTCACCTCATCACTTCAAGACAATTCGACTCCTGCCACCCCCATCCATCCTCCAAGCAGTTCAGGCATGTTATAATTCTAAGCCTCAGGAAGCTCTCCGTGGGGGGTGAGCTTCTCGCCTCAGTCGACTCGCCGCTAGATGCTGGAAACTACGTGTACAACGCGACTCCACACAAACATGAATATAATATAAATGCCGGGCAGTAAAGGGTCTGATCGCTGTCATCACATTATTCAGAAACAACTTTGCAAACTGCAGCTGCAGGAGACTGGTGCTGGGGAATAGGAGTCATTGAGCAGCACAGAGGTCCGTAAGTCCGTCGTCAGTGAATACCTGAGGAGACGGCTCGTAGTGACAGAACTAAGGAGCTCAAGTCGATGATCGCAAATAGGTTCGGGCTCATGTTGCTACTTCCTTGAGACGTGTTTTGTCATGAGTCACAAACTGGCTATTTTGCGCAGAGCGCTACCAGCTGGACAGGACATCGCCTGATGCGCAGAGGTGCGAGGCTGCACGACAGGCCACCTGAGACAGAATCCGCTGTGCTGTCTGATGTTCACCAAGTTAAAAGCCCCTCAGTTTGATGAAACTCAAATGTGTTTTGACAAGTGAGCCATTTTACTGACTGACAAAAGCGACTGATGGCTGCAGAGAACAAGCTGAGACGACAACAGCTTTCGACTGGAACTGTGGAAACATCCGGAGGCCACGACCATCTTGGCTGACAGTGCAGAATTAAATGAGGGTAAATTATTAATAATGGAACGGTGTTTGTAATGTTAGAAGACGAGGAGGCAGATGAGGACGTAAACCATCAACCAGCCACTAAGTCCCGTTTACGTGGCGAGACAGAGGCATTTAATATCAAGAGGCCTGTTCATAATCATACTTCAAAACGAGGTACATACACAACCATAACATTATGACCATTTGATCTAATTGGTTCATGTTAAATTGATCCATACATGACTTAAACTGTTAAGGGGGATTGCTGCGGCCAGACGGTTCAGACATGTGGAGAGAGTGCGTTGACAGTTGTTGCAGATGAGAGAGGTTCATAAGGCTATGAAGTCATGAGACTGGAGGACAAGTGAAGGACATCCTGTGCTGATCTCATGAGATACAACCAATTAAATATATATACTTGTTTACCTCCAACTTGCACAATATATATCCAACATTGACCAAGACAACAAGAAATGTTCCTTTGACAAAACAAAAATGGGAATCACCACAGAAGGATTTGAGAAAACTGGGACCATAAATAATGCAACATGGAGTGTGAGTCGCTCAGACGCTTGATAATCTTGTGGCGTGAAACATTAATGTGGAGCATTAACTTATGTTTTTACCGGGTACCACACTTGTTGTAGCTATTGTGTGGAACAAATTGATGGCTGCATATTGTATTAACAAAACTTCTGCTTTCAAGTGCATAAAATATAATGTAATCACCATTGCATGTAATAAAAATCTATACACTGTATGTACACATGTATACAATGCAGCAGTAAAATGAATTTTTAACTGACATTTAAAGAAGAGCTACCAATACCAAAAAAGTGTTTTCAACTTTCCACTTTAGTCCACTTTAGTCAAAATCGGTCAAAATAAAGCTCTAGATCCATATTTTGATATGCGCCGTTTACCGATACAATCCATGAAACCATTAAAGAAAAGCTAATTAAAGCTAACAAAGGGATGCAAAGACTTCCCATCTATAGTTGGTAGTTTATTGACAATACTATCCTGCCGTGTCATTCAAGTTTAATAAAAATCTGGTTCAAATGTGCATAATAGCCACAGACTGGAGTGATTTCATTAGTAAATGTTTCTTAATTCTCTAGTTTATCTAATCAGCTACGGGCAGGGAGTGCTGTCATCTCACTTCATTCCTAGATTTACAGACGGCACTTCACTCTGCTCAGAGTCCAAATTCGACAGCTACAACCCTGAATGTGTCGTGAGCTCCGACTGGACGTTGAGGGGGGCCGGACTCCGACCAACAACTGTTAAGATTAAGCAGTCAAAGATGACTCACTTGCTGAAGTTGAAGAGGAGCCTTTCAAAGACCAGAACCGGCCCGGTGCTGCTGAGTATTGTGAGGGGCTGACCCGCCAGCAGACAGAAGACCGCTCCCGTCAGCGCCGTGCCCAGGAAACTTTCCAAAACCCCCTGAGAGGCAGAGGAACAGAAGTACAGTTAAGTTAGTCAGCAAGAGAGAATCACGCAGATAAGACTGTGACTGAAGATGATTAAGATTCTCCAGCTGAAGACTGATGAAAACTGTTACCACCACTCATGATGGTGGCACCTTTACAAGTCTTTCAGGGGTTCAAGTACAATATCTGCAGCAGTCACACCAGACTACTACTTCTAGCTCAACAAGCTCAGGCAGCAACGACACTAGCTGAAGTGGTAATTCAAAGTGGTAGTTGTGGAATCAACAGTGGTGGTAGTAGTCGTATTGGCTATTGTTACCCACTGACTCCATCACCACAGTTTTGCTATTACTACCTTTAATTACTCCCAATGATAGTACCGCTGCAGCATCATCTCATGCTACTATTACCAATACTGCTTCTGCAACAACCATGTGTAATATCAAAGCCAGTGCAAATACAAATATTTATATTCCTTATAATACATTACTACTGACAATTCTGACACTGTTGCTAGTTGTAGTACATCCACGATTACTGCCAAGTCAAGTTCCGAGAACTATTGCGTCATTACTACCTATACTTGCAAACAATACACTTGCACAACTGCCACCACTACTACTTCTATAACAGGAACTGTCCTGACAGCAGAAACCTGAGAGTTGTCTCTTCACATACATGTGAAAGTGAGTATCACACACGTTTTGTTTCACTTTTTTTTTTTTTTTTTTTTTTACCAATAGTTCCTCCTTCCAACTCCATTGCAGGAATTGTGTTGACTCAGCCTGAAGCTTTGTTTCCTTCACACACAGCTACAGAACCAGCCCATCCAGTAAGGCACGTCAGACCAACGCTCAAGTCACCTGTTGAATCCAGGTGTATTTCTAGCCAAACCTCATGACAACAACAGAGTTGTTGGGGGTCACGTGAGGCCGGGGAGATTCCCTCTCAGAGTTGGAAAAGATTGAGGAAGTGGAGTGCGGGGGGTCCTGTGCAGGGACAGAGCCACTTTGCTGCAGTAATCTGGATCTGAGGTCATTTCCGGCCCAGGTAAATCCCTGAGGCAGGAGCGGCTCCGGTTGACTGTGCAGCTCGTCATTTAATGGAAGCCTTCATCAGAGACTCGGTAGCTTCAGACATTTATAGCCCAGAGTGACTATTCTGGTGAGGCTGCAGAAATAACTGATGCTTAGCACCACGAATCAGACAGGAGGAGGTGATGTAATCTAATCACCATGGTCCATCATGATCAGCACAGGCGGACACTTGCGCTTCCTTATTTCCAATTATATTTTACCAGGATTTCTTAAATTGGTGAAAAAAAAGGGTGTGGCTAACTAATCATTTAAAAGAAACATTGATGGCAATTAAAATAAAAGTCTACCATAAAGGCCAAATTCCAAAATAATTTTAATTTGTGGCAGTAAAAGACAACTCTTGGATTCAATTTAATGTCAATGTCTTTGTTCGTATTTAAAGCTAAACAAAGAGAAATACATTAAATATGCGCACTCCCTTGCAGCTTAGTGATTGTGTCAATGTTGAGGAAGACGAGAATTTAGAAACTATTGAGCTCATTGGGGAAACAAGTTCACAACCTACTTGAAGAGAAGAGTTTCTCAACTCTTTCCCACAGTCTAGATTCAAGTGGCCAACAGATGGTGGCCAATAAAGTTTAGAATATCCATATAAAACTGAGGCGGCAACAACAAAATAGCTGATAATCATAGATAGTTCCGGCTGTACATCTTCTTGAATAAGCTATACCTCCTCATACAAGGTTTTTCTTTTTCTTTGACCTGAAACCAACTTTGACTCGGTCGAACAAGTGTGCTCAAGCCTCTGTCACCCACATGTGGGAAAGCTATGCGAGCTGGAAAACGGAAAGACCCCCAGCTGCAGAGCACATGAAGGACGTGCACCTCGACACATCTGCTCATTCATCGGCTGGAAGGAGGTGAATGACGACCAGAGGGGACGTGGCGTGACATCTGAGCTAAAGTGAGGCAAATTTACTTTGAATTTGAGTAAAGCGAGAGAAAAGTAACTATTGACAGTTTTACTCAATGAAGGTAAATATCTTTAGCAATCGCTGACTCATGGGGTTCGTCTGGAACCTTGTACATTGATGACAGCTTCTGTGTCCACATGAGAAAATATTCAGATGAAACTTCCGTTCCAGAAAGAATATTGTCTAAAAATGCTGAATGGATAGCTGTAGTGGCTGGAAAAACAACTTTTTAAAAGGGAAACAGTTTGCGAATAAGCATCAGGGAACTGAGAATTAAGATCTTTGTAAATAAAAACAATAATAACATTATTTCTTAATTTACGATTTTTACGTTAACTTGGCTCATTTAGCTTTCACTACAAGATGAAACACTAAATATGTATTCAACGAAAAGAATTCATGCAAGTATAAAAATACCAAGCAACTAAAAACGTATGGGTCGACAGACAGGGGGCGCCGTTGGTACCTGCATATTATCAGTAGCATCCCCGAGCAGACCTCCAAAGGTGATGGCGTTGGTGACCGTTCCCAGGTAGATGAACAAGATGGTGGACAGAGACTGAATGTGCAAAGCGTCGTAGAAGTCGCTGGCAAAGAACGGAAGCTTCCTCTTGATGTCCAGCATCAGGCCTCCGCAGAACCTGACCCACAGAACCAAACCGGCTTGGAAATATTTCCAGACAAAACACACAAAAAGTGATGCAATCTTTACACTAGCATTCATGCAGAACATTTCCTCCTTCCACCATCTTTTGGTTTCTCATCTATAGGAAGAAAGTGACTCACCTTCTGGTGCACTGGAGCTCCTCGCCGACTTGATGTCCTCCTCCACCGCCGGCGCCATGACCCGGGTCATGAGGCGTGTCGCCATTCATGTGAGGCGGTTCCAACCCAGCGTACATGTTCTTCCTTCACAAAAAAAACAAAAAAAAAACTTTGCAACAACCATCTCAAATTTTGATTCTCTCACCCACCCCAACAATGACATCATCCTGAACAGTGCAGCAGGTGGACTTTGCTGCAGACAGGTCAAGTTGGAGTCGAGAGGGATTCACTTTGAGGTTGTGGCCACATTTGTTGGAAATAAAAGTCAACAAATCAATAGAACCTCAGAGTTGTAACAGAAAACCAGACCATGGGAGGAAACATGGCAAAAATGCAGGTTGGCACCTCAAAACACCTGCATGCAAAGACAGTAGAGGGGCTCAGGGATCTAGTCAGGCTGCCTCACACACCCCTCAAAATTTAGATTATAGGAATTGGGAGGAAGCCGAAGAGGAGATCCGGGACAAGCTGTGTTGCAGGGCCGAAAATTCAAATCTTACCTTAAGGGAGGAAATGTATGATTTACGGGGTTTTTCACTGTCTCTGTGGCCTGAGTTCAATTCGCCACCTGCTGTACTTTTGATCAGATCGCACTTTGTCTCGAGACAAAAATGTTGCTACATAAATGCATGAACAGCGTCTTGAAGCTGACTCATCAGATTGCGGTTTCCCCTGTTAAGCAATGAGGGGAAAACACGAGCCTGGCACGCTTCCCAGGGGAATCAATAAGCACTCCAAATATTAGCGCACTGACTCAGGTCAGTTACTGATCGGCAGCAGAAGAGCTTTAGAAGATCCAAAAGTGTGTCAGTTCAGTGACCCTGATTTCACACCAGTCGTTTTGATATCAATGAGGAAACAAAACGTCTTATACGATAGTGACACGTCTGGGTCACGACAGTGAGTAAAGGGAAGCAGAACTCCGGCTCACCTCTTGTCCGAGGAGGGCAGTGATTTGGGCGGCTCTATCCTAATGTCGGGGTCCCACTCGCCAGGGGGCAGAACGATGACCTCGTCCAAGAACTCCTCGATACCTGCCAGCAGGTCCTGGCGGTCCTTTGCTTTGTAGGCGATGTCGTGAAACACCTGAAGATCAGATTGTTATTATTTTTTTTTTTTTTAATTACACCTCAACTTGGTTTTATCATGACGTCATGTCCCCCATTAGCGTTTGCTCATGTTTTCACTGCACAGATTTTTCAGTAAATCTCTACGGAATTATATCAATACGTATCCCATTTTCAGTTTTTTTTCTTCATTTTTGAAAGATTATTTCATCCATTTATCATATTCATTACTTTGTGCTTAAAGAAAAAGGAAAAAAAAAGATTTTTTTTTACCCCAGTAACGTTTTATTTTATCTTTTGGTTTTCAAACCAAAATATTCAATTTTATTTGTATATATACATTTTAATATTTGAACTCATTGATGTGGTCTGGACAGATTTTGCCTCCCATTTTACTTTTTTTTTCCTGAACATACATTTTTGCAATTACACTGGGTTCATTCACGCTAGGATTTTTTTTTTGTCAAACTGTGCCATTTTTTATTAAATCTGCCTACTTTGTGTCCCTTCTTTGTTGTTAAAATTAGTTTGAATTCTATTTGCATTTTTATGGCTGTCACATTATTTATGGAACCCTTTTTCTGCCCAGTTTGCATTCATCTAACTGCTGTGAAACTCATTCCTTGTCTTCCATCTTGACGTTTTCAAAACGCCTCAGTGTCGACAGGTCACGACTGAGTCACTAGAGAAGAGTGAACAGACTGTCATAGAGGAGTCGGCAGGCTAAAGTTTAACATGAGGAAATCCTGGAAAAACACTTCCTATCTTGTTGACACACGCGCTGCCGAGGCCTGTGGGAACGTCAGACCCTCTTCACGGTTAACAACCCACCAGTTGTCTGTAAACATTCCTTCTTGTGTGTCAGGACTAATGTGCAGAAACTTCAACACATGCAGCCTCCAGTGAAAACAGTTTCATGATCAACGTTGAAGGAGTTGTTGAACACGTGTATGGGAAGTGTCTCTCCAGAATCCTCAGCCTGACCTCTGGAACATGTGTGACACAAGCTCATTTGTAATGAGGGAAAAGGTCACCCCAATTTCAAAATGGCTTTTACAAACCACCTTTGTCAAGTTTGAGTGACATTTTTTTGTTTTCTCAAAACTAACATGATATGATCAAAGACTAATTATTTTCAGTCGACACTTAAAAACTAACCAACTCATTGTTTTAACTCATTAAATGTCATTTACTATTACAGCAAATTTTATTTTGTCATCTTTACATTGTCCATTTTGTCAAATCCCCTGAGCTTCATTTTTATAACCATTATGCATGCTAATATAGTTTGTTTTAATAAACCTTTTAATGGTGGTTGCACATTCTTCAGTATTTGATTTATTGTGCAAGGCAAACATTTATTACTGAATCTGCAATGTGTTTTCCTACATCAAATGTACCCCTTCCTTCCAATTTCATTACAGACTTTTTCAATCATACAATATTAACATCCATCATAATCACTCGAGCAGTGAGGTCTCGCCTGTCAGCTGCTCCTCTGCTGCAGTCTAGACAGAAACATTTCAGCTATTTAATGCATCGTTGTGACTGTAAAAGAGAAAGTCGAGGTCAATGCCCGCAACACGGACCTGACGAAAACTAAAAAGCAATGCAGAACCCAGTGACCTGGGGTTAGGTGCACAGATCAAATGACAGGGCCAAGTCTTGACGTACCTCATCAGACATCAGGGTGGCGATGGCTCTTCCGATCTCATGGTAGGACTTTGATTTACCTTTGGGGCCCAGGAGCACAAACAGAAACCTGAATGAAAGAGTTGGATGTTAGTTATCCCACCAGTCCTAAACCATGATATGTGTGTGCGTATGCATGTATTAATATTCTTGAATGGAATAATCTTTGACAAGACATTGATCTTGTGAGGACATTTTGGCCAGTCCGCGTAGGGTTTTGAGGATGAAAACGACAACATAACCATGTTATTACAATTGGGTTTCCATTTGGTTCTGAGTCCTGGTTAAGGTAACCATTTCATTCGGGGAGCGGGAGCAATTCTTGAAAACACTACACACCACAAGACTTTGTGGGGACATTTGTCTGGACCCCCACGTGGTTAAGTCTCAATTTGAGGATGTGAAGACTTCAAAATAACAGGCTGATTATGATAGGGGGAAAGTTTGCTTTAGAGTCCAGGTTAAGGTTTGCCATTTGTTTTGGATGGTTGGGTTCATGGTGAGACGCCAGGGAAAGCATTATGTCTGAGAAACCTCAAAATGTCCCCACAAGGATAGAAAACGTGTCTGTTGTGTGTGTACCTCGTGGGCACGGGGACTTCGGTGAGCGCTCCCAGCATCACAGCTTGCTGCAGACGCACAAACGCCACAAAGGGATTTTCCAGGAAGTCCACCTCCCCAACCAGCACGTTTGACGCCTCGGCATCCCGGGGCAGCTTCTTCATGAACTTGTTCTTGAGCTGACAGTGAGAGCAGATGTGTCAACTGCAACATGTAACAGCTCATTCTTGCATATACGCAAGAGTCCCAGTCCCAAAAAGTACTACAGGCGAAAAAATGTTTTCAAAAATTTTTGCACCGTGTGACCACAAAACTGTATGTTCACCATCAACACTTCAGGGGAATACATCTTTTAAAAGTCTGAGCACGTGCTGCAGCTAGTCACATTGTCCTGACTCATGCTGACTGAAGTGACAGAGGAAGACACAAACAATAAGCTTTTGTTGTCGACCAGAAAGCCTGAGGTCTTGTCTATATATGCTCGACTCACACGCTCCTGCCGGCAAATCACATGTGCCTAGTCAATGGTGAAATGATTGTAGTTTAGAAGCTCTCAGCTCCTTCCGTTGACCATGGCACCGCCTCAACACCGAGAGCGACAGAAGACTTGTCTAACCCTATAATGGTAAGATGTCTCCAACAGGACAGGACACGAGCAATGAAAATCATCCTAGAAGGTTTCACCTCACAGGACCCAATACACTTGCCTCAAACACACAGACATAACTGCAATTTAAGAGTCCATGGAGGGAGGAAATCAAAAATGGGTGTTGGAGGGCATGAGGCGTCGTGAGGGGAAATGAGTCTGGAAAGTAATTTAATTTTAGTTTGGATACTCGGGCAGAGTTGCTTCACATGTTTGAGTGTCACACAAAGCCATAAAAACAGCAACATTATCTTCAGTTTCAGTAGAGGAACTGCTTCAAGTCCAACCACAGCAGCTGCAGACTGATTTATATTGGCAGAAAAACTGAATAAGAAAGATCCTGAAGTGAAAGTTTGATACTGTTTATATGTAAAATAGTACAGATTCATCATCTGTCTTCAATTGTTCAAGACATTTAAGAACTTTTAGTGTTCACAGTTGAAAAGCCCACTGTCAGTCTTTAGTCTTTTCAGTATTGTTAATGGCAGACATTGAATATATAACTTGGAAAAGGGACTAAATTGCTCACTCTTTGCACATTTTTACAGCCTTAAAATCAAAATAAACCGAGGCTGAGATAATTATAGAAGGGTTTAACAGACGGGCAAACTTTTGAAAGATGACCAAAAAGCTTAATCAATGACAGTAAAATAACCTTGAATTACAGTGACGTTAAGGTCTCCAGACCTTTTGGATGCTTGAACAAAACCAGCCACCAACACTGATGCATTTGCACTTGTGATGTGATTTCAGGACCAAAGTCTCATCAACACCATAAGGAAGACAGATATTGTTACATTAAGACATGTTGCATTCTTTGGTGTGTTGAAGGGTGAAAGCTTCAGATGTGGATTGGGACTAGTCAAGTGTAGCTCATGTTTCGCCAGTGCAACCAGCCACGTTACCTGGTCCTTCTCGGGCTTGTCAGAAAAGTCACTCAGGCTGTTGGAGGTGAGGGTGCGATGGGCGGTGGTTGGGCTGCCTGCAGACAAGTACAACAACTTCAGTCAACACTGGGAGTGAAGAAAGGAATACTAAGAAAAGCAAAGCAGCAGGCAAGTGGATGAAGAAAAGCGCTATAAACATCAGGAGGCGGCTAAATGTGGCAAGGCTTAAGCTTTAGGTCTCATGCCAGATGGTCGTTCATTCAAGATCCTGAGAGCTGAGGATTCTCGGTCGTCTTAGGTTCGCTGATTACAGACGTCAGCAGAAACCTGCTTAGGCAACCGTTGGTGAATGAGACGGTAAACTTTGGAACCGTTCACTTGGTGTCATTCACCGTTGCTGGAGGACAGAACACTAAAGCTACAACAAGCACTATTACACAACTATCTCTAATTGCATGGTATGATTCACTCTGTTGCTAGTACTGAAGTGAATCACAACATACAAGTGATGGTGATGTGATTCAAAACTATGAGTATCAGTCTGACAAAAATATCAGCAGGACAGGCTAAACCAGTGATCCTCATTGTAGACAAATACAACACTACGTTGATTCCTTAACAGAGCTCTTGTTTGACATTTGTGGGTCCATATCTGCAGCCTGCACACATGGAAATCATGAGCCAAACCCAGAGACCTCACTTACAGAGGTATCCCATGCTGGAGCTTCTCGTGACTTCACATGGTTCCTCTGAGTCTTGAGGGTTAAAACAAGGCACTGGGTGCTCGAGGGGGCTGCGAGCTAGCGACACCCAACAAGAGCCGAGACGACAGAGCAGTGAAGAAAAACAAGGTCAGGAAGGAGAGAAAGCAAAGATTTAGACAATACAGATGTTAGGAAAAAAAAAGGTAGGAAGATGTTAGTTCAAGTTGAGGAAGGGGGGGTTCATTCACCGTTCTCCTGGTTGGTGAAGAGGCGACTTGCGCTGGACACGCTCTTGCCGATGTCGGCGAGAGACCGCAGGTTGGACTTCTTGGTCTGGTGACGGTGCTTCCGGAGCAGCGTGTACATGACCTTCTCTTTGACGTCAGGCCTCAGTTGCCCGCTCTCAATCTGGCTGTCGGTGATCATCTCTGCACAACAGGCCAAGTGTTCACAGATGCAATGTCGTCACAGTTATGAACTGTTGACTCACCCACTATCTGTGGCAGCGTGGTGGCCTCGAGGTCCAGCATGATGGTGCCCTTCTCAATGCACTTTTTAAGTTCCATTAAGCTATGCAGCGACAGTGTGGCTACATGAGGTTTGCTCCAACGTTCGCCTCCTTTCTCCACCTTCTCCTCAAATTTGATCCATCTAGACAGAGAAGAACATAGAACTTTAGTATTTGGACTGTTTTTCAAGGGTTGATCCTCAAACGACAGGCACTGGGACAAGACAAAATCTTAACCCCAAAGATTTAAGATTATGGACAAGATAAGGGATGGACCCAAATCAAGAAGCACATCATTGTTGACATTGTTGGAGATTAAGAAGTGACTCAAAGGGTGGCGACCAAAACCCACATTATGAGGGAATGACTAAAGAATAGGCAAAGTTTAGCTGAGTTTGGTGCTTGAAGGATTGAGAATAGGACAACAAGCATGACCGGGACCGTAGACAGACCACAAGCAAGTAATCGGTTGCCTTGGAAGGATGGACCAAGGAAGACCAAGACAAGTGTGTCATTCGGGTCATGAAGAGATTTAGGACGAGACATACAGGAATTAGGAACAAGACACTGAAGACAACAGAAAAGGAGAGGCAGCAAGGCCATAGTATGTTGGACATTCCAGCATAGAGACCAAGAAAGAGTTGACCATCCAATACCAAGGAAAGACACTGAACATATTTTAGGGTCAAGACCATAAGGTTCAAAGGGTTTACAAACGTCTTGACCTCGCTTTTGGATTTGCCTTAAAATCAAATCTGAAGAGCCACATCAGCAGTCCACAGAGGCTGTCTGACACAAGGTCTGTAAATGTTCGGCAACCGATGAATGAACTACATTTCTTTTTTTTCAATCCTCCCGTTTCATACAAATGTCAGAGGATGGAAACATAAAATAAGTCCAGAACAAAGGCTTTCAAAGAAATGTACACAACAAAGCAAAGGAGACAAGAAGGGTTCTTGTTTCTTTACTAAATAGTCTGGCTGTGTTTGGGTCGGTCACAGTTCACAGGACCAGAAATACTGGATGCAGGTAAAAATACAGCTCACCCGAAGACAAATATTGGCTTCTGGAGTGCTGCCAGTTCTGCATGAGGTTCTGACCTCAAATGGTTAAATCGGGGAAACGAGAGCTGCTGGTTTTATCAAGGATAAGCTCAGCGTTGAAGCCAATACAGCGAACAAGGATTCTTTTTTTAATAATCGTTCCTCGAATGTCAGCGCCACAAAGGAGCCATTCTGCTCCAACCTGAGGATGGGGTTTCCTCTGGGGATAGAGTGTCCAGCTGGCTCTAGCCCACACGGCCAGTTTGTTTTGATGAACACGTCCTTTCATTGACAAGGGAAAGGAATTATGCAGCGACTACAACCTAATGGTAAACATTAAAGCCCAAGGAAAGATGAGGCTTGGGTGCAATGAAGTCAAAACTAATAATGTGACACCGAGCCCACCCAAAAGTGATGTTCTGTCGAGACAATTGTGAATGACAAGCTTTATTTTTAAACATCTTTAAGCTCTTGCGCGGCCCTAACAAGAGTTCTTAATAAAGCAGTGGGAGACAATGGAAAAAGTGAGTGACGCTAATCCAATGTTTGACACCCGCAGGCATCTTGCATGCAGATACAGCTGCGTCACACGTTTAAATATCAAGCTAAATGTTTAATGACTTTATAAAAATGGTGAAAAGAAAGTTTTCACAAACACATGTGTAGCTTTGAGCGACTAAACTCAAATGATACTATAACCCCATCCCACATTTTTAATTGAGCCATAACATTATTATGACCACATGCCCAAAAACAATGGAAAACTATTGAACAGGTGGTACACTGGAATTCAGACATTCTGAATGAAAGATAATACTTTTGTTTGACTGTGCAGTTCTATATTTTTTTTATTTTATTAAAAAAAATCCACTTCTTGTGCATGAATTGTATCATGTCGTCATTTAGTAATTCATAGAAATTCAATTAAATTATCAATTAAGATGATCTTGCTGGCCAGATCTTGCCCACGCGGCTTTGGTTTGTACCGGTAAATATAGTCACATCTTCAGTGTTGGTTTGAAGAAATCAGAGATGCAGTGTTGAAATGGAGTGAAGAGGAGAGAAAAGTTTTTAGGAATATTTTATTATTATTACTGTGTAGTTGGTATGCGATTAAAGTTGGGGGGATAGCAACATCTTCACTTCAGTCATGCTTATTGTTAAGGTTAGTTCAGAGAAGAGCCAATTGAATCAATATGCATATTAAGGTTCTTTATTAAGGAGAATGAACAATGAGCAGTGGAATTTCCTGAGTTCAAGATAGTACAGAGCATTGCTTGTACTGTCCTGTGAGCTGGGATACATCAGGGCGACGAGAGACCGATAGAATGAAGGCCTACTTGTGAGGGATGCATGCGACTACACAAATGAAGAGTTCGTCAGACGACCACTGAAGTCCAGAAGCAGCACGGCATGAATCAGCATTCCATCCAAAATCATTGCACCGCAAGCAGCAGTACATTGATTCAGTTGAAAAAGTTTCCAATCAACTGGGTCATCAAACTTAAGAGACGTTTATGAGAACTTTGTCCACTCGGCAGAACAGTGCCTTTTATTCAGGTCAAGAATAAGATTTATGGCATGTAGTCAAGTGCTTGTGATCTTATCAACCCCTGTCACTTTTACATGAAGTGATGGCTTTGCAACATGGATGGCTCCGAAGGAGATGTAATAAAACTGGCAATATCCTGGATTATTATTTCGTTTGACTAGAGTTGGGCAACAGCTGACTCATCGTTTACTGTGTCACACATTGTCCTGTCACTGGCTCGACACACGAGCACAGACCGTCCCAGGGAAGGAAAACTCAAAAGGATTTAAGATTGCAGCACTGCACTCAGTGACATCACCTATCAGACAGAGCAGTGTTTCGGGTTGGACCTCAAGGTTGTGCTGTGACGCTTCTTGTTTGATTAAAACAGGAAGCGAAACCATAGTCAAATGACCTTAAGAGCAGCTGCTTTATGTAGTTTCCATCCCTTATTGCCACAGTGAGTCCTGTTCAGGCCATGTGGGACTTTCTGTCGTTTCCTGGTCTCACAAACAGGTACTATAGATCTGTGTGATAAGAGCAGGCTGGGAGTTCCCTGGAGAAGAGCCCGCTTCCAAACACAATGAAATGATTGACAGGATGGACGGGGTTCAAATTCGGGGTCCACTTCAAGCAATAATGTCTCCTTACTAGGTCAATAAGCAGCCAAGTTCAGATGTCAAACAAATAGCAACTAAGATGTGATTATACTGGGCAAAATGCTCAGACCAAAACTTGTTTCTTAAACTGCTTACACCTAAAATGCCACTCTACCGGCAAGAGTCAGTGAACACAACGCTAGTGCAAATTATCGGTCTTGCTTTCATTCTTGTTGAATACAGTTTGAAGCCAAAAGGGCAGAACTAATGAGGAGGCAGGTTCCTGTTGCAAATTGTTTCAGTACATTATGGGACGGCATGGATGACTACAATTGCAGACTATAAATGACACGTGTATATTGTATTGAATTATTTCACAAGTGGGATGTGCTCAGACTTTAAACCACCCAAACTGATTTTTTAGCAGCTTATAAGAGTCTTCGCAGCGTTAAAAGAAAGGCACACCTGGCTGTCTCCTTCCACTCCATCTCCTGTCCGTCCACGGCCAGAAGCTCATCCAGTTCAGTGAAGAGCTGCGGAGGTGGGGGACCATCGTCTTCCTCTCCCAAGATAAACCTGATCCTTTCAGCCGGAGAAACTGCAAAGGAAACGTACATTACTTGGAAGTCTGGAGAGTGTGCAATCGTCCATACAGAATAAAGTCATTTTACAAATAATTTCAATTTAAAGTCATAAAATGTAAAAATACAAAATGTAATTCCCTTCATTTTGCCAATGACATTTGTAAGCGATGAAAGTGGTTGTGGTAACAAAGACACCATTTTGGTTGAAATTAGGGGGAAAAAATGCAATGCCGGTGTGTCAGAATGGATTCTAAATGTAGATGAATCCGTGAAATGAAATCAGTCAACCTCCTCCTGTAAGGTTGTGTTCTGGGCAGAGCCATCTTGGAGGGTCACAATGACCAGTTCAAGTCAACCAGCCGCAAGTAAGTGTCTTATGAGATACCGTTCTGCGTCAGGCCCAATCTCAAGTGCTGCTGGGATGATAAGTATTAGGAAGTGAAATCAATAGACGAGTGAAGTAGACCACAAAGTACACAAAAAAAAGACAGCACAGATTATCCTGAATCAAAGGTCATCCCTAGTCAACATATTTCACACAAACTCCTGTATGTCCCCTTGGTACAAGCCAGTTTAAAGTTCTGTCAGAGTACACAATGATTGACATGTGTTTCACGCAAGCTGTCACCATTAAATCAAGTACCAGATGTAACTTTCACAGAAAAAAAAAATACATCTCGTAAAGAAGTAGGAATGTCTGTTGACATTGACAGTTTGGCACAGGGATTCTTCCACCTCCATTATCATCGGACACTTCCAATAACATTTCAAGCACAATTTTATATATTCACAAATGCTGAACCTAGTGAATGAATCAAATCTGTAAAATATTCCACTTGCAGGTTGGATGTCAACCTGCAAGTGCTTACTATGTGTAAAAAGACTGTTAGACTTTCAAGCGTCAAAATTCTGCCATTCTTAAAAGGTCATGTATAACGTCTGGGGCCATCCCGACTTAGAGGCTCTACCAACCCCATGATTAAACTAGCTGTGTGCTGGCTGTTCAAGTAACAGTAAAGCAGGCTACACTGCACAAGACAACACATTGAACAATTCCTTTCAGCCAATTGGTTTGTTAGGGTCCGTGCAGCAGCTTAGAGAAACAGTCAGTCCATGCCAGAAACAAGGCGAGGAAATCCTCAGAACGATCAATGAACGGAAAGCGTGGCAACCCTTATATAACTGACCTAAAGAAAGATTCAGATTTGCATCTTCAAGTGAATGGAGTCATTATTGTGAGTGCAACAACCTCTTGCCAGTTAAAGATTGGTAAGAACTTTGCAGTTATTGTTTTATTGATTCAACTTTTGGTGTATTGTGATGACGCAATCCTCCAAAGCACAGTTCACTACAGTATCAAATACAAAGACCAGACAAGGATACATTTTCCTCTATATGTAAAACAGAATTGAAAAAACAATCACAGCAACAAGTAAACATTAAGAAATGAATCAAGATATACTTAAAAAAAATGTATTAAAGAAACTATCACACATGATACTAGCATCAGATCAGTACAGACTTTTCCTAAATGGCTCTACAATTACTCCAACCCTTGCATGGTCTGTGTCCCTCAAGTTGTATGGATGGAGAAAATGACATGAACCAAGTTCCCTTCAGACCCATTTGCAAGACTGATCCATGGCTTTCTAAGATGCCAATGTTCCACTCCATCTTAGCAGTTCTATTAAGTCTCATCTCTCTCAACACATTGTACCTCTGTAGAGGAGACATGGCTGACTGTGCAGGCCAGCACCATCAAACTCTAAACACTGCTAAATTTGATGAAAATGGTACAAGCTCTATATCACCACGCAAAGTTATTCAACCACATTACACAACAATAGGCAGAACCGCGATGCAAATTGAATATGATGGATTAACTTTGTGTAAGGACACCTTGTTAACACTTCTAGGAAAGTACATGTGAAGTTGCAAGTGTCTATTTTGGTGCTGCTGATGCACAGTGACCAGAGAGAACAGCACAGGTCCCCTTAACGTCACCAGGTTTCCATCCTGTTAATCCTGACACTGCAAACCTGTGCTTAAATTAGGACTCCTGCTTCTAAAACTGTCCACCTGCTCAACTAAAGCAATAAGGCGCGATGAAAGTCATGAACTCTGCCTTGAAGAAAAACGCTGACATCCATCAGAAAAAAAAATTACCCAAAACATAAACACGGCGGGCGATACGAAGCTCCCTGTACATTGTCCTTTCGGTCGGTGTGACTTTCAACACTGACTGGCACCATGAGACCTCTTCCGGCACAAAGTGTTGTCATCAATGAAAACCAGATTGTGTTGTGGTTGCACACAACTTTTAAGTGCCTCGGTCAGCTCAGTTGGAATCAACAGGATTAAGGAGATTGAGGCGGAGGGCAAAACAACCAATGCATCAATATAACACCCTTCACTTGTATATATTAAACAAGTGGAGGGAGACAGGTGCGTCGTCTCGGTGAGTGTTTTGAGTCGAGACCTGGTCGCCTTGATCGCAGCACACGCGCATGCATGCATGCACACACGCACACTACAGCTTGTGTTCCTCTACATGACACACCTTCGACACAAACCTGTCCTTTTGCACACTTTATCATAACAACTGTCTACATCTGACCCAAGTCCTTGTTACACAACAGACAAATGGTGCTGGGGCATTTTCAGTGAATGGCAAAATAACCTTTTGTCAGACTCTGCAATTAAGACGGCATCAGTTGAACTGACGCGAGCGGGTGTGGGTCCTTGCATGTGCAAGAGTAACGTGTTCAGGGGAATTAAACGTTTTGGAAATGACCAAATAAAGGCAGAGAAAATGTACACACGTGCAGCGTGAAGCAAAAAAAAATATATATATATATATTTGGACATTTTTAATCTATTGGGTGCATTTTCTTCATGCAGACGAGGGGATTCAAAGCAGCCGGCGCATCACGGGATGTGAAACTATTGTGGTCTGCAACTGTAAACGAACAGATTGTGCTTGATGAGCCAGCGTTGCCATGCAAACTTATACAGTAAGCGTTTGGTTTCGAAGCATGTATGCACTGTGCATCAGTGAGACCCAACTGTTGCAATCTGAGGCCTATAATGAGTCAAGAACGTGCATGCACTATACACCATTCGAATAGATTCATTTGGGATTATCACAGACTACACACACAGTTAAGAAAAGCTTCATCTGATTGAATATGTCTCACATGGGACAAATGGAGGACACCAGACAAGGCAGCTGTAAGAACGTTGGATGAAGAGCCAGGAGTTGATGTCAAACTGAGAAACAAAACAAAATGTTGAAAATATGGGACCATTTTACAACGGACACAGTATCAAGACCTTTCAAATGATATTTTGAGCAATTAATATTCTACTTGAAACACTGAGGTCACATTGCCGACTAGTCAACCAATCGTAACGGTAGTCAGTGGCTTGTCGACTAGAAAAATAATCGACTTGGCTTCCGAACACTATGGGATCAGCCATTTTGGAGGATTAAACATCTCACTTGTGCAACACGGCAAGCCTGTCAAACTAGCAGCTATCTTATAACATCAAATGCTCACATGCATCACAGCAGGCAATATAAAGATCCAATTTGGGTCAACGCTTCAACTAGTCGCTGTTGTAGCTATAGAAGCCAATGCGTGACAGACAGCATGCAATTCTCACTGACACACTCACACACTCAGTGGGGAATGAGATCATACAAAGAAGTAGTCCCCAAAGCTACGGACACCCTTATTTCAACAGCAGGTTTGACGTGTGCAGCTCATTTAAGATGAGAACTCAAAAGGTGTGCATATCTATTCCTGTTTCAGCAAGTATTTCCAAGTAACACTGGGCCAAAATGATCAAGTAACTCACTCACTGCCTGTATTGAAGTAGATCAAAAATAATGATCGCAAAGGTTTTAGTCGTATTGAACTTTCTGTCTTGGAAACAATTATTTCCACTGCTTTTCACATTTTTTCTTCAATCATTCCACCAGACATAAATCATGAAAACATCAGCTCGCACGGGTAATGATTGGGAGGAGGGTGGGAGGGGATTCTCCCTCGTCATTCTGAAGATTTATTTCTCAACAGCGGAAAGAAATGTTTAGCCTGAAAGTGGCTCTGAGCCCATAATTCTGGCCTTGAAGTCAACCTGACAGGAGTATAGCGTAGCGTAGCGTAGATGTGGGGCACAGATCGTGAAAGAGTGCAAGTCTTATTTACAGCGTCCCTCCTTGTGAACTGGAAATACTTTTCACACTCTTCATTCAAGTGCCTGTGTCATGTGATGAAAGACTGAAGCCAAAAAAAAAAAAAGACTCACCATGCTTTCGAGCAAATTTAAACAAAACCTTACTTTGAGCAGCAATTTCCAGTGTATGTTCAGGGGTGTTGGAACATCAGGAACAGATAAAAACGTGCTGGAACAATGTTTACCTTCCCACTCCGTCCCGGTTGAGACGGTGAGATACAATGACTCATGCGCTAATCACACGCACACAAGGCCTTTGACGGGAGATTAATGTGTGAACAACCGCTGTGGTATCGCTGGATGACAAAGCAGAGCGCCGGGTTAACACCTGAGCACGAGGCACTACAAAGGAGGATTACGGCGTCAAGAGGAGGATTAGTCAGGGGGTCGTCTACTGTGACTGGATAGAGGTGTGAACGTCTGTCTTTGGTTTCTGCAGCTTCCTATCATTTGATAGCCAAACAAAGTAGTCTCTTACTTGTTTTTGTTACAGACTGAATGCACATCTTATACAGCATAAGCACAAGTTTCCTGTATCCTCATCCAGTTTTCCATTCCCTCCTCACTAAAGAAACACTTTCATTGGAGACATTCCAATTTCCCTTTTTGGAAATTCCTGGAAAACTTCAGAGATCCAAGAAATAGTCAAACACGTGCAGAGGTTTGGGCTCCCTAGTGATGACCAGTTTCCAAACGTGAATGTCAAATATTGGCTGTCTCACCACCGGATATGCAATACTGAAGGTTGTAGCTGAGCACAGTGCAAAACCAACACTCAAACACTGAAATAATTAGGTTTATAATTTTAGACTTACACCGGAACCACTTTGTCAGATCCGTTACGTGCAGCACAGGAAACAGGAAAACCTCTGGTACAGTTTGAACCCTCATGGTTTTAAGTCTGCAGCAAATTAAGCTCCGAAGAATTCGGAGGTTCCAAAATGCAAACAAACCCCCAATCTAGTCCTACCCCCACAAAATACTCCACAAAAGTTTCTCCAGAGACCTCCTCAGCTCTTCAGGGTGAGAATGGATCCTGGGTTGGCCAGGGAGGCATCCAGACTTGAGGCCCAGGTCATAAACTCCAATTTCAAATACTTAAAAAAACTTCTCATCTATACATAACTTGAATGCCTCCTTTAAGGAAAATTAAAAATAAAGTATGATGAATGTTTATGGAAAACGTTAAATGCAGTAAAAATTAGTGGTGAGTAAAAAGAGCAATTCAAAAGTTATGAATGTAATAATTGCAATTGTCATAATTCCGAGGGAGATTTTTTTGCACAATTTTATTCAGTTGAAGTTCAACTTAAAAAATAGAAAAAACACAGTCAACCATTTGTCACAATACCTGGGAGATCTAAATACTTGGGAGACCGTTTCTGTGTCTTTTCCCACTCTGATACTTTAATAGTTACCTCGCTCTGTGGTAAAGACTAAATACACCTCGATAATCCACTGCGCATGTTAAAGAAGGAGGATTCCCACATTGTTAATTATATACCTGGCAAACCAAGAGCACGATTCCCTTCAGAAATCATCTACCAGAAGACTTGCTGAACGTCCCAAACCTTCATCGATCCTACACATTATCCATGGAAACTGATTTACATCTTAATGCTTGTGGATTAATAATTCCTTGTCCGGAAGTCAATCTCAGGATTATAGCATTTGTAAGCTTCAATATGAAACAACATCTGGTGCGTTTCTTCCGTTACTGGGGAGATTATAAGGGTCGACAGTGATCTAATGAGCATGTCTTCATCACACTGCTGTGGACGTTTCTATAGCTTCATTATGGATGTCATTGTCAGTGCAGTGGCCCCAGAAACGTTTCAGCAAGGTTCGAGAGAACTCACTCAGGGGCTTCAGAACATTGGTGGAGGACTCGTCTATGTTGTCGCCGTCCGACTTGTATCCCTCTGTGCCATGCTCCGTTCGGTCCCGCTTCTCCTTGTGGCTGGACTTGCGTCGGTGGCGTCTTCTCCGGTGATAACTTTTCGGAACGTGGACACCAATGTACACTGTGTGGTGACCTGAAACGAGGAAAAACAAATCACAATGAGGGCAAAAAAACATTAGAAAAAAATCAACTTCAACTTGTCTCCAATGTTGTGAGAAAATCTTTGAGGTAAGGCTAGGAAATAAGTTAATCTTAGAGTATATTTAGGTCCATCCTGGCTCCCACACAAATGTATGAGTTTTTCAGTTTCACTCACGTACGAGTCTCGTAAAAGTCTCGTACCAAACTACAGCAATCATTACAGTAAAATTCAACAATTTAGAAAAAAATATGTTCCAATTTCCTTGCCATCTGTCAAACGCCAAATACCACACAGGGGTCACGTTGAACTTTATCTCAGATGATCTCTTACAGATGTACTACAATGACCCCTTCAATCGTAAACCTTCTGACAATTACATAACGAATATAAATCATTTTAATCTATGACTTCCTGCACAACAGCTCAATGACCTCTCTTCTAAAACACTGGTGCAACAAATGTTTTTCTTTCCGTGGTAGAAAACGTCTTGTCTACAGTTTTTCGAAGGAAAAAAAAAAAAATTAAATGACCTTATTGTAAACAATTAGTATCCTACTTAAGTGGCGATTGCTCTAGTGTCCTTCCGGATCCCAATATCTGTCAAATGTAGATAAAAACACAGATGTTTGTGTTCCTATTTTGGGCAAACGCAGAGAGGAGAAAGCTGGAACTGCTGCCACTGACGGGCTGGAGTTACAACTGAAGGATAGGTCAGGTGACATCCTAACTACTACACAGTCGCATTCACTGTCCCCAAAAAAGTTCCACAACCTCTGAAGGCAGCTGAAAAAAGTTTGCTTCTGCATATTCTTTTCACGGGGTTACGGGGTTCAAGAGCCCATCACTGCTATGGAATGAGAGACAGCAGACCCAGAAATGCGAGAGTTGTGTCAAGCTGGATTTGGACCCAGGACCTTCTTCCAGTGATGTAGCAGCACATACCTGCGCCAAAGGAGCTTACACAGGTGTACCCTAGCAAGATGCCAGTGAAACCAACCAACATCGCTCCCTTGGTTGCAAAATAGTGCTTGCCTTTGTCTCTGTTCATTGGTCAAATAAGAAGACCAGGGAAAGACACCCCGGCGTCATGTTTCTTTAAGAGAGAGAGCAAGAAGCAATAAAAGGAGATCCAGTGTTCCAGCAGGACAAAGACCTTCTATGCACAAAACTTCAGAAGGAAGTGGACATCAAGTTAAAGGGGCGATTGAAGCCGGGGCATGTTAGCTGTGGCACAATGCAACAGTTGCAGTGCAACATGTTTTCAACAATCCAACTTATTTGGCCAGTAAAGTGGGGGTGATACAGTATGCATTGCTATGATAGCACACATAAGGCCAAACGATTTCATTGGAAAGAGACCAACCTTTGCTTTTCCTTCTATGTAGGACACTTGACTTGAAAACATGGACTGTACCATGCCTGTCACTTAAATTACCAGTACTGTCACATCACATCAAATCATTCTTGCTTTTCCTATAACAATGCGCTGAAAAGCATTCAAACTTGCGGTGGAGCACAAAGATTTGAGAATTAAATCTTGCTCATAAATAAAAGTAGTAGATCAAAATTATCATGCCAATGCTTCCTGCTCGTCTGCTCGTGCAGGAAACACTACTTGTCTCCAGGAAGTCGACTATTGCTTTCAAATCAGTTTGTTTGAGCGACCTGTTTGCCTTTTCATCTGATCTTTTGGCTTCAGCCACAATAACAGGTACCACAAGACAAAACAGCAACACAAGTGTTTTTGAACACCCACGCTGTCTCTGTGATCACATTTAAGTGTGTGTCTGTAAAACATGTGAATCTCTGCTAATCCACGTGGGCGTCTTTGGTTGGATTCCTGTGGCTTTTTCCATCACCTGGATTAGAGGGACATCACCATCTTTTTCTCTGGTTTTTGAGGCCACGTGTGAAGAGAACAATAGAGAAGTACATCCGCCATTTAATCTTTTTCTCACCTTCCACTTCCTCTTCATCACAAATGTGCTTCACGAAAGCCGCTCCTCTGTCCAGGACCGCCTCGTCCTCCATCCTGGGAAGAATCCACATCACATGATTACACCTGGATACAACCTATGATTTGTGTGTGTTTGAAATGCAAAGAAAGTCAATGTGACAAAACAATAACGTAATACTGTTCGTACAGTATCTGGACATTTTTTATGTAAAAGTGAAAAACTTAAAAATGACTTCAGACAAAACAAACTATGGTAAAAACTTTCTGAAGATCAGCATTTTACTCTCCCTCACAGATTGAACATGGGGTCACACGGGGGTTAACAGCTGAAGTTAAGCGGCCCAAGCTTCTCTTTTGGGGGAAAACCGAGGTGCTCCCAGGTCAACTGAAAGGTTGGCATGTATTGGGCCTATCCCAGAAGGTCCTCCCAGTTGAACACCTCAACAGGGAGGCGGCCACCTCAACTGGTAACCAAGTTAACTTATTAACTCCACAGTTTCAGTTTAGTGTAAAAATTTGGCCAATGCACCTACAGGGCCTGACATGTCGCCGGAATGTTGTTCCTCCAGTGTGAAACTGCAGAATAATCCAGGACAGAAGAGGGAAGCTGGGGACACTATATACCGCTCATGCAGCAAATTCATGAAGCAGGAAGACTGACGGCATCTCTCAACTGAAGCCCAACACTGATACAGTAAGTGCAACATTAAAGGACAGGGCCTGACGAATTCTCCTACGAGGTCACTCTAAACTTCACCATGACCTCCAATCTGATGGTGTCGTGGCATCTGTGGAGACAAGAGATTGTTCAAACAGACCTTGAGATCAACTTATCTATACCACAAAACATTGTGACGTGGGTGCCTGCACGCCAACTGACAAGCACACCATAACATGTGAACAGTTCTGACTTGCTAAAATGCAAAACTGTTGCATTTGTTGAAAGACCAGCACGCAGCTGCATTCAAGATCATTGCACTGATGGACTCCATAAAGGATGTGATGAGCACAGCCAAACTACTGAGTAAACAAATTCAGGAAGGATGTGACTTCCGATTGCACTCGACAAGCATCTGGAATCCCCCAGCGGATCTGGACTCTCCTGAGAGGCAGATGTTTATATATATTCTGAAGCGATCATCAGAAGATAATTCTGTTTTAGACGTCATATTTGAGATTTAAAATAAAGGTCACTCGAAGATGCAACCAAAAAATGTTTTAAAAAATGTTAGGCCAACAACATTGCAGTAAATTCATCAGTCTGAAAGAAAATATTCCCCATTACAAAAGTCAGTTTTGAATTATGAAAAGAAAAACTGAAGCCCAGCAACAGTAAATACATGAAACCTAGACCAGGGCTGGAAGCCAGCTTTACCAATTTAAACAAGTCATTATTTCTGTAATGCATTGTAAGATTTGAAGGGGAAAAATCTTTGATACATAAATGTAGAATAAAATAATTCTTGAATAAAAATTGAACGTGACAATTTATTTGAACAACCAATAAAGATGGAATTTAGTGCTTTAAAGAACATTCTAACTATTCAAAAACAAGATGAATCAAACAGCAGCATAATCCTGATTCAAGTCATGTGTCGCACTTCTGCACATGTCAACTAATTTCATCAAGTCGTCACGAGGGAATCACCTGCTCAAGTACAACTTCCCACAGATGAACCACCGGTCAGCTCTCTGGATAAATGCCCATTTAAAAACAGTACGAATTGACTGCACAGTACTTGGCACAATAACATCTATGCAGATAAGCGTCTGAACAGGAACTCCAATTTCACGTTACCAAATTCCTTCCTGCAGTTGAGGCAGAGCAATAAATCACAAGAAGCTGCAGAGCGCATAACTTCTAGTGCAGTGACCTGACGGGGTCGGAGGAAAGCTGCCGGTGCGTGAGGAGCCGGGATCAGCTGCACGGAATCAGGGATCATCTCCTTTTCTTAACAGAGTGACGTAGCCAGACCCACCGGCCGGGTTCATGACCATGCAGGAAGGGACACTTGTTGTTGTGACATCTTGAAGCCTCATTCAGAGCATTAAAAATTGCAGGCTACGTCTTACTGAACGTTAGCTCAGCCAAGTGAAGGAGTTGCTCGACACAAATTAGTCTCAGGCTTTGGTGATACATTCGGATTGAGAGGTGGCCAGTCTTTACATCCTGCAGCTGTGACTGTTGATCCAGGTCTGCCAAGTATTCACATCGAATGTCAACACTTAAACAGTGCAACATACTTCTTCTTGAAGCAAAAACTCCTGAACTAAATTTTGTATGTTTTTAGTTTTTCCCATATTTCAGAAGGTCTATTCATTTATGTTCACAACGGGGCAGCACCGAAATGGAAGTGTCTCACGCCCTTCACTCAGACACGCCAGCGCTGACCATTTTTAAGAGTCAGTGCGGGTGAAGCAGCTCAACCACCGGCCGGACAAATCATCCCAACCAAATATCTATTGTCATGACTCTTGCCTCTATAACAACACTACAGTGTGGTGGCACCTCAGTTTCATTCGTATGTTCAAGCACAGCATCAGACAGTGGTTAAAGTTAGCCGTATACCACATCAGAGAAACAATCTAGTGTTCCAGCACTCATGTTCTCATAAATCCAAAACTCAAGCCATAAGGATTCTTCTTTTAAGAACAATACCAAGGGAGAGGTGTAGCAGTAATTTGTTGCTCCTAGTATAGTTGGGGCATTGCTCATCGAGTCAGAAGTTTTACTTTGGATTCATAATCCTTTGGTCAGAACCTCAACCATTTCAAAGGCAATTGCCCCCTAAAACTGACTCCACTGAATGCCTGCCAGATGCCATCCATAAAATCATTTTGGGCATTAATTTATCTTTTAACAAAAATGATAATTTAAGACAGTCCACACCAGTTTGGTATTTACACCAGGGAGTGGGCTGTGACTCAAACTAGTGAGTAATAATTGAAAAAGTCAGTGCAAACAGACAACTATGCGTCATGTTTAAGATGCTCTTGAAAGATATGGGTGAAGTTAAGATACATTTCCACACACCGAACAATGTATCCAATTTAGCATTTTCTATGCAACTTAACTCAACGTCCCACCAACCTTCTCCTTACTGTCCAACAAGTGAAGTATTAATAGCAGCTGGTGCAGCGTTTTGGCAAGTTTCGCAAGAGCTTTTCAACTTATCAATTCAGGAAGCGTATGACGGACAGAAGAGCAAACACGTCAAAATTCCACCCATCACAAGAGGAAGACGGAAACAAAATCTAAAAAAAATAATTGCAGAGAAAGAACAATCCATTTAGAAAAGAAATTATTCCACTCAGGCGAACTATTACTTCCTGGAATGACTGGATTCAGTGACTTCACTAAGGACATTCTAACAATAGAAACACATTAATGTGCTCACAGAAAACAGTAGGATATTTAAAGAATAATTCATGAGGACATGATGCAGATAAGTCAATCAACAAAAATCAGGAAAGTTAAAAATATGACAAATTGAAAGCTGAAATCTAAACTTGAAGGGGAAAAAATAGAAAAGGAAATAAACCCTGACAATTTTTAAAAGAAACTCAAATAAGAAAGTCATTCTTCAAACTATTTAATGTCACATCACAACTTTGATCACAAAAACCCCAAATAATTCTAACCATCAGCCCTTTAGTTGCAGTCGAATCACAACTACTTCAAGTGATCTGTGTTTTCACAACGGATTAAAATATTTTCAGGCGCTTGAGGAGCCAAAGATAGTGAGAACAGCGCCAAATTTAACCATCAGGTTGTGTAGTTGACCTGAGGTTTCAGGTGAGGGGGAAACTTGGGCTGCTGCCCCCGCGACTTCTCCATTATGGTGGAATGCATTTAAATGCACCTTTGGTTGAGTAAAAGAGGTAAGTTTTCGTAAGTATTAAATCAATCCAGAAGGGGTGTAGGTCGTCAAAATGCTTAGGGTTTCGCATTAAGTATATCGGGCAGAAACATTGGCAGAACAGTGTTGACCGGAGGAACTGGTTCAAACCAACAAAGATAAGTTCGACTAATGAGCTTCAGGTGGGAGAGTTCTTGATTTACGGGACGCATCTGTGTCGTTGCGCAACTCGAACGTACACGTTGTCTCTGGATGCAACGTGGATTTCCCCTTCCCTGTGCGTGTGTGTGTTTCAGTGAACTTGCGGGCTGCTTTAGGCGGCAGAGGTGAACCGAGCCCTCGCACACATGTACACAGCGCGAGCACGTACAGTGAGCTGTGCGCTCCGGCTAATGGAAACTGACAGGTACTTAGAAGCGAGATTAGTACAACCTGAGGACGGTTTCTCCACTCAAGAGTGCTCCTCTAAGAAGTGCAAGAACACGGAAAATACGCGGAAGTGTCCTTTCACAGACATTTCAAACCATAAAGTCACAAATAAAGGCGTTATCGGTGTCGTTTGGGAATGGCGGAAGGATCATTCTGTGAGCGACAAACTTACTTGTTCTTGTCGGAACTCATTTCTTCAAGTCGTTCAAGTGGAACACTAGAGTGGTTCAGGTTCTGCTAAAGACCCAGCACACTATCCTCATGTCGCGCTCCTCGGCTTCGGCTTGAGTCCAGGTATCATCCACGGTGGCGCGCTGACAGCGTGTCGAGGCTCTGGACGCGGCGTGGGGCTTTTCCACATTTAAAGTCTCCTCCCGCGTGACGCCTCCCACAGGGAGGAGGTGAGGCAGCGACGGGTGGGTGTCAGTCAAGCGCTCCCTTTGTCTTGCCTTCGCACTTCGATCGCGCTAATGGGGACATTTACAAGGCACGAAACTACATTCAAAACGACACGTGGCCGTCCCCTCTTTGCACTTGAATAAAGTTGTGAATGGGACGTTTAAAGTATGTTGATGAATGGAATCCGGTCTCATCATGCAAAACTTTCAAATTAAGACGGAATAATAAAATTATTTTTAAATCTGGATTCAGTTTTCATGCACAAAAACGCTATAGGGAACAAAAGTTGTTTTCAGCTGCCTCATTAACTTTTTCAAGACCAAACTACATGAAGATGAAAACTAGATTAGGAAAAACAAACCTGGGGCCTGGGAACCGAGGTCGGTCTGCGCCGTGACTTTATGTGGCCAGTTGAAACATGTATACTTGAATTGAAATGATGAGGGTTTTTTTTACTCATAATAATAATAACTACCAAGTGGACTGTTAATGTATGGCTACAATAACTGGCAGGAGGCCCAACAAGCTGTTGTTTCTGGAGTTTTGAGAGCTAAATTCAGGAAATAAACGCCAAAGTTAGCAGCGTTTCACCTCACATCCGTTTCAAGTGAGCTCGCAGTGGAAGCATCAATGTAGTGTTTTTAATATTTGCTCTCGTGCTGAAGAACCACCTTGTACATTCACACAGGTTTATTGACATATGGACTTAGCAAAACACAACGTGAAGGTGCTTCTGGGCGATGATGTCACACGTCTGTCACAATGCATCCTCAAGTTTTGCATGGAAGAGATGACACACAGGCAGCTGTTAAGAGATGCACGAAATATAACGTGTTACTGTGGTACATTCAAATGTATTGTCTTCTCTCAATTTTACATAAATACATTTTTATATGCCCAGAAAAAAAAATGGAGATAACTTTTCCTTTTGGAAATGGCAGCTGCTGAAGAAGTCCTTTGCTAATATTCCTGCCTTGACACTTTATGTATTTCCACAGAAAACACAGATTATTACGCTAAATCACCAAGGAATTAAATGGGAGACTGATAATGTATTGTTTTTAAACTCTCTATTAAATCTCTGCCAAGTGAAGAAGCTAGTAGAAGCTGGTGTGTTCAAGTTTGGGCCCTTTCATTCTAATAAAATAACACGTAATAAAGTTAACTTTGTTCAGGGTTAAATGTAATGAGTGAGGACTATTTGTACTTTATTATTGTAGAACATTTTGACAAAAACAATGCCAAGGACAAAGGGAATAGCAAAGACTTTAAAAATGATATGTGGAGAAGGATGTTTGGGCTTCTTTTCTCCAGTTGCTGCTCCTGCGACCCAACCTCAGCCAACGAGCAGCAGATGGAAAATGACGAAAATGTACAAATTAATCCAATTGATTCCAAATGTTAAATTTAAGAAAAAAAAGAAGTTGAGGGAGGCCATGACAAAACAAGGAGCTCAGTCCACCATCATGGATGAGGAGTCGAGCTACAGTCATGTTGTCACCTGGACATTTTTTTTCCCTCAGGCTTGTTCTGCTTGAAGGAGAAAGCTGGACTTGCACAACAGTCAATATGCTCAGAAGGAATAATATAGTCCTCTAAGCTGTGGTAAAAAAAACAAAACATTTTATACATTTAAAAAAACATGAAGTAATATAAAATTAGAAGACAAATTATTTCCCCTTTCTAGGTTTCCTTTAAGACACAATTTCGGGTATATTTAGGTCAAACACAAATCGGATGTTGACAAACATATTTAATTTATAGAGACGAAACAGTTAATGACAATTCATACATGTTCACAATAAATGGAGACAGGAAACACAACTCGCTTCAATTATTAAAATACAATTCGAAATTGCAATTCAAAGTATTCGAGCGCTTGACAGAAAAGACAAAACATGGTCATGGTCTGGTCATTTGGCGACATCTTGAGGCGGAAAAACAGGCACATAATTAAAACTCAACTTTGAGTTGAAACAAATTCATATTATTTAGAAGCAATTTAAACGCCAAGATCCCACTTGAACATATTTATAAATAGAAAGCATGGATAATAAAAACAACTTTAAAACAGAGATCATGATTTAACGTTCCTACTTGAGAGTGGTTAAAAACTCAGTTGGAACTTTACAATGTAGCAAGGAATTCTTTCACCTGAAACGACAGAAAAACAAGACAGACGTCTGTGAGTTTATGGTCTGGATGTAAAGATAAGAAAAGACAAGAGTCTGTCCAGAGAGATAGTGAGCGAGTGAGTGAATGTGCCGGGTTTGTCATCTCCAGATTGAATCCCAGGCTGGAGCCAAAGCCTGTTTGGACCGTCAACAATGAAACTGCTACATTAGCACTTTTTTACGCCTCATTTCCATAAGTGCCTGACGAAGGGTGTTGTCCTTTTCATACTTCGCCTGAAGACTCCTGGCTCAAGATGATCCACCAAAGTTCAATCATCACTTCCTCATCCGATTATGACCATATCCTAAGGATGTCACTGAAATGCATAAAGAACTTTCGACGTTGCTAGAGAGGCTGTGCTGTGTCAGAGGTTGCTGGTTCAATCCCAGCTCCAGACATGTTATGAGTCAGTCCATCTGTGTGTGTGTGTTATTCACATTTCACACCCACAGAATAGTAATTTGTAATATTGGAGTGACACATATCATAATGTCTGAAAACGTCACGGCATACTGGGTCACTACAACTGCAATTAATGATGGTAATATGATAATATATTGTTAAATATATGATAAGATCAGTGTTCTGTCATGGAAACCTTGAGAGTGAATCAATGCTACGGTCAATGCTGAAGTACTTGATTAGGGCCATGATGGTAACCTGGTTTCCATGCTCACCTTCTCCAGCATGTCAGCGCTTTTGGTTTTGTTCCCTTTGAACTCCTCGTTGACGTCGAGCGTCAGGATCGGCACGTTGTTCAAGTAGTCGAAGTCCATCCTGTGAGGACGACAAAGTCGAGGTCAGGCTTATCATTGGAGCTCTGGTTTCCTGAAGGAGACGATTCATTTCCATTCCTTTAAATTGGATGGTAAACAAGGCCTTGTGATTCAGGGATAACTCGATCAAGGAGGAGGAAACCAGAGTGCCCAGAGAAGACCTGCTCTCACTCATCACAGTATAATGTGTGCGTGTGTGTGACCTGTTCATCCTGCCTTGTGAGGATCTTTGTCAGGACCATTTGGTCGAACACCACAAATCCTTGCCTCAATTCGAGGATGAAAACTTCAAAATAGCTAAATTATAACTCAGTTTAAGTTTGGTTTAAGATATCTTAAGTTTAAGATACAAAGGTGTGTGTGTGTTGACTAACGTCATGCTCCTGTGCTGCAGCCAGCTCTCGTGCTTGAAGTGCAGCTTCTCAAGGTACTCCAGCGGAATCTCCTGCTCCTCCTCCCGTCCTCTCAGGTGCAGCCGCTCCAGACACCTCTGCCCACACACACACACAACAGAATCAACCCTCGATCGGAAGCTTGCTATCTGAATAACAAAGAGGGAAGAATATGCTGAAGTGTGTAGGGGCATTGGGGGCGAGGGAGTCACCTCAGGTGGGGCTCGCAGGTAGATGATACCATCCAACTGGATGTGCTGGCCAAACTGGCTGTGCAGCCAGCTGTGCCAGTCTTGGTAGATGGACCACTCCGTCTCATTCAGACATTCGCTCTCGTAAAGATTAGCAGCAAAGATGTAGCTGAAAGAAGACAATGGGGATCACTGTCTTTGTTCACATCCCTGAAGACATCAACAGCACACCTGCAACAATTTTTTGTCTTGTATGCTGGTTATTGCTATTAGAGGAGATAGAAATAAAAATGAATTAACTGTTGCTAAAACAGTGTTTTTCAAATAGTGTGCTGTAGGAAACATCATCTAATTCATCTTGAAACATTTTTAAAGCACTTTTGTTTCCTGCAACAAGTGAACACAGATGACTTGGGAGCTACCATTTCTCACAATTTACCAGGGATTTCCTACAATTTCCATCAAGCACATTTCAAAAAAGGTTGAAAAACACTGTGAAAAAGCAAAGCTATATTCTATAAATGCATTGTTTTTATTCTTTCACATTTAAAAGAGATTTTATAGATTTTTACAATCGTTCTCTTTGTTTGCAAGAGTAATATTCAATTTCCATTACATTTTTAATTAAATAAAGTTATTTCCAAAAACATCTGACTCCACATGACATTTCTGGTTCTGTTCCTTGAATAGAAGCACCAAAGAATTTGGTGTATCACCTGTTGCAGTATAGTTGATCAAATAAACAATGCTTTTTTCTCATTACTACTGAAATTGTATCTGTTTTATTTAATTTCTAATGTATTCAAATAATATTCAAATAAAGTATCAAATAAATATTTCACTATGTAGATGAAGTATATTACAGTATGTTTATAAAAAGGTGTTTTTCATTTTTATATATTCATAAAAAAATCTTGAAAGCTTGAATCAACAGTTTGGGAATTTAAGACAGTTGAATTAAAACAAATCAAAATTAAATATAAAAAAAACATACTATGACTGACGTTTCATGGTCAAATCATTAGTTGAACATTCGAAGTTTGGAATTTAAAAAATGAAAATAAAAGGCATATGATAGTGTTGTTCCTGACGATGATGTTTGCAGATGACATTGTGATCTGTGGTGAGAGCAGGGAAGATAAGCTAGAGAGGTGGAGGTTTGCCTTAGAAAGGAGAGGAATGAAGGTTAGCTGCAGTTAAGATGGAATACGTGTGTGTGAATGAGAGGGAGGCAAGTGGACAGGTGAAGTTACAGGATGCAGAGATAAAGAAGGTGGAGGATTTGAAGTACTTAGGCTGAACTGTCCAGGGTGATGGAGAGTGTGAGAAAGAGGTGAAGAAGTGGGTGCAGGCAGGATGGAATCATTGTAGAAAAGTGTCAGGTGTGATGTGTGACAAAAGGGTGTCGGCAAGGATGAATGGGAAAGTGGCGAGGCCAGCAATGTTGTATGGTTTGGAAACAGTGGAACTGAGGAAGAGACAGGAGGCAGAGCTGGAGGTAGCAGAGATGAAGATGCTGAGCTTCTCTCTGGGAGTGAGCAGGATGGATAGGATCAGGAAGCAGTAGATCAGAGGGACAGCACATGTGGTCAGGTGTTTAGGAGACAAAGTCAGAGAGGCTAGATGGAGATGGTTTGGACATGTACAGAGGAGAGAGAGCCAGTACATTGGTAGGAAGATGTTGAGGTTGGAACTGCCAGGCAGAAGGTGGAGAGGAAGGCCAAAGAGGAGATTGATGGAGGTGGTGAAGGAGGACATGAGGTTTGTAGGTGTGAAAGAAGAGGAAGCAGAGGACAGGCTTCAGGTCCCTGAAGGGAGAAGCCCAAAGAGAAAGAAGAAGATAGTGTTGTTTCTGATAAAAACTGAAATCAAACATCTGGTTCCGAAATCCATTGTAAAAAAGAATCAGGCCCAGGTACCGGTCGCTGTAGATGGACCTCTCAAAGAACTGGACCGGGTCCTCGGCGTCTCGCAGCTTCTCGTTGGCCGAGCGCATCTGAGCGCGGACTCGACTGATGCAGGCGTAGCTCTGGAAGGTGTAGGCCCAACGCTCCGGCTTCTGGTACATCATCTGCAGCACGTTTCCCCCACTCTTCTGTGAGGTGGTCAGCTCCTGGGACAGTTTTACTCTTTGAATAACTTTACATTAGGAAAACAAATATTTCCTTTCATGCCATAGGTTTAGTTATGTTTAATTAAATTCAGTGTTTTACTGCTCAAATGAAATACAATTCATCATCATCTAATAATGAATTTGTATATTCTCATCCGCTTAGAATTTAATATTGTTGACTCAATTAAATTCATTCCCATATTTGATTATTAAAATATATATATATTTAGAATGAAAAGTATTACATTTGTAATTGTTAGTTTTAACATTGAAAGTAACAATTATTTCATTTCTCAAATTACTGTGAAATTAATGAAAAAACGTTCATTTTCTATTACTTATTTGATTTAAAAAATGTATTATCTGGCAACATTTCAGAGAAATTTTGAAATTGTCTCCATCTTAACACGGAAATATTTACCTGTCTTCAATTAATTATTTAGATTTTTAAAGATATTTCAATTATTGATTATTCATGTCAGTGATGCCACCCAGTAGCATCGTATTTCTACTCGAATATCCAGTAACAGTGAAGGCGACACTTGCTTGGCTCTTCACACCAGCTGTCGGTTCGGTTCCACCAGCCTGTGGCGACCCGAATGCTGACCAGTGGACAGGTGCGGTCTAAATGGAGATGAGTTCTAGTGCAGCTTGAGAGGAGCGGCTGACACTGGGTGTGACGCTCGGATCAGGCAGACTTGACAGGAAATAGCTTTCTGACATGTATCCTTTAGGTGCTGTCATGCTTTATGATCAACAGACATTGAGGGAAGAATGAAATGTGGCATAATTACTTTCACCCATACATGATTTCTTTTTCTTTTTTTCCTGTTCTGAAAAATAATCTTAAACTAAAATAAACAAAAACTTATTAAAGATTTTTATGAACAAAGAACAAGATCTGTTTCCTTTAAATGAAGTTATTTTGAGTTCAGCCAATATTAAAAATGTAGGGTGGAGTTCATTTTTAGATAATTAGATATTCTCATTATTTTAGGGATACCAAATATTTGTAAATTAATATTCACTTTAGTGACAAAACAAACATGTTAATTTCTCAGATCACACACACCAAAATGATTAATCTATCCAGGTTTATTTGACAAACTACGATTGTATTTCAACTTTTAATCTTTTATTTTTGTATTTTTAGAAATTTCAGCACTGAAACTGAAGTTTTCCATCAGCACGTTATTTTTATAGTTATTTTTATTTTACCCAAAACTGATTTATTCGAACATTTCTGAATCGCCCAGTGTTCTGTGAAGCACAAGAAATTTAAGTAAAAAAAGCTGATTTGAGACGTCACAAGTCACCTCGAAGTCTTCAGCATTTGTTTGGACGTTGCACCACCTGGCGATTGGCTCAGGAACTACATCCCAGTCTCCGTTTTCGAGCTCCAGCAGGCGGACAAATGTGGACTTACCCGCCGCTGGACACAAATGACCCACAGTGTACAGTTAGTACTTACCCAACAACAAGGGTATACATCTACAGTTATCGTTAAAGACGTTTAAACGACTGGATAACACATAAACGTCAGGTGTCCGAAACCATTGCAACAACCGGCTCATGGAAGTGAAGCCCAACACACCATTACCAAGCGTCTTATGACCAGTCATTACGGTAAAACTATCACGTGTATTTCGACGATCCTTACTTATATCTGCCAAATGCACTCACCAATGTTGCCCTCGATTGAAATTCGCTTGATCCGTTTCTCCATGGAGTCATTCATTTCTGCAGGGCAGCTTCGCTTCAGAGATGAAGACATTTTTGGCAAATACTTACGAAGATTTTAAATATTCCTAAACGTGCACGAAGCTCCTGGAACCGCCGCCGCCCCGTTGTTTAAAGTTTGGCGGTAAATGTTGACAGAAAACGGCGGTTTTGGCACAGACGTTTCCGCCCAGGAGGTACGGTGGCCGGGGAGGACCAGAATGCAACGCGGCGAAGTATTTGCATACTGTACATACACGACAAGAACATTTTAGCTTTCATATACACTCATACGACAATAACTAGAATTGTTTTAGAAAACCTGCTCTATCAGAAAAACGGCACAGACCGCAAAACCAACAAATTCCAAGCAAGCTTGATACATTGCATTTTGGAGATTACAATTGACATCAGTACTTGCATCAGGAACCATTGAACACACAAAAAAATACAATAAGAGTCCAGACCACCTTTATTTGCCTCGTAACAGCATAGTCACTTCAGTAGCATTGACCGAGCCAATATTTACAAACATGTCATCAACCGTCACAGCAGAGGAGGAACAGCACGAGGCAACTCAAGATGCTTCTTGTCAAATATAAAGTGAGCAGTAACATTCAGAGTACTTGGAGAGTAAAGCGAGAAAATACTGAACCAAGGGAGGAAGCTGCCTCTAAAGAAAGACTCCAACCAAAATATAAGTATTTACATCCATTAATTAATTAATTAATTAAACGTAGAAACATCAACATCCCCTTTCACTGATTTCAACGCAGTTTTCATCAAAAATTTAAACGGCAGAAAGAAACCAAGATATAACTTTTTTTGTTTTAGTGTGTCAATTATTGCATAGTAATGTTGCACGAGGAGGAAATAAACATGCAGTTCAACTCTAAATTGTGCCTTGGAGCAGATTTCTACGACCACCAGGACCACGAGTGGGACATGTAAGAGTATTTAGGAAGTGCAGATGTTTGCGCAAAAAGTCTGATATTTGACCATAAAAATACAAATAATTCAGGAGCTTAATATTTCACTGACCAAGCTGTTTTTTGGTTTGTATTTAACATTTATTTTGTTAAATAGATTTTCAAATCAAAGTGTTAAAATTTACTATTAACTATTAAGACACTGATCCAAATATTGTTTTATCTAGTTGAATTATTTTGCACCAAAGACTTCATTTTTCAATAACACAATTACGTCATCAACAGGATCATTTCATCGTCATCATCGAGTTGATTCTCAAACATCCCTGCTTTCCTGTTTGTTAAAATGTCAGCTACTACAACACTTAAATTTCAAACACATTTGTTCCCTTATTTATGGTCCCGACGCACGGCCGTAGATCTCAGGAGGGTTGAGCAAAAGCAACATTCATTTCGGAGACAAGCAGGGATGGGCGGGGCGCAGACGTCCGATCATGTGATCAAGGCAGATGCACATTCATGCAAAAAGGAGGTCGGGAGAACAGTTCAAAGTGCTTTCACCTCGAGCGAGAGGACAAATAGAATTGTTAAAAAAAATGCTTGTTTTTTTTTGTAATTGGTAGACGGAGAACACTGTTGTTTTTATGTACAATTTAAGGTTGGTTAGCAAAGATGTCTATTTAAATACAGGAAGTTCCATTGATTGAATCTTGTCTCACTTTCTTCAGTACATTCATTCATCTATCCAGCACGACAGACCACTATCATCATCATCATCATCATCATCATCATCATCATCATCATCATCATCTTCATAGGAGGAGGAGGAGAGCTCGTTGAAACAAACAGAAGCTGTGGATATGTCAGTAACATATGCGTTTAAATGTATATGGCCTTTAGTTTTACAGTCGTCACTGTGGTTTTCGGGCGAATACGCGCCACACCAGGCACTTTGGCTTCTTTGTGTATTGAAGAGCAGACCTGCCTTCTCTGCTCCTGAGCCTCCCCCGCTCACAGCATCTTTTAGTCTACGCATCATTCTTCCCTGCAAGCGCACTGAGAGAGTTTTATGATTTGCGTCTGGATGTGAGCCGCCGAGCAATCTGACGTCCCTGAAAGCATTTTAGTCCTGGAGCCATCTACACCAACAAAAACTATCCCGACTCTTCCTTCGACCTGGCCTGGCCTGGTTAAAAAAAATATTTCCCCAAATGGAAATATAGAAGATACTGCATACGTACTGCCAGGGAGTGGGAGGGGCTGAGGAGGGGTGGGGGCGGGGGCATCTGTGCAAAACTAGAAGACCGTTACAGTAGGAGATGAGATCTATCTGTCCTTCGTGGTCAGCTTGTCGATCAGCTCGTGCAGAGGCACCAGCTCTTTCCTCTCGATCAGGTTGAACTCCTGGAAACACAAGTTGGAGTATTTGGAAATTTGGGGCAACTCAGCAATTCTCTGAAACTTTATTCATAAATTAGGGACATTTTCACTAAGGAGTACATAAAACTTTATTATCTTTATATGCTTGTTCCCTCCTAGGATGATTTTGCAATTTTCATCATATTACTGGGTGTTACATTTAATTACTTTCAACTTCAATTGAAGAGGACATCTATCTTGGTGTTACAAAGTGTCCAAATGTTATAATATGTATATTATTACAAAACGTTTTAAATATTTTGTTTTTTCTACTATACAAATAGAAATATTCATGACATAGTCAAATGTTTTCTGATTCCTATAATGAACTCTTTCATGAATTAATTGTCTTCACTCTCAACACTGTGATCAGAAAAAAACGTTTTATTTTCTACTTAGAATATGTAAAACCCAAATTATTATCATATCATTAATAATAATAATTTTCTAGTCCAATTTCTCATGTTAAAATAACACAAGTTAGCCACTAGGGGTTCTCAAAGACCAGACAGGAAGAGCCTTGCATCAGAGTCGATGAGTGAAATTCTGGCTCATGGCTCACAAGGCTCATGTACATTGTTAAGTACCCTGCTCCTTTCCAGGCTGTTTGTAACATGTCACCTATAATATTTTCTATGGCTCCACAGACTGTACCAGGAATGACCAGACTTTTTTATTTCAGCTAGTGGAAACAAGACTAAAAAGATAGATTTTGAATTGAAATATGTTTTTATGTATATATATGTTTAATACACGATTGCCTGATTGAAACACTTCTAGATGATTCTGAGGACCTACAGTACTTGAATACAGACCCACAAGAGAGCCACAAGAGGCCCTGCACTTCACTTTGTCAAGGTATGCAACACAAAGTAAACACATTGGCTCCAGACTGTGTACCTGAACAAAGAAGATGAAGTGTTTGAAAGACGTGTTAAGGTGGGCTTCCTCCTGCAGCTGCATCACTGAGTCAAAGTGCTGATGGTAGATATGGGCGTAGACCCTGAAGAGGCGCTTCAGGATGGTCTTGGCCACTGACATGAAGTTCCTCTTGAAGGGGACGCCTGCAGAAGAGGAGGTGGAGACGACTGTCACAGGCAGGAAAGAGTCTCCACAGGACTGCTATACTAATGAACCAAACCAAAAGCCTGAGTAGAAAAGACGTCTTGTGGTCTCATTTGGGATTCAAATGGCCAAACAAAGCTGTCAGAAACACTTCTGAACCTTTGTGGTTCGTATGAGTCTCCTCTTCGCACATGTGAAAACACGCTGAGACTTTCTTTCACCTCTTCTGACGGGCAGGCAGATGGGCTAAATCCTGCCGCCGTGTGGCTGATATATATACGCAGTTTCCATGAAGTGGACCTTGATTGAGGGCACAAAAACAGACTGATATTCGATCTACCAATACTTTGTGCAACCAAGTTCACACTTGCCACCAGCATATTTGTAGATTCATGTCGTGAAGAAAAGCTGCTTTAGGGGGCACATCTCCCTGAAGAGACCTCCTCCCCCCCGGTGATAGAACTAAGAAACTGATCTTTATTTGCTCTGGCTCAGGTCCAGTTGCATCCCTGCTCCACCCGCCGCACCCTCAAGTCTCAGCCTGCTCGGTGGTATTCACTCTCTGGAGAGCATGAATTCATTGGGATTTTGCAACAAACCAGCCAGGAAGAACACGCAACAGCACAGCTTCAACAAACACAAGAGATCTGGAAAACTTGTTTCTGTAGTCTATCCAGTATCTAATGACTGTGCAGAAGTGGGTTCAAAGGAAGCCAAACGCACCAATCTTAGACGGGAACAGCGTCTCGTCATCAAGCTGGTCCTGCACCCAGGTCATGAGGTAATCGATGTACTTGGGGGCGGAGCACTTGATGGGTTTCTTGATGTTGGTTCCGTCAGCCCAGTGGTACTCGTACCTGCAGAAGAGGAACATTACGTTCAGTTCAACAGCAGTCACAACAATGACGTTAATGAAATCATGCCTTCAAAATAACATCACTAGAGTGACTCATTGAAGAAGCTCTAGAACAGGGTGATGAGGACCTGGAGATGAAGATATTGACACACAATGGTACCAAGGAAGCTGATTAAATTCAGAGTCATAATGGTTCATGCAGGAGCCTGGCAGCTCAAAGCAACTCTGGAATTGGGGGGGAAATCTTCTCCATGTGTGAGTTTCCTCTGGGCAAAATGTGACGACTCCAAATTGTCCATAGGTGTGAGTCTGGTATGACTTGGTAGAGTCAAGGGAACCCCAATAACCCCTGCACACGACCTTCTCATGGTACAGGAGTATTACAGAGGGACAGCTGGAATATTTCACTATTATTTTAACTCATCGTTTCAGTATTTCCTTTAGGTGCATATACCCTTTTAATCTTCCCACCTTGTATCAAGCTACATAAAAATAAATAATGGGGATAAAAATAACACAGAAAAGAAAATAACTTGTCATGTCATGTTCATTTTAGCGTCCCTTGTTAATGGAAGACCAAAATGGGGCCATGTATGATGGCCTGTAAATCATATTGAGGTATCAATGAGGCAGAATTACAGTTTAAAAAACATGGACAAATTACGAACCAAATCCAGAAAAAAATACACCCAAAAGGAAGAAACCAAAGCAGTGTTATATATTCTATTGTAGTTGATCAAAACCTCTACCTACCTACCTACCTCTACACCTAATGAGTGAAGAACAGATGATTTTAATTAAAATTATTTCAATAAATTAAATGTCACAAAATGTTGCAAATCCCTTGACGTGACTGATAAGGAAGGAAGTTCAGCCTTAGCTCAGACGGTTCGCTTCTCTGGAATATTGAACCACAGATTTGTCATAATTATAGTTCAGTACACAGAAAACTTGGTGGATATTCTTAGCCGTCTACCAGTCCCGCTCTTATCTAGCTGCTGATAATCAGCATGTGAAGCATTCATAAAGAATCTGGTGACCCTGACAGCTGCCGACCGCTCCCTACACGTGAGGCTTAATAGCCCCTGCTCTGGAGAGCCGGCAGACAGATGATCTGTAGATGTTGCTGAATGTGAAAAAGTGATTTTCACGGTCCCAGTGGTGGTGTTTGAGAGTGACAGACACAGGAAGTGAGACAGGGTGTGTCCCAGCTCATCAGATAGTTTGTGGTTTGTTATGAAACAGAGGAGAATTAAGAGTCCGGCGCCACCAGGGAGGTAATCGCCAGGAAACGCTCCCTGTTGTGTCTAAACAACACAGAGTCCATAAGGAACATCCCTTCAGGGGAGACAAGGACTGACCAGTCACAGTCTCATCACCATCAAGTGAGAAACTATTGCTGCTCTCAAGGAACCAACAGAACCGGCGTGTGATCCAGTCAGAATTGTGTTGATATGAACATCAGTGTGTGGCAGCCGAGGAACTAAACAAGCTGGTCGGCGTGTGATGAGTTAACAGGTTCTGCTGTTTCATTGAACACATAAATGTGTACCAATAAGACAAAGTAATTATCCGATCTTTATTTAGAGATTCATTTAATGCGCCGTGGTTCATCGGGTCATTTACTATGTCAATTTGCAAGCTTTGATGAGTCATAAAGGAGTCATTTTCACCTGAGACAGGCTGAGTCAGATGTGGATCGAGGCAAGTCTTGTACAACATGAGCTCGGATCGAATCCTCTTGCTTCAGAAAGTGGACATGAGTCGCTCAGCATGTTGAGCGTGTTTAACTTGCTCAACATTGCGATATAGTTCAATGCTCGGAATATATATATAAAAGAAACTGCACTGATGAAACAGGAAGTCCAGTCCTATGTAGCTTGATCGGTAGTTAGGAATGAGTGAGAGTGAATGAAGTAAACAAACATTTACAGGCTGCTTAAAATGTCATTTTTAACGCTACTTTCTTTTCCAGCTATTTTTAGTTGTTAAGAGGTCAAAATGTCAGCAGGTAAAAGCCTAACTTTCACGTTATCTACGAACTAGATTTAGCACTCACAGGTTGACTTTCAGTGGAGAACAATGCAAGACCTCACAGAGAAGCACTTCTCCAAAACATTTCCAGCCATGTTGAGGAGACATGTCAGAGAACAATGTGGAGCTATTGCCTGTTCAATCCTGACTAACTTACTTGGGTCCAGCAGACATGACCGGGCAGCTATCCTCCGTGCAGAAGTCGGTGATGGTTCCGTACAGCATGTTGATCTGGTTGAAGAAGTCCACAGCTAAGGGAGACACAAGTGGAACTTTTTATTCATGCTTCACTTGTTGCGTCCACAAGGTCTATCAAGGCAGGTCCAGAAAGAGTTAAAGTGAGGGTGTGGGATGTCGGCCTCTTTGCTCAACACTCTCTCTGTATTCATGATGGACTGCACTGTGAATGTTAAACAGACTCAATTGTCTGAGCTGTGGGGGGCTGGCTAGCTCTCCCCACAACACTTGGTTACATGTTTATCTTGTGCTCAGAATAATCAGAGAGACTCAGCAAGAGGTGATGACAAGCGACCAGGAGCGTTTGAACGAACAACTCTGAACACCAAAGCACTCTCAGTTTAGAAGAAGTGCTCCGAACAAAAACAAGAAGTTGGAGAAAAATCTGCTGAGGTCAACTTCCACCAAGTGGAAATGACTTTCCTCATGACTTGAAGTCACAAGTTTTTGGTTCATCTATTTATTTTTAGAAGTTTGCTTGGGGAGTCAGATTTGCAGAACACTTCCTACCATTCATCCCTTTCTGAAGCTCATCTTTGTATTCATGTACACATGCTGTCTGCTGTTGGAAGATCTACAACAGCACAATCGTGATGAACAGCTTAGCTTCCCCCATGATTATCGAAACAGAGTAGGGCAAACAAAACCACACATCCCACCATCAACTGTTTCAAGTGACTTCTAATATCTTCAAAGATTCGATCAGCAATCAATTGCTTTTCCCTGATGTCCAGAACTCAGATTTACAACGCAATCATACTGAAAGAGAAAATATAATTATCCTGAAAATGAAACAAAACTGATTTAAACCTCATAAATTAAAATGTTTTAAATTACGTTATTTGCTTTCAAATATTATTGAAATAAGGAATTACAGATTTTTAATAACAGCTTAAACCTGAACTAAAACAACCAAGACGAGTAGACCATTCAAAAGGTTACCATTTGATTCTTTGATGACTTTGAATTTGCAATATATCATGTTCAACAACTGTGACTATGACATGTTAACATAAACATCTTTCTAGCTGTGTCCACTCTACAATGAATTGTATGACGACATTAACTCTTTAATCACAAACTAGTTGCTCAATTGATAATAAAAACAGCTAAAGGATGTATGGCCTTGTTGAAATGATAGTTGATTTTTTTTCCCTCTTCCTTTATGTACACATTCAACTTACTGTTGACAGCAACCCATTCATTCAGATCCTCGCCCTCAGGCAACATGACAGCCATACGCAAGTTTCCACTTCCCAGCGTGGCCTCGGCATGTTTCAACAGCTCGTACTGATGAGAGCCCTCCGGAATATTCTTCTTGGGCTTGAACGTCCTGGAGGAACGGTTACCACTGTATTTGAAGACAGTATGAAGATAAACAATTTGTCAAGATTGGATGACACATCGCAAGTAACTATTAATCAGGGGAGCTGTTTTTTTTTCAATGGAAATGTGCAAGATACAAAAGAAAAGGGGGAGTGGAAGTAGATGAATTTGGCAGGAATCGCAGGCCAGACCAGAACAGTGTGTCTCTGTGCTGATCATGTGAAATGAGGCCATTTGGACTACCGGACCTGCATTCAATCTGGCACTGACTAATTAAGCAAGAATTTATGTGAGGCATCATAACATGGTTGGATGACCAACAGGATGATAACCTTCAACTGGAGCGTGAAATATACAAAAATAAACACCTTGTTCATCATAGGACGGCAAGACATACACCCATTCCAAAACCATATGCAGCTTTTAGCTAATATAGTGAGAGGTTTGTGTGTGAAATGAGGCATGACTAGACAGACATATTACAATCCATTATTCGCGGTAGAGTCTTCCAACTTGAACGGGTCCTAGCGTCATCATTTAAAATAGATAGAATAGAGAGGAAATACAGTCAGACAAACGCTACAGTTGGGAAACCGGTGACTTGAAGCCAGCAGCACCGCCCACACCTTTCTATAGTTAGTGTCACCTTCCTGCCAGTCGAATTAAAGAACAGGCGTGAATGATATAGACCTAAATGGTCAGTAATTGTCTAAGTAATATGAGACAATAGTTGTTCTTGCTTTTTACGGCGAGAAAGTATCCGAGTAGACGCTACGATTATGAAATAGCCGAGAGTGCTACTGCTAGGACTAAAGCTAACTATCATAAAATACCAGTACGAAGAAGTCAAAATAAAAGTGACCGTCAAAACTGTTGACTTACAAAAGGAAGCTCATCTTTCGTCTCGACACTAGGACGGACTCCCTCGGCGGATAAGTGGGGGGGGTTTGACCAAAGTCTCACAGGGAACGCTCGGACCTTTCGTGGCTTTTCGCTTTGGATCCCTGTCGAAAACACAAGGACGGAATACAAACGTCGGCACTGAAAAGGTATTAGTGTCGATGAACGTGTCTCAAGACGTCCAGATGCACCGGCGTCAGTCCCTGAACGCTGGGAGGCAGCAGCGTACTGACGGCGGAAGCGCTAATGCTAATGCTAACTTCTTCATCTGACGTTCAAAGTGCGGTTTTTCTTGTGCAGCGCCTCCAGCTGGACAAAGAGAGAATGTTATCCTTCACGCGTTCAGAAAACTAATGAGGCTAGACAGAAAGAGGGATAAATGCGGAACTAATTTCTGCACAATATATTTTACAAGACGCGATGATACAAGATTAATAGAAACTAAATCGATAGAAGATGGCAAAAGTCCGCGTAAATGCTATCAGTATCAAGTAAAAAACGAAAGTAAACTTCTGTTACTGATTAAAGCTAATCGATGAGGAATGAAAAAAGTTCAGTTAAAGTTTAATCAATAGATAGTTGTAAAATGTTAGGATGACCTGGCTCATGTCGCATGCGACTACATTGGAGCTTTACATTGCCCTAAAGAAATAAAACGTTAACAGCTTTTGAATAACTTCCTGTACATAAACAAGAAATGTATTATTATAATATTGAAAATATGATCAGAAAAGTAGTAGTGAACAGTTGTCAGATCACAACTTCTTTGTGAAGGTGATAGACAGAATGAGGGAGGAGTGTGCATGGACCATCAAGGTTACTTATGATTAAATGAACTGCATGTAGAGTATGTAGAGGAAGCGGAGGAGATACTAAGGGAGGAAGCAGGATTCTCAGGGACTCGAGATGATGAATACAGTTCAAGAGTTTGGGTTTATCATCCAGATTAACAGACAGAAATGAGAGAGGTGAAGAGGATAGTGCTGACACAGGCAGCTGGAAGAGTGATAGTAGCTTTATTGGACAGTTGTGGTTACTGCAATGGTGTATGCTTGGAGTCTCAGGAGTCAGAGATGAAGGTGATGAAGAGGAAGACAATGAGGTTCATGATGAGTGAAGCCATGAAGGTGTGGCACGAGTATGATGAAGAGAGGTGCAGCTGGAGACTTGTAATCAACTGTGGTAAGTTCTGATAGAAATGAAATGAGATCGTTTTCAGCAAATAAAAAAAGATTTAGTTTTAGGTTTAAATGAGAAACGGCCGCTAGATGGTACTATTTTACAAACTGTCATAATTTAAAGCGATATCGAATCATGTCAAACTGCTTCTTCTTGAGTTTTTTTTTTTTTTTTTTTTTTGTTTGATGAGCCAGTCATATTAAATTGTATTCAAAACTAAAATGTGGTAAAAAGTTAAATATTGTGAAACAACGGAAACACATGAGAGAGGCGATGTTAAACATAACTGTCTCGCACTAGGACCGCTCGGCTCCGTGTCAGCTGACGCGACAGCCACTTATATACGTCGCTGGTGTATTTGGGCCGCAGCTTCTTCAGCTTGTCCCTGGCGTCACAGGCCCATGTCCGTCATCCCAGACACACAATTCACCTGAAGACAGCGCAACCTCTCATCCGTCTGCTGAGCACCTAAAGGTATCACAACCTTCCCGGAGTGACATCAGCACTGGCTCCATCCTTCTGCTCGCTCCGCGCGCCGCGTTGCGTTCACGTCCTCCCTTGTTAGCCTGTAATCATTTCTTTATCCGCAGCAAGAAAACATGGAGTGTGTTTGGAAGCCAGACGAGCAAGGACTTCAACAAATCGTACAGCTGCTGAAAGAGTCACAGTCTCCAGACACGTCCACGCAGAGATCCGTCCAGCAAGTATCCTTTTCCCCACCAAAATAATGTTTACGTCCGCGCCAATGTCACTTAGACTCAACAGGCTAACGATAGCTGCTGCTAGCACTTTTACAAACAGGTACGCAGGTGTGTAGAATGATTCAGCTTATTGTTTATCAGCATAAAAACAATACACGACAATCGCAAAGTCAACTATCTGCATGTGCTTCTATCTAAAATGCAGGTTTCTTTGTTCGTAAGAGGCTTCTAGTTTGCTACTGAAATGCGTCTGATATGACAATTATCTCCATAACCACCAATGCGCCGTTTTCATAAAAGTATTGACATGATCGACTATAAATCAAACTTAAACTTGACTCTGAATTCACAATCTGCCATGTATATATGCCGACGAAAAATGTGGATACATGAGCATTAAGTAGCACGGTGTTGTAATGACCTCATGACTGCGCGTCCCCCAAAACAATCTGTTGTCCTTGTATATGTGATGTTGATGCGTTATTAATCTTTGCTCCACAAAGCGTCAAGTTAGCAGTCCATAGTTGTGTGTTTTGAATCTCAGTCTAATGTTGAACATCGGGATTTATCTGTAAATATTAGTCGTGGTTGGATGGATGTTTTTTTTTATCTGTCCACTATATGTTTTTGTTACTATTGCCTCAATAATAATAATAACAATATGTGATAATGCTGATTTAGTTTTATTCATGGAACTTTAAGCACAAAAAAATGTAAAATCTAATCACAGCCCTCTCAAACTGTGCCCATGTTGTTGACATCTGACTTGATCGTATAATTTGAAATGTGTCATTGGTATCTCTCTAGCATAGAGATTATTACCTTCCTTTGTCAGTCTCCAGTTGATGCAAAAAGAATGGGTTTGACTTTAATAAATGCAGAGATACGGCAGAGCTCTCATCCCTCGTCTCCCAGTGACTTCATGTTGTCATAGAGATGACAGCATCAGGCTCTCCTATGTTTGCGAAAACATTTGATATGTTCAAGATTCTCTCTGAGGCACTGTGTTGTTTCACTGCTTAATTACTCGCCTTTACTGGATTCTAATAATCTGCAGGCAAAGTTTAAACTCAATGCACTCTCTGTGTTAATTATTTTCCAACACACTGTTAATTAAGTTTGATTTTTGGAGTGATTACTGCACTTTCTCGCGTGGCTGCTGCTCTGCTTCTTTAACCGTCATGTGCTGCGAGTCGTTACTCACAGAAATGAGCTGCTGTAATAAATACACCACTTGGCACTCACTGGACAACACACACACACACACACACACACACACACACACACACACACACACACACACACACACACTCACACACACACACACACACACACACACACACACACACACAGACACAGCTGTCATATTTATAAGTGTTCACACACACTCTACAACATATACGTGCAGACACACCATCTTGTTGCTACATGCCTTGCAAACACACACATCATGCATTCGCACTGTCTCACACTAGTTTACTTTGAGAGACACATTTTCTGGTCCTGAGCTTTCATGCATACATTCATGGTCACCTTCAGACAAGTTCACTTGGGTCACTGTGTAAATGTATTCAGAGAATGTGTCAATAAAAGCACCACTTAAGCAGAAAGAAAAGAAACGATGCATCTCCACCACTGCACAGAAAGAGGTGCCACACTTGCATGGTTGCAGGCAGGCAGTTGGCACAAGGTACTGGAGGAGTGTGTAGTCAGGTAGGCATGCATGAACTGTGGCGGTATCAGTGGACAATAATGGTCAATAAAGAAACAAATACAGGCAGAGAGACAGATATTTGTATCACAAGGATGCCGGTGTCTACATTCAGTCAGGATTGGGAAGGTACAGACGTAGCTGGAAGGCAGATGAACGACTGCAGTCCGGCTTACATGTGGAGGAATGTATCGTGGCAGGCTGGCATTGAGTTGGTTGTCTGAGTCTAGCTGGTGCAAAGAGCAATGGACTACTTAGTAGCCAGGCAGGAAGCATGGCTGCTGGAGGGCAGACAGGTGGAGGGATGTCTTGTATAGCTGCAGACAGGCGGGATCGGAGGTGGAACTGTAGCTGTTATGAACCGTGGTTGTCACAAAGACGAGGAGTAAGAAGCACAACAACTGGCAAAGACAAATAACATGTACACACACACCATCTTAACCGCCAGCGAAATGTCTAACATGTTCCCATCACTTGCACAAGTCATATCTTCTTCCTAAGCTATGTCTCTCAGCGACTGGAGCAGCTCAACCAGTTTCCAGACTTCAACAACTATTTGATCTTTGTTTTGACGAAACTAAAATCAGAGGGTAAGCTGCCTCTCTTTTTGTGCCTGTGTGCTGAAACATTCCAAATATGTATACATATTTTTTAACAATATCTAACCGTGGGGCAACTCCTCCGTCTGACCTGATGGCATCTCTGCCTTGGATGAGGAGACTCTGGGAATATGGGTCGCTCTAATTTTAAACCTAATTCCTGGCGCTGCCGGACTCTTGGCTGAGTGTCTGCACACTACATGACCTAAATGTTGAGGAGATATTTTCAGAGGCGGCTGAACTTTTGCTCTTTGTGTACATGAAATCAACCGAAGTCAATTACATTCAACTGCAATGGCGCTGCTGGGTAAGGTTATCGAGCAGTGAGACAAGTTTGGCTGTGGAAATTTGATCAGCTTTAATCCAAAAGCTTGCCTGTCTCTCTGTGTTCAGACTCATAATGTAGTTGTGGCGCATTTGCATTCTCCCGCATCAGACAGAAAAGTGATGACATCATGATGTGTCATAACCTCCTGAGGTCATGTTTCTGTCCAAGAATGTCCATCTGGAGGAATTAAATCTGGTTAAAAAAAAAGTCTAGTGGATATGAAAATGACCTCATCGGGCTGGTGTTTAAAATGTCCTGTGTCCACAGAGTAAAATTCACACTTGAATTTGGGTGAATGATCTGTGAGTGATTTATGATGGTTAATTGGTGATTATTGTGAGGCATATATATATATATATATATATATATATATATAATTTGACCATGATTTTGCATGTTTTTCTTCTAATTTTGCTGGTCATTATCCCTGTGCAAGATGAGCCAACCCGTTCGCTCAGTGGTCTGATTCTGAAGAACAACGTGCGAGCTCACTTCCAGACTTTCCCCAGCGAGGTGGCAGAGTTCATCAAGAATGAATGTCTCCAGAATATCGGAGACACGTCTCCACTGATCCGGGCCACAGTGGGTGAGTCTTGAGCAGGTCTTTGTATGCTGACAAGATTTTTTGAGTTGTAACTTTTCATTCTGGAAAGGTCTTGTATGTTGTCCAAATGTAAAGGTCCAAGATCAGGGGTTGCTTACCGGTAGTTTGGGAACCAGAGGTAGATCAGCTTTGCTACATACGACACATGAAGTTATTCCACCTTGTGTTGGTGTCAATCTATGATAAACGTTTTTATATACCTCTTCAAGCTGGAAAAAATAGAAAAACCATGCTGAATGCCGCAATTATTCTGTCAAAAGGACAACTGAAAAACATTTAGTTTGATGTGAGACGTCGCAGGTGAATCTCTGGAGACTGTGCTATGTCCGTGAAATATTTACATACTGTAGCGGGACTCTGAGACGGAGAGCACTGCATTTATGAAAGTTTCCACTCAGGATGTTTTCTTAAGTTTCAGATTGTTTCTAAAGTTTCAGGTGGCTCATGAACACTGCACCTGACTCCAAAACGGCGACGGATCTGGTTGTTTCTGTTTCCATTTCTGTGTAAACAACACCTGAGAAAGGCTGATCATTTTGCTGGGTGACAGTAATAATTATTTCTTATCATCCCGAATGTCACGCTGGTACCGACGGGTGTTTCTAAGCGTCCTGCTGCTGAGGAACCAGTAGTCTCACTTTCATGAGCCCAGAAAACACTCCGTGCTCCGTCAAGTGCTGGCTCTTTAAATGGCGTGTTTAATGTTGACGTGCTTCCCTGCACAGCATTTTCCCGTGCATGTGCTGCAGGATGCAAACTTTAAATGACAGATTGCTGCTTCACGGCTGCTGCTTAATGAGCAGCGAGTAGGGAGGAGCGGATACGTCACAACCAGCTGGGCTTCATCAGAGCGCCGGCTGTCACACGTGATGAGTTGTTGTGATCGGCAATGACGGGTAGCGATCGGCATTGACCGATCACGCTGAAATCGGCCGATCATGATCGGTGGCCGATTGATCCGAGCATCCATACTAAATACACGAATGCTCAGAGGTTAAACAAGTTTGTGTTGGGGGCATCGTTTTTCAACCAGTGTGCTGGTGCGAACAATTTCAAGTCCTCAGTAAAAGTTTTGCTGCTAGTTCTCCTAATTGTGAATCCTCCAAACAGGGATCCTCATCACCACGATTGCCTCGAAGGGAGAGCTACAGAACTGGCCAGAGCTTCTGCCCAAACTTTGTCAGCTGCTGGACTCTGAAGACTACAACACGTGTGAGGTGAGTCAGTCGTTCAAGGCCAAGTGTTTTTTGTCCATTTGAGCTGACAGAGGAAGTTGAGTTTTTCTCAAAGGTTCCCTGCTGTGTATTTTGTATGTTAAGTTAAATCAGTTTTTTTGGTCCACTGACTTATACTTGGCTGCGACTTGCAAATATTGAAATGACCAAGGAGTTAACATTACATGATATCTGTGATGCACCCAGGTTGGTTCTCCATTACAGAAGTCTTGTGTGATTAAACAATGAGATGAACAAAGCTGTAGACACTTCATTGTAACATTATTATTATTATTTTAAACTAATCACTTCATCTCGGTGGAAATTGATGTTTACAGTTTATTTTTTACAAAGCACCTTGTCGGGAGCGGAATGGGCTGGTGGTGGGACTTTGGACGCCCTGTTTCAAAATACTAGCTGAAAGCCTGAGCTTAACCCTTTGGGTGCAAATTTGGTTGTGAAATTTTTAACATTGATATGAAGGCATGCTGTGAAAGAAGAACCTTCAGTGTGACTTAAGATTTAGGATGCAAGTAAATTCAGTCCTGCATATTCATATGCATGTTCTGTGACGTCATGTGGTGGCAGCCATCGTCAATCACATAACTTTTACCAATGCTTTGTCAAATGCCGCAGTGTTGCCTTTTGTAGTGTTGCGCCTTCATAGCGCCGTCCGACACCTCCTCGTCTTGATGAATTGTTGTGTATATTCTTATTTTTGAAACTAAATGCTAAATGGAGGAGCATATTTCTTTCACACTTGGCGTCTTGCTGTTTCTGTAGTTAATGCTAACATATATAGATGCATCAGAGGACCCCTTTTGTGCTGAAGTCAGTCACTAGTACTCTGAATGAAAAACGTGTTTGGATCGTGCCAGTCGTGAGTGTTTGTGCATCAGACCTCTGACTTTTTCTATGTCTGAACATTGCCATGTGAAAAATGGTGGCCCACTGATCCGGCGGCAACTGCACGGTTTCCTGCTGACCCTATTAGCCCGACGCAGTCTCACAGCTGGAGTGACAGATTATGAATTCAGCATAAAAACCATACGACCTCATTTTGAGAGTTTGTAGACGTGTCAACAGAGCAGCCCGTGTAATATTCTCTCATCTCATTGCCCCTTGCGTAAAGCGGGAATCGGCTCACTGATGGAATGTAGGAGGGTTTGCTCGGAAACATGATTCAAAGAGACGTCGCCTCGCGACACTATAGGTGACACCCAAATATAGTCAATGGGTGGTCGCTACTTGTTTGGGGTGTTATTTTTATCTAAAGACTTATTCACACATTTTTGTTACCACACTGTTCCAGAGAGGGCAGCAGTGGGTGCAGGTTTCTATTCCAACCGTTGAAGCACATGCAGTTTAACCAGTGAGGTGACAGCTGAAACTGATTACAGTCTTCAGACACCTGGTTGGTGATGCTATCTGTGCTAGTTGGGTCAGAACTGAAACCTGCTCCACCCCGGTCCGGTTTGGACACCCCTGCACTAGTGCGACAATACTAGATGGAGCTATGTGTCTAAGTTCCATACATACTTGTGATCATGCAGGGTTTCCGCCAGGATTTTTTGAAACTGTGGTGGAGCCACTGCAGCACCACACCGTCGCTCCCCTCATGCGTGCCAAATGCTTCACTTGAGATGTGCAAACAATGGACTTCAGTCATTATGTTTCTTCATGGATTTTCTTGCAAGTAACACGGTGAAAACCGGCATCTTCATGTCCACATCCATGATGTATAATGTCATCCGTTTGTTTTGATGTTTCCACTTTAACACGTTCGATCGCATGAGATTTCATCTTTGAAAAGAGATAATTTTTCTGATGGTGTGGCAGCTCTCATTTAAGCTGTGGCGGCTTGCATTTAAACATGTTTATATGTGGCGGAAACAGCCCCGTGATGATGCTTGGCAGTCAATATTGACATGGATGGTTCTCAGAATCAGTTGCTTGGTGTCTCATGTCTTTGTTATTTGGGGCACTTGAGAAATCAACCAGGCGATATTGCCAGGTCGACCTGAACTGAGCCAGGTGTTTTAATATATGACATGATGTCGTTGAATGTGTGGCTGTGCTGGGTATCCATGGTGATTTGGCTCGCTTTCCAAGATTTAATGTTTTGATGCACATTCAGTGTGAGATGCTGCAGTTTCTACAAGAATACACAACTGACACATCCCGCTGCCTGAATTTCAGACGCGTCTCGATTTGATGACTAAATCCCGATGTCCTCAGACAGAGCTTGCAGCTCTTCTGGCTAGACGCTCCGCTCCTGGTGCCAGTTCAATCTTCAGCCTGAGAAGTTAATCTGACGTGTCTCTGCTGCAGATTTGCTCATATGGGACGTCTGGTCCGTAATGATTGTATTCCTGCTTGCCTTTTCCTCCCCGGGACTGCAGCCCTTATGAAGCCTTTGCTCAGCTTCCCCATCACGCCGACTCTCGTCTCCCTGGAAGGCGAGATGATTAATGATGCCATTTTCCTGTGGCGGAGATAGATGCAGCGCGTTATTTAGAAATTAAATCCATCATCTCTTGCCGTCAAGAATCATGTCGAGAGCCTGGAGTGAGTCAGGAAACTGTGACCAGTATTCTGACATTCATATTATTTACTTGACAGTCTGTCAGATTTGTTCATTGGTTGAAGAATCAGTGTATGATGCCGATATTTATTATTCCCTCCCTAGTATATCTATTTTTTTAGTTTTAGTAATTACTATTGATAATTATAAAACATTGCTTGAGGCAGCTGTTAAGTCCTACCTTCAGAAGTTGAGATGTTCTCTGTGCTTGTGTGGGTTTCCTCTAGGCACTCTGGTTTCCTCCCACAGAGCTCACTTGATCGCTCTAAATTCTCTGTTCTTGCTTCTGTGCACCCTATGAAAGAACCAAGGGTGGCGATGTGTAAAATGCCTTTGTGATAATAGACATGCGTTTGTCCTGTGTGAAGGTCGTCTGAGCAACAAGGGAATGCTGAAGGCCACTCTGTCGAGCACACAAACGTCTCGATCAATACATGTCTCATTCCACGGTTGCAAAGTCATGTGGAAGATTGTTTGACCTCTTGTGACCTGGGTTGACATGACCATGATCATTGCTTACTTTGTTATGCTTAGATGTTATCTCCCATGCTTTATACACTTTTATTACAGCCCCTCTAATGAGCTGGTAATATAGTCATTATGCAAGTATTGCAATTTATATTTAAGTATTGTTCCTCATGTATGTGTAATATTAGATTTAAGTTTTGTTACACATTTTTGCATCTTTTGTTTCCTATTGGTTTATTTTTTATATTAGTTTATTTTTAATTAATGATGGGTCGTATTTAAAATATACCATTTTGAAAGTGTAATTAAGAAGGCAATACTATGTGGAAATTTGGTTTGTTAGGAAAAGGCAGAATATTAGTCACGACAGGTCTTTCTGAAATACAGAGAAACTATATGGAAAAAATGAAACTTGGCTGTAAAATGAACATTAATTAGGAATTAAGATTATTTCTTTCTTTTATTTCTAGTTTTAGATTTTACAAAACATTCTGTCCCTGTTTCGCCTGAATTTTTTGTCTTGGAATGTAGCCAAGGCACTCGTATCAGCTTTTTTAACTGACTGCATGTTGAGTCAACAACGCAGCTCGTATAGATAATATGCAAATTGTTGTTCCTGTTTCTCTGCCACAGTTCTGGTTCTGCCTCTGTCGACAGGGGATGATAGTTCAGCCCTCAGTCGAGGCATGTGAGTGGTGCAGCTGATCAAAGCCAGAGTGCTTGGAATTGGATTATGTAGCAAACTTCCTGTTGAGATTTCTTTTCAGTCCTACTCAGAAGTCAAGTCTCATGTCAACTGAGAGGGAAAAAGAGGGAAAATGAAATGGAAAATAAAATGTAGTGACATATTTAATAATGACAAAGAATTATTGAAGACCACAAACTGATTTAATTCAGAAAATTTAGTGATTTAAAAAAAAATGACGTTTGAATGACACTGTAGTTGCATTGATATTTATATTTGAACAAACGTCCTGTATGTATTAGGGATGCACTAAAATTTGTGGCTGAAGCCGAAATAAAATGTAAAATGCTTAACCTAATCTCAAATCTGGTTAAGTTTTTAAAATATTACATAAAAAGTCTCAAATACATATTTACACATGTTTTCATAGTAAATATTGAAATTATTGTTTTTTTACAATAAATATATATTTCAGCCTTTTCTTAAAAAAAAAAGTATTGGGAAGGAAATAAAAGCAGAATATTTCATTTTGCACTTATACTATGACAGAATAATAGCTACGACAATATTGAAAACTAAAAAAAATAATTAAAACTTAAAACTCCAAACCACTGCAAGTAGTTTCTCTATTTACTTCAGTTTTTTTTCTTCCTCCAAATATTACACTGATGTGCCATAGCAGTTCATGAACATGTACAATATTTAATGGGAAAAAGAAAAAGTCGTTTTGACAGTCACATTTGCTGACGTGCGCTCTTAAAATGTTGGCCTTCACCTTGGAGCTTCCACTTGTCACCTTCTTCCATTTATCCTCCACGTTTCTTTCAGTCGTTCCATATGCCCGTCAGTTGAAAGGCCTAAGAACGGTTGCTATGGAAACCAATTTCAGACAGAGCCGTGCCAAATCCTGCGTCTCGTTCTTTACGTCTCATCGCGGCGGTGAGTGTCTGCAGCCCGTTGTGAGCGTGCATACTAACTCTCAGCCGAGCAGCTGCTGTGCAGAACAATGTGTCGGGCAGATTTCGGAACGTTCCGCTCGCGCTGCCGCTCCCCCGGCTGTGGAGAAGGTTATTGGAGCAGAAGTGGCTGATTGCTGTTGTGGATCATGGATGAGCAGGCTGCAACGTTGAATATCCATTGTCACGTTATTGAATGAAACAGTGGGATCGATATCTGGAGCGGCATCCCAAATCAGTTTTCGGACTACGTTACTCACCAAATGCAATTGCGAGGCATACACTTCTGTCACATTTCAGGATGCACAAACTCATTTGTGGGCAGTAGGCTTTCCTTTTTGAGCTTCAAAAGTTAGGGTCACAATATACATGAGGATCAAGATGGTATTGTTTAAAAGGTGAATAATGACACTTGAACTCTATGTAACTGATTTTGCTCACTCATTTGTGGACAATACTCTATTTTGATTATTGTGTTAATGCAGATACATGTAGGCTGAGTGTTCATTCAGGGAATAAATTCACTCATTAAAGGATCAGTGTTTACAGGTAATCAAGATTATGCAATATGTTGTCTATTCTAGCATTGAAATGTAAACTTAGAAAAGTCATTTCATTATCTCTTGTCACACAAATAAGTATAAAGTTACTACTGCTGTCAATAGATTCACATTCTTAATCGCGCTAAAGCTGAGTTAACTCGAGATTAATGGTAAATTAATCACACATTTTGTTTTGCTTAAAAGAAGATGTCATCAATGCCAGGGTGGCCAGCAATTCTTTCCTCATAAAAACATTTGTTTACTCCAACAACTCAACATAACAGATACTGTGAAGGACATTCTTTAGATAGACTCAGAGGCACTGAAGAGGCTCAACAACATGCTAACAGCATCACATTAGAAACATGATAGGCTACTCTGGTGTTATTAAGACAAGCACATCAAAGACTCTCTTGTTTGAGTGTCGTAGTGTTATGCAAGTTAAATATGTGCTTATGTTAGTTTCAGATTTTATTTTCTCGCTCACATTTGAAGGTCAGTAAATTTGTGTGAGAGAATTGTGTCACAAATGTCTCTTCACGTTTGAGGAACTGACTCCTCGCCAGTTTTTCGTCATCCTGCTCAGGGCAACGTCTGTAAATTCTGATCTTTGATCTTCCCTAGGGGGCATTTGGTGCTCTACAGAAGATCTGTGAAGACTCTGCCGAGATACTGGACAGCGACATGTTGGATCGCCCATTGAACATCATGATCCCCAAGTTTTTACAGTTCTTCAAACACAGCAGCCCAAAGATCAGGTCACTTCCTGCAATTGTTTTGAATTAAATATGTTCCGGTTGATGTTAATCTCGTGAAGTTCCAATCCCTTCTTTCATTGCCTCTGCAGGTCTCATGCCATTGCCTGTGTCAATCAGTTCATCATCAGCAGAACTCAAGCTCTGATGCTGCACATCGACCCATTTATTGAGGCAAGTGTCAGTGGACTGAAACAGTTGGGGTTTATGGTTTGGATGTGTAACTCTATGGAGTGTCCACTGGAGGTAAAATCCACAGGTTTGTTAACTGCTGATTAGATTGGCACTTTTTTTTTTTTTTTTAAAAAAGGTTGGGCCCCCGGTGGCCTCCATGTAACCGTTAATCTGAAGTTATGTTAGGTGTGGGCAGTGGATCAGGTGAAGAGGCCTTGATTTCCCTCTCTCTGTAAACCAGAATATTTTGTCTGGCTATCCAAGGTCTCACTAACTAATGCCGTACCATCTTGGTTGAAGTACACCGAAGCTCAAATCTCCCATGATTCTTTCGTGTCTGCCGTATCTGACCATCCCACTTCAGAGACCATTTGTGACAGAGTGGAGAATACCCATCCTCCCCTGGTCTACAGTGAAAATCAATCTTGTTTTTTGCCTTTTAGAACTTGTTTGCACTGGCTACAGATGAAGAGCCAGAGGTGAGGAAGAACGTGTGTCGAGCTCTAGTCATGCTACTGGAGGTCCGTCTAGATCGGCTCCTCCCACACATGCACAACATCATCGAGGTGAGTTCGTGGAAGAGACTCATGATCCTCATACTTTGTTTTAAAACTCTTGTTTGTGCTCTGGTAGTACATGCTGCTGAGGACGCAAGACCAGGACGAGAACGTGGCTCTGGAGGCCTGCGAGTTCTGGCTGACTCTGGCTGAGCAGCCAGTGTGCAAGGAGGTTCTGTGCGGTCACCTCTCCCAGTAAGCCAACATGCACTCATGCACCTCTGACACTGAGGTATTAACACTGTGATTCATGGGACGTTGAGAGACCTTCAGCTCCCTGTTCTGATTAAGACCCCCTCTGCTCGACCTCGGCTGTCACATCCCTCACTGTCTTGTCCCATTAAACCGAGTCTGATACACTGTTCTGGCTTGACCTCCCGATTCTCCTCTCCACAGACTCACCCCGGTCCTGGTGAATGGCATGAAATACTCGGAGATCGACATCATCCTGCTCAAGGTCTGTGTCATGTCACTGTCATGTTTGTGCTTGCTTTAAATCATCTATATGAGGCTGGGTGACAGGTGATGCTCCTCCATGACCATGTGTCAAAATGAATTGCGTGATATTCAGAAATTATGGGATGGGAGCGTCTTATCATTTGGTGTCGCATGGTGTTGTCATTATAATTTGTTTTCCTGCTTCAATTTTTGTTTCCGATACTTGGGTTGGATTCATATTGGGATTCTTTGTCTTGACGCCATTCATATAGTGAGTCTGATTTATTAATATATCTTTGAAAATGTAACCTTCCTTCTTAACCTCTTTGAAAATGTCCCAGAGACATTTGGTCAAAGTGGTGGCTGTGGTTGTATTCATGTATTATGTGGAGTTTTATTCACTTATTTACACAGCAGTTTATTTGCATTAAGCTTAGTGAACTTTGTGGGCTAAATTGCGTCAGTGATTGATTGACCTAAGACTCAAGCAAATGAGGCTTTTTCTGGTAGCGTGGTGCAAGCATCAGCAACTCGAAACCAGCAACAAGTCCTTGGTCTACATTTGAAAATAGTGTTTGATCGGCTGCTCTGTTGAGCCGGAGGTGGGCTTCAGCCTGTCTTATCGTCTGTCTCTCTGGAAACGGATATGACCTGTGAAAAAAACAAAAGTATTTGTGTAATGTTGTGTATTGTTGTTTTTTGCCCAGCCCTAGTTGTTATAGCAACAATCTGATCACTCGTTCCCGAGTGTGTCAATGCCATCGGAGAACATTCAACATTCAATGTCTTTGTCTTCAGGGTGACATCGAGGAAGACGAAGCCATTCCTGACAACGAGCAAGATATCAGGCCACGCTTCCACCGCTCTCGCACCGTCGCCCAGCAACACGAGGGTGACGGCATTGAGGACGAGGAAGACGATGATGATGAGCTGGATGATGACGACACCATCTCCGACTGGAACCTGCGTGAGTTGCTTCTCAATGCTGACCCTTTTTCAGTCCTTTCTGCTGCCCTTGATCAGATCACAGCCCACAGCCTCTGTCTCAAAATATGTCATCACGATTCACTTTTTCCACAAACCCTGTAAACTCCAGATTTTTTCTCTCTTGTTATCAGCTTGGTCTGTTTTAGCTAGTCCCCACAGTTAGCTATTCCAGATAACACAAACATGTTCGACAACCGGAGGTGTTGTTAAGTATCCTAAGCCCTGAGAATGTCAAGATGAGGGCGATATTTTCCTGCCCTTTCAGGAGACTACAAATGTGCCACTGTCACTAAAGGACTGTCAAAAAACTTGATTAAAATTTGCTGGGAATTCTTAAGCGATCCAACTTCAATTTTAGGGAAGTGTTCAGCTGCCGCGTTGGACGTGTTGGCAAACGTGTTCAGAGACGACCTACTGCTGCACATCCTCCCTCTGCTCAAAGAGCTGCTGTTCCACCCCGAGTGGGTCGTCAAGGAGTCCGGCATCCTGGTTTTGGGGGCCATCGCTGAAGGTAGGTTACTAACACTCATGATTGTGTGGCTGAAGATGTATTCCTGCTCTGAACTTGTCCTTGTGTCCAGGCTGCATGCAGGGAATGATCCCATACTTGCCGGAGCTCATCCCTCATCTGGTCCAGTGTCTGTCGGACAAGAAAGCCCTGGTGAGGTCAATCACCTGCTGGACCCTGAGCCGCTACGCCCACTGGGTGGTGAGTCAGCCTCCAGACATTTACCTGAAGCCACTGATGACTGAGCTGCTGAAGCGCATTCTGGACAGCAACAAGCGAGTGCAGGAGGCGGCGTGTAGGTGAGTGAGAGCTGCGGTTCGTGGCCTCAACGTTCTCCCGAGCTTCATCTGGTGTCTTCTCTCAACGGCAGTGCCTTTGCCACGTTGGAGGAGGAGGCGTGCACCGAGCTGGTCCCATACTTAGCCTTCATCCTGGACACTCTGGTGTTTGCCTTCAACAAGTACCAGCACAAGAACCTGCTGATTCTGTACGACGCCATCGGAACACTGGCAGACTCAGTGGGACACCATCTTAATAAACCAGTAAGCACAGAACCGTTTCTGAAGCCTTGTCTGAATGGTTGGCTGAAAATAGTCATTTTGAAACCTGGAAAACAAAGTTTCTGTGGTTAAAAAAATTCCACACATATGTATTGAAATGTTGTTCTCTTCCATCAGGAGTACATCCAGATGTTGATGCCTCCTCTGATCCAGAAGTGGAACCAGCTGAAAGATGAAGACAAAGATCTCTTCCCTTTATTAGAAGTGAGTTTGATTGAACCCTCAAAAGTTTGACCAACCCCTGAGTCTCACTGTTCTCCGTCACCTGTAGTGCCTGTCATCAGTGGCCACTGCCTTGCAGAGTGGCTTCCTGCCCTACTGCGAGCCCGTCTACCAGCGCTGTGTCAACCTGGTGCAGAAGACACTGGCACAGTCCATGGTGAGTGTGGACAAGCACTTAAGAATCATGTGACATTGTTTTCCCTTTCCTCTGTCAGTTGAGCACCCGATGACATCTGCATGAAAATCTTCTGTGATCGACCTTTTAGCTCCCAAAACAATTCAGACTGAGGATCTAATTACTGTAAATACTGTTAAATAATGGCGACCTTTCCCGCAGCAAATTTTTTCTCATAATTGAAACTGTTGCTGACATGACTGTGACCTTTTGGTTCTGTTCTTGAGACACTGTTGTATTACTTTATTACAGCTTTTTTTCTCTCATTATAATAGTAGCCTTGACTGGGTTTACTGTCTAGAGGTAACTTTAAGTTTTGTGGTAGAGAGGTCTCCCAGGTACATGCTGAAATGTACAACTCCTACAATGGAGTAGACTTTAATCAACTCTTACGATTTTTCTTTTTGGCCTTTAAGAGTGAAACATTTTATATTTTCGTACAAGTCTTTTATATCTATTATATTATATATCTATTAATGACACCACCATGTTTTCTTAGCTCAGTTTAGTTTTTTTTTTTTGGCATATGCTAATATTTCTTCAATAATTTTTGTGTCTTTAATTTTACCTTGCATTCAGCTCAAATTTGTTTATGGTTTTGTGCCTCCTCAGTGTGATTTCAGATTTTTCAGATTTCATATTTATGACTTCTTGCTCTCCTAGTTCAGCGACTTGTTGCACCTGTGGCAAATTATTCATTTTTGGGAGTCATCCAGGTCATTGTTTTAGACCTCAGTAATGTGTGTAACAGTAGTGTCAGTAGCTCCAAGTTTTCTCAAACTTAAAAGGATTTTCTACAGGACTTTCGACTTAACACAATTGTGCTTTGGCCGAGGTTCCTTTGGTGATGGTGGTTGTGGTTCTGACACTGATCGAGCTTTAGGATTCAGTGCTCTCACTGCTGTGACTCTGGTTCCATTCCCTGTCAAGGAATTAGGTTTTAGTTCTCTAAAAGCTCTTTATCGGCAGAGGTTTGCAATCTCTGACTGCTTTTCTAGATTTTTTTTAAATAGCAAATAAGACCTCAATGCCCTTGCCTTTTTTTCCCCTTGGATACTGTATATCTAATGATGTGCATTTTGGTCATTGAATTCGTACGTCTCTTTCTCGCTTCTCCACTCAGCTGCATCAGTCTCAGCCAGACCAGTACGAAGCCCCGGACAAAGACTTCATGATTGTGGCTCTAGACCTTCTGAGTGGCCTGGCAGAGGGTTTGGGGGGAACCATCGAGCAGCTGGTCGCTCGCAGCAACATCCTCACTCTCATGTTCCAGTGTGTTCAGGTTTGTTCAGGGTTTCTGCGCTCAATGCTCTCCTTTGCTCCACTCACCTTGGTTTCATGATCACGCAGGACAAGATGCCAGAGGTGCGCCAGAGCTCATTTGCTCTGCTGGGAGATCTGACCAAAGCTTGTTTCCAACATGTCAAGCCCTGCATCGGTACGTCCTCCACTTTAATTCAAACAGTCATGTCGTTTTATTCGTGCTTACCTCTCTCTACTGTCCTCGTCCTAGCTGAGTTCATGCCCATACTGGGGACAAACCTGAACCCAGAGTTGATATCTGTGTGCAATAATGCAACCTGGGCCATCGGAGAGATTTCTATACAAATGGGTGAGTGTATTTGCTTTTCTTACGTCTTTAATATGTTTGGTACAAAGATTTCAACACTTTCCTTGGAAGATAAGCTTTACTTTGACTTAAACTCTCCAAATATGACTAAAAAAAACACCATCTACCTTTTAACTGGAATAGGTGCACAAAAACATTTCCCCCATGATATTGTGAATATGATTTATTTTTATTTGATGATTTATCATCTTACATGTTCAGAGATTTGAGAACTGCTGTCACAGGTTATGGGTCAAGATGTTCTCATATGATGTTCATATGTTTGTCCTCATTCTTGTTGTGGACAAAAAAAAAGTTTCACATTTTTTATCAAATTAAAACTGGTGTTGTCAATCTTCATTTAAACCTTCAAATCAATACCAACAGGATAAATGGTCAAAAATGACTTGTAGCTATAAATGAAAACATGTTCCCATATGAAGAAATCATACAAAGATAAGTGGACCAATAGCTCATTCCCCTCAAACAGAAGGGGTCCTGGAACCACATATAAATCTTTATCTGCTCTCTCACTTGTGATATGCGTCCCTGGTGAGACAGGATGTCTTGACTGTCTGTTCCTCTGCCCTGAACAGGCCTTGATATGCAGCCATATGTTGCCATGGTGCTGCACCAGCTTGTGGAGATCATTAACAGGCCTAACACTCCAAAGACGCTTCTGGAAAACACAGGTACCACTATGTGGCAGTGCTGAGCCGCCCAGCCAGAGAGAGGTCGCCACACACGCACACACGCTCTCTCACTCCCACACATACGTACGTACACCCTCCCACTTTTTCTTCAGGAATCACTCACACACATACCGACTAGTCTCTTGAGCCATGAGTCTTAACTGGACTCACCAGTTCTCCTCGAAGAATGTCACTTATTTCTAGCCACTCATCGGCTTGCTGACTGCACAGCCTGTAAACAGAGATGATAGATCAGCAGGGCCAAACCCTGGTGTGAAATTCTTTACCGGAACATTTCGCACTCCACGTTCACTCTGATACATTAAACCACAGCGAGCTAGTTGGCCAGTGACATCCACACATAGTTAACCAGCTAACTGATGAACTCCTCTGAAGGTTACACTCTGCTCTTGCTCAACCCTGAAATTTCCTCATTTGGTGAGCTATAGGGCTGAAATGTGATCTGCAAGAGCGACGTGTAACTTACCAAAACGAGGGACTGTGTAGAAGTTTATGTTTGTTGGCTGTCAGTTTGTTTTTATTTACTGTTCTTTAAATGTGATGCATATCTGCCTATAGATGTTAAATGTTGTTAAACTGTTTGATGCAGGATTCTTTAAAGCACTTTTTGACATTCAGATTCAGAGCTGCACAGTATTCTTGAGACTTTTCTTGCTCCTCTGTTCAGAGCTTTGTGGTACAGATACTGTACCTCACAAAACAAAAAACAAGCAAACTTTTAAAATGCTACTATTTATAGGTAAGCTACTCAGCTAATCCATGGTAATGTTGCTCATAAGCTAACAGAAGGTTGTCAGTTCACAGTTTTATTCAAGTTGGTAAATACTCCAATACACCAAATTGAGCTTTGGTATGAGGTTTTTAAAATTATCATTTAGATGTTATTAAAAAAACACACTCAATGTTTAAAATGTACCCTTGTAATGTGATTTTCACTGCCTTTTTTATGTACACTTGATACACTGGATGTGTAGCAGGTGATCTAATGCAAAATGTTTAAGATTTGCAAAAAATATTTCATCATCGTGAATCCTTGTTTGAGTCTAAAAGGTTAGCGATTCTTTGTTGTTTGGCTAATCTCCTATGCAACCATAAACTTGTGTTGAGTAGTTTAGTACTCTGAATGTTTTATGTTTACTGAATATTGTGCAGCTCTGTTACTGCAACGCTAACATGGACAGCAAACTGAGACTGAAGTGGAGTTAAGGGCTCTTAAGTAGTCAGTTGAGTCGATGACATAGTTCATATTCACTTATATTAAGGGGGTTTCTTCCACAACTAAATTGCACACAAAACTCACTATTTTAGGTTCACTAAGCTATTAATACTGAACAACACTGGATAGAAACTATTGCAACTTTTAATGAAAACTGAAAAAACAAACAATATGAAACACAGTAAGGGTTTGATATTATATAAATAACTTTTATTCCCTTTTCAATAACATATTATGACATCACTGATGACGTATTAATAAAAATGGAGTCTTATTATTTTTTTAAAGCTGCATATTAGTCGTTTTATGATGACATAAACACCCATATCGGTGCTGATACATTGGCTAGCACACAATCGGCGCAGGCCTACTTTTTGTTGCTTACTGGCCACAGCAAACAAACATACAAAAACAAAAAAGTTTCCAGTGATATTTTAGCAGGAAGAACCAGTAGATCTTGTTTTATTGTAAAGCAGTTGCACCCTCATTAGTGTCTTTTTATATGCTAATAGTTGTTTAGCGTCATGTGGCAACATTTCCTGAGAGGTTTCTCTCAGTTTCTTACTGTTTTTACGTATTAAATTAAAAACTGGAAAATGAAGTCCTGTTAGTTTGAACATGACTATAATTCCACGAAAGCTTTCCTTTGTCCTTAAGTACATTCAATTGAACGACTTTATTGCTAGGAAATTTGCATATCTATTGAACACCATTAGAGGGGGAAATGCCACAGGTTCATGTCTATTATTTTCTCTTGTTTTTGCTGTCCATGTTTGTGTCAATTGGCTGAACAAGTAGGGGTGTCTGGGTCCCCCGCCCTACCGATCCTGCACTGAACTGGATTCTAATGAGCATACCATCTGCTTTCTGCATGTGTCATTGGACTGTTCATAAATGCCTGTTTGTTAATGAGAATGTTGCATAGTTCTGTGTCTCTTAAACTTAGGTCCTCCCTCCTCTCTGCCTCATACGAAACCTGCTGTGCTGGATTCTAGTCTCCCTCCATGTAGTTGGCTTGGAGTAATTTTTTGTCTTTTCTTTTTGAAAAAAAAAAAAAAAAAAAAAAAAAAAGGGGGAATTTCTGTTGTATGTAAAATTAACACTTGTGAGTTTAAGGGAGAAAAGCAGTCATTACAAGAAAACCATCTTCAATCGTTTAATCAAACTGAGTATTTTTTTCAAGTCGATTCTCCCTTAAACGAGTTTTGTATGTTTTTTAGAGTGTCATATTTTTACATTCTTCTACACCCCCTACTGTGAACTGAAGGGGGCAGTGATGATCAACACTTGTTGTAATCTTCTGTTTATTATCATACACAGATTCTGTTGATTTATGTCTCTGAGTTGTTTGTTTTTTCTTTATTTTTTCTCCTCCCCCCTCCTCATTGCTCATGTCTTGGTTGGCGTTTGGTGGTGTGTAACCGTGATTGCGTTACCTTAGCAATAACAATTGGTCGTCTTGGTTACGTTTGTCCTCAAGAGGTGGCACCCATGCTACAGCAGTTTATAAGACCCTGGTGTGTATTATTCAATCTTTTATTTAATTCATCTGCTCTCTGCTTTTCTTCTGTCTCCTGTTGCTCCCCTCTTTTCCTCTCCCCCTCTCTGTCCTCTCCCCCTCTTTTCAGTTCTTTATCAGTTTGTAATCATTGCCAACCATGTGACTAACCCTGTCCTCTTTTAGGTCTTAAATGTGATTATTTTATTTTTTGCTTAAGTAACACTTTCATGTATTCTGTTATATTAATTTAAAGTGTTTTCTTTTTCGTCACGTCCCGATAAACCTAAAAGATGCATGGGATCAGATTAGTCACATGCTTGCTGGTTCAACAAGTCAGGATGACAAAAACTAGTTCCTCTGACCTTTTTGTTTTATTAGTCACCCAGCTGCATGTGCCTGTCCCCCCAAAAGTTCCCATATCGAAGCAGTTTAGCGCATAAAAGAAACTACTAATTATTCGATTTTTATCAGTATTATTTTTTTGCATGCTTATCTTTGCTAAGTTATATCCGGGAGTGTGTTTAGATGATTTGGGATCAATGTGGAAACACAAACACAAGTGTAGAGACAGGCTTGCTTATTTTTTTTTTAACAGGGATGCACTGATGACGATTTGGACAAGTCAATACAACCCATTGATCTACAATGAATTATAAATTAATCCAAGTCTTTGGTGCCAGTTAACAAATTTTAATGTCAGCAATCTGTTTGTAGGTAGACTGGCAAACAGGAAAGGACCCGAGAGCAGAATGACATGTCAATGGAGGCGAACACAGACACACATGGTCAAGAAAGCGAAAGGGTGTTGCAGTGTTGGCAGGCAGAATATACGGACTTGGAGAGCAGAAGATGAGTTTGCCAGGGATCAAAGTGGCAGATGAGTTGGACAGAGGGCAAGCAGGCAGTCTGTCTGAGCGTGACTGGTGGAAGGACTCGGAAGTTGGTGAAGGTGATTTGGCAGATTGAGGAGGAGCTGCAGAAACTGACTGGCTTCTATGGAAGTGTTTCAATACAGATTCATTTTAAAGGTTGTATGTAAATGCTGTAAAATTGAGAGTTCAAAGTTTTTCATTCTGAAAAAAAATTAATGTTTCTTAAATCTTTAAATAATAAAACAAACTTCAAAACCAATGGAAATAAAAAGGAGGACTTGACAAAGGAAAAAAAATCGAGATGGTTGTGTGAGGAAGGAAATGAAGAAAGGCACAAGGAAAATGTGGTATTGCTGTCACGAACGTCATCATGAGGTGTTGGTGTTTGTCTTGTTGTAGTTTTGTTTTTATGGCGCTTGTAATTCAAAGGTCTTGGAAAGGTCCTGAAGCAGTTAATTGTTGCTATAGTCAACAGTGTATATGGAGTTCTTAAGAGCTGGTGACGCAATATTGACCTCTTCTGATTTTACTGTGATTAAAGAATGTGTTTGTGCAGTTCTAAATCAGACTCGTATGGTCTGCAAAACTTTGAAAAGAGCTCTCAAATATTTGTCTGTCGGTAAACGGTGACGTCTCGCCTGCATCTGGCCACACACACGAACACTCAAACCCTGTCTGCATTACCACACTCTCAGTCATACTCTTAACGCTCACACTGACATGACAGGTCTGACTCTCATCTGGAATGAAACAAATTCTGATCTGTAGATAAATCAGAGATAAACCACTCTCCAAAATAACACTCTCCATGTGCCTTCCAACCACCATTCGTTCAAACGAGACAACAGTGTTCGGTTGTCAGCTTAGTGCAGTGGATTCGAACCGCCAATCCACAGGTTACTGAAAGTTCCGCTCGCTGACGGCCCGCTCCCAAAGGAGCAGCCTACTATGGAAGTCAAGATCCTTTGAGAAGTTAACTAAACAAATGCCGTCAGAAGTTTTTGAGCAAATATGTAGAAGGAATGAACATTTGACTGAAAAAAGAAAACACGAAAACTACTGTTAGAGCGCTGCTGACTTATTGTTTACAATGTTGGCAGGACTTCTGCCAGCCACATCATTTTTGCCTCCTGCCTCCTTTGGAGGGCGGTGCCCAGCTTTTTTTTTTATATGAATAACAATAACTTTGTTATTCATGCGTGCTTGTGAATATCACAAATATTGTTGAGAATAACTTTTTGTTTTATAGAAAGGAGGCAAACGTGTCACCAGCACTTTAAAATTAGCTGAATTTGACCCAAGTATGGAGTCTTAATTCCCTAACACCCTGAAAGAAAAGAAGTGAATGAACCAAAGAGTGTTGTGGTTGGCACTTCTACATATTATTTGCAATTGCAAGTTAATAAATAGCACAAATGGTAATTTTTGATTTGTTCAAATTACTCTCTTTGTTTCATGACTGTTTCGATAGATCTGTCTGAGTCCTTCGGTGCATCCCTGTTTGACTTACTATATTGTAGCGTGACACTTGATTGGTGCTTGTGACATGTCTGATGTTACATGTGACCGTCCTTGTTAACCAGGTGCACCTCTCTTCGAAATATAAGAGACAACGAGGAGAAAGACTCGGCATTCCGAGGAATTTGCTCCATGATCAGTGTGAATCCTGGAGGTGTCGTTCAGGTATGAGGGCATCTAGATCTTCCTCACGTTCTCTAGTAGTTTGAAAACTGAACTGGTTTGTCTTTGTTTCTTCAGGACTTTATATTCTTCTGCGACGCGGTGGCCTCCTGGGTGAACCCCAAAGATGACTTGCGAGACATGTTCTGCAAGGTCAGGCGCCTGGTTATCTTAACCGGTCGCATTTCAGTCACTCACCCCACTGTTGACTTGCAGATCCTCCATGGCTTTAAGAACCAGGTGGGAGAAGAGAACTGGAGGCGCTTCTCGGATCAGTTCCCGCTGCCACTCAAGGAGCGACTGGCCACCTTCTATGGGGTGTAGCTGTAGCCAAAACAGCGGGCTTCGTCTAAGGTCAGTGTGTGAACGCTCTGCTAACGTTCTCTAAATATTAAGTTTTGATGGAGTGGGGGATCAACAGCGCTTATAATTTGTGGGCCAAATAAAGCTAGCATTCAGGGTCTCAAACATGTTGTCACATTCTTCATTGTATTACAGTGCAGACATCCACAGGAAGGAATAAGTTGGCTAAAAACATCAACCACAGGAGGAAAGTCAACATTTTAAAACAGAATAGCACAACTACAGTGGACAAATAAAGGACATCTAATCTAATAAAAATGACCTTTACAAAAATAGAACACAATATAATTTCAAAGGTCTGTAAAGAAGTGAAAAGGTAGATGTTTTTAGAGAAAAAAAGACTGACCCTACAGGGGGAATGCTCAATAAATGTAGCCTAAAATGTAGCATGTAGGGAAAGGTATACAAGAGCCGCTTAAAAAGGGCTCCACTACACAGTAATCGACCATTAAAGAAAGACCATATTAAAATACAAATATTTGCTATGCTAAAATGAACCATGGAAAATATGAATTCCAGTAAGTCAAATGTAATAAAATATAGAAAAAGTTGATCATGGAAGTAGTGTTAAGCATCATTTTAAAATGGTCAGAGGAAGATGGAGCCCCAGAAGAAAAAACTGAACACAACAGGACGCTCAACCATCATTATATAAAAACTGGCTACAATTTAACTATTAGTGAAAATGTGACTCTATTGAAGGATGATGAAAGAGTTGAAAGAATTTTTTTTTTTTTTAAACAGGAAATTCACAGTAACTTCCCTGCAGATGAAAAAATAACTCATAAAATATAACAACAGCAAAGTCACCCCTGGAAAGGGAAAAGGATGAGGAAGAAACATTCCCCAAATGCCACATAGTAAAAGAACTGTGAGCCCAAACTGAAAAGGCGAAGAGAAATAAAAGCGGACCTGAGCCCGACAAATAGGTTTTAAAAATTTACCAAAAATGTATTGACCGTGAAGAAAAGAAAACTGAAGAAAAAGTTGAGGAAGGGGGAAGTGGATTGTTGACCAGTAAGTGTTTTTAAAGTAGTGCAACATTTTGGAGGTGGATTCCCTGACTGCCGTCTCTTCATTCCACAGGTCCGTCATGACGGGAGACTACATGGGGAACCTCTTTTACCCAGGGAACATGTTGCCCTTTACTGGGGGGGAGGATCTGCCTAAACTAAAGGGGAAGGGTGGGGGTGCCGCCCCATCCCAAACCTGGTGGACGGGGTGGGAGGGAGGTGGTACCTACAGTGCCGGGTTACCCTGCGCACCGGCCGATATACCGGGGTAGATTCACTGCCAGATTCACGGGAGGAAAACTAAAAATCCAAATCTGAACACATCTGCTAGCTTTCACCGATCGTACTGCTGACAAATTTTCAGATAAATTTGGGGGATCCAGATGAGTTTGTTTAAAACCTGATGCTTCAAATCTCCCACAGGCGAGCAGGTGATATTTATATCGGGCTGTTAGTGAGTTCTTTTTCTTTTGGGGCGTTGGCAGCATGTTTGTACCACTGTGGAGCGCTGCAGAGCATTAGCCATGTGTGTTTTGACAGTCGCTCTGTGATGACCTTTTGTAATTCCTCTTTTACAGTGTTTTGTTTCTGTGGTTTGGAGTACGGCAGTCGGCTGTAACGTAGCATCGACTGGTTTACACACCAAAATTAGGAAAACTCTGGGCTGTGATGTGTCGTCCGAGTCCATCTCTTTGTCCGGTTTTGTGAATGTAGCTAATGTCGGCGCTTGCGTGTTGGGCTGCACCGAATCAGGTTGTGACCTCTGACCTTCCCCAACCGCTGTTTCTTCGTAGACCCATTCAATATATGATTTTGCATGTAAAGTTTAAAAAAATCCCAGGTGACTGAATTATGTCTTTATGTTTAATATGTTATGTTTATGGCTTTTTTTAGACGAATTTTAGCTGCTTGTGTTTCCTCTCGCTTTTTGAAAACGATACTTCCGTTCAAACGTCGTGATTTCAGTCCACTCAGCGGCTGAACTTTTAATTGTGATCTATGAGGACATTTTCAGTTTTATCATTTTCTTTTGGGTCCCCTAAAGTTGGAGTGTTAGCATGTATCTTCTTTCAATAGCAAACTCCCAGCATGGTTGCTACATTTCAGTTCAGCATTCATGAGGCGGAAGATGGGTTGAAAAACCTGTAGAGCGAGTGACTGCTGATGGGTAGCGTCACTAGCCATGACAGTTAAGTGTCATGAAGAGACTCAGAAGTCTGAAGAGTAAAAAGTTGGTCAAAAAAAGTAGACTGTTGAAACTCAAAAGTCACAGCTGCAGAAGAAAGCCCTGACTTTACTGAGACAAATGAGCTGAATAAATAAAACATTATGAACATGCCCTAGAAGGTTCACCAAATCATGCAAAAAATCTGCGCCACCGATTCTTCAAACAACAATGACTTCTGTTGTGCAAGCTTGGGTCACATCCTGATGTTGGTGCAGCCCTGCTCGCAGCCTTTGGTACTTTGCGTCGTGAAGGAAAAAAAAAAAGGCTCCCCCCACTCCGCGAGCCGCTCGTCTTCGTCTTTTGCACAACTAATGACACGAATCCTGTGACTTCTCTCTTCTGTGACTTTGGCTGTGGGAACCTCCGTGTCCGGTTCCTCCGTGTGCTCAGAGTTCTTGGCTTCTTGTGCATGATCTGGAGGATGACTGTTGTTTATTTAAATCTTTGGGTGGTTGTGTTCTGTGGGGTATTCTCATCTCTTGCATGTTGGTGGCCCCTTGCACCCCAAACCGGCGGGATTCAGGGAGGGAAGCTGTTCATTTCAAAATCGTGTTTGTTAAATCACTGGGTCGCTGGAGTCTTCGCCCTCAAACATGTAGCTGGATGCATCGTCGTGAAGAAACTGTGAACTTCTACTACTTTATTGTCTTGATTGTGTTAGATATTTCCAAGCCTGAATGTATTCCATGATGCTTTAGTCGAGGGGAATGTACTTTCTTAACCGGTTTTCTCTGCTGGCCAGAGTGTTAAATCAAGTGCTTAGATGACGCAATGACACCACAACTAATCACTAGAAGCGACCGCTTTCAAATCAGCCTGTCCCCATGATTAATGTAGCTTGTTATGTGCCAGATTTATCTTGGTAAGAAACACTTTCATGTCAGAAGCTGCTGGAATAGTTGAGTTGTATCTAACTTTATATTTACTGTTACCTTTTTTAACAGTTTATTCTTCTTTTGGACATGTAAAAGAAGTCTGATCTTTTTGTTATGACCTTATTCTATAAATACGATTTAGTCCCTATAAACTATATAAATGGCTGCAGAAGAGAACAATTTATGTCACAAATTTCCCTCATTCAATTTTCAAATGTAATATAGGTGAGTTTAAAAAAATATTTATATATATAAAGAGAGAAATGCCACTAAGTAAAATATTTAACTGACACAGCTTTATAGTTAAGGTTTATAAAATATTTTGTTTGAATTTTGAAGTTAAACATTGAGGGAAAATGTTTAATAAGAATTCAAACTTCATTTTTTAGGATAATTGAATAAATAAGCTTAGGAGTTATGCTTTATTTATTTACAAATGTATGACAAACGGATTCTGCCAGTACCACAGAACACCATTTGTAGAGGGAAAAAAAATCGACTTCATAAAATTACTGAATTTGTTTTATTAATGCCATTTTATGGAGAATATAAAAATAACATGGTATTTAACAAAAAAATGTTGACGATTAACCTCAATAGAAATATAGAATCATTTATCGATCTGGGCAAATTAGTCATCACGTGACAGTCTAATAGCCACCGAAGCGCAGCATCTATGTTTGAGTTACGATGAGTGCATTATTATTCAGTAGCATTAAATTTCATCCACTTTCCCACGATCAGATTATGATGCCAGACTGGTGTTACATTTCAGGTACTTCATCAGTATTTCAGTCTGACTGATAGTTTAGTGGTTACCACTCACGCTTTGTACATGTATATTAACATTTTAAAGAGGATCTAAGCTGAGCCAATAAACGTAAAGTAAATGCAGATATTTGGAGGAGTTGACACCAATTGAGGAAGTGGATGTAGCATAGTTAGCGTCAAGCTAACTAGCAAAAGTCTTGTTTCCTCCCATAACATAAAGTGTGGCACATAGACTTTTTTGAGGGGGAACGGTGGCGTTAGTTTTTTGCATTGCCATCAAGTCGAGGATTCTATTCTGCTACCACGGCTATTGCTCTGAATTAGCCGAACTTGTTGGTCATAATTTCTTCTCGTCCTCTGTCTGCGTTTACTACCTCACCGCATCCATCATTTTAGCGCAACAAATATCTGGATACAGCTATTAGCACATCATGGAATACAGGGGGCGGTGTTCGTACGTGCCACTCTGTTTCGTGTCGCCAAGTGTTTTTTCGTCCCGTCACATTCCAGCTATTGTAATTTCTCCGCGGCGCCCCCTTCTGTCAGCGTGCTGTATTTGCTGCTACTCATCGTGTGTCTCTACTTGAATATGTGTGAACCTCAGGTTGTCTGTGTTTGTCGCGTCCCGCTTGGTGTGCGTTCTCCGTTGTGCATCGCTAAACAAACGAGATTAGCTCAACAATCGGAAACGACAGTGTTACGAAGCGCTGCTCTCTTAGTGACTTAAATTTATCGAGCGGCTGATATTTGAGTATTTTAAAACTTGCACATACCTTTTAGTGGAAATTCTGCGAGTGATTTTAAGTGTAACGTACACAAATGCCTTCAGAGCAGATAGTTTTAGTCGTACAAGTCAATTACAATGATCTTTCTATGAAGATTTGCTGTTAAATTTATATTTTTTAAAGTAAAGCACCCACCAATAATTACGAATGTCCGCTCGTGCCCTGCGTTTGTTCTACCAACTCGATTCGACGACTTATGCCTTCATCTTTTTTGCGAATGAAAGCATCACTTTGATAGATTTTTTTTTTTAAATAATGAGCTGCTGAATAAAAAAAAAAATGAAAAAAATGAAAAAAAAAAAACTTTTTGGGGGCCACCAAAAATTTTTGGAACATGCAAAGAATCTATATTGTACTGTAGTAAATTTTGTAATATTTGTAAGATGATCTAGTGGTGTGAGTGCGTACCATGGCTTGAATCTGTACATTGTTCCAATAAATTGTTTACATTAATACGAGTCCATCAATCAATTTTCTTGAGGTTTTCTGAGATTAGGGTCACTGCGCAGCATCTGAACTAAAGAGGCCCAGGCCTGGAAAGTCCCACCCTCCTCTTTACTGCAGTGTTCCAGGTCTCCAGAAGAGACCTCATCTTTCCAGTGTGCCCTGGGTCTGACCTTTGGTCACCTCCCAGTTGAACACCTCTTTTGTGCTGGAGACGTCCTGACAACTCATGGCAGAGCAGACGTTCTACACAAAGTTTCTTCTGGGTGAATTGGTTCCTGTCTCTCAGGAAGTCCAGACACCATACAGAGAAAACTCAGAGTCCCTACGAAACTTGGTGACTGCTGGTGAGAGCAGAAATCCACTGGTCTCATTGGAGCGCTTTGTCCTTTAGCTCAGCTCTTTCTTCGCCACAGTCTTGTAACTGAAAACTGCACTGACCTCATGCTCCATCCTTCCTCATTCATGAACCACTGGAACTCCTCCTGGGGAAGGGTCTCATCTCCTCCCTGGACAAGAAACATTCCACCCACAGTGACCACTTGAAGTAGAGGATGACACGGTTTTAATAATGTGTCTTGGAAATTAAGTAAGAAAACAGTTGTTCAACCCATATACACTACACTGGATGATGACGCCCAAATACCGTTTGCACTACCTCCACTCCATACATCGTCCCTCATCCTCCTGCTCCCCTCTCATTCATTGATTCTGTCTTGTAGACTTTCACTTCTCAGCAGCTCATACCTCCTCCTCTCACTATCTAGAAATCACCGTATCATAGGTATTTGTGATATAATTTATGAAATGTGAAAACATTTTTTTAAAGCAGGGGTTTGTTTAATTGAACACAAATTTGCATTGACCTGAAGAGCACAGCTGTAACAGGTCGGGGGGTCACACTTGGACCATTCTGTCACTAAAGCCAATACAACATATCAAAGAACAAAGGGCTTTTGTGTGTCGAAGCAGGAGCTTCAGTGTTTAGTGTCATGTGCGAAGGACGAGGGGACGGGCGTCATAGTTCCATATTGAAAACCGTCACAAGCGGCAGTTCGTGTTTTACATGACTGGTCAACAACGCTTGAACGCACCGTGACTAGTTGCTGTCTGGAGCGATAACCTCTTTCACCGCCGGCGGCGTCGTTTCTCCCGCTTGGACGTCTGGAGAGAAGCCGCGGCGAGGGGAGTGGAGGTGGAGTCTGGTGGTGGTGGGGTGAGAGAAGAAAGCAGCGACAACAGGGAGGAGGACGGTGGATGAATTACGCTTTAAAAGTTCCTTTTAAACCAGCTGAAGAAGCGCGGCGAAGAGGAGCGCGGCAAGATGATAACGCCCTACTTCCTCGAGAATTTCTGGGTAGGTGCTGCCTTAACTCTCGGCGTTGCCCTGCTGCTTGTTCCCTCCCTGCCCTGTTTCGTGTAGGAAAGCTCCGTCTCCGACTTTGTTTCGGTTTGAGGACGGGCGGTCGTTCCCGGTAGCCCTGCACCTCTCACCCGGTGAACCTTTAATTTCTTTTCCGATGGTTCTTCAGTCACCCAGGGGGATCGGGCCTCTGCAAACCTATCTAACTTGAAAAACCAAACTCAACCACTGATTGGCTGACGCGGACTTACATGGAACGTTTATTGCCTCTTTGACTGATACAATTGGCCAGTCCAGCTGTCAATCAGCTCTCTCGATGCTTACGTCATGTTCCTCCGTAATGGGGCCAGATGTTTAGTAAGTTAGCGAACAGGATAAAAACAGAACTTTTACACTGGTTTTTGACCTTTAACAAGTCGCCTTTCAAAGCAAGAGCGGCCGAAGCGAATGGTTGCGTTGGAATGCATGTTTGATGTGTCATCGAATTACTTAAAGTTCAATTTTAAAGATAAATATTTGACGTGGCTAAGCTAAGCAAGTTAAGAGACATAATTAGCCGCATATTTTCAAACCTTTAGTTTAACTAGTTGCTGTATCAGGCTGATATTATCAGAATACCTGCACGTACACAATTCGAACAAGGAAAGTCACGCCTTTACACCATCATAGTCGTTTTATTGTGATCAGGATTTAGCTTTTGCGTGCTCGCACACTAGTCTGGCAAGACACTGAAACTGGCTATTTTATCATCATAGTATTGCGTGTTTGTCTGACATGAAAGATCTAAACATGCAGCCAACCCGCTCACCTTTAACTTTAATATTAGCCGATTTAGTCTCAGTATTTGCAGTATTTACCCCCACCTTAGTCGTGAAAGCAACTTGCTTAAGTGTCAGAATGTAAAAACTCCACTGTCCTGCAATCTTATTTCTCAGTCTTTAATTTTAGTTTCAGTCTCTATAGGTTGATTAATTTTTTTTTTATAAAAGATGCATGTTCAGTGATCTGTCTTTCAAGGAAACTGCAGCGTTGAACTGAACACTGGGTCACGATTGTCTTCTTAATGACTTCAAAAGCCACCTAGTTAAAAACATTGAACGTTCCTCCCAAGCTGTGTCACCGTCACTGACACCTGTGATCCATCTCAATTTAAACACTCTGCTAATTAGGGAATAGAAAAGACGAGTTTGGACTTCATCAATCTGCCCTTTGTGCCTTGCTTGAGGGGCCACAAGAGCAACCAGTGATGGCAAAGATCAGCTGTGTGTTTGACATGCAGCACACACTCTTGCCGACACTTTGAGCGGACTACAAATCAACACGGATACTTTCTACATTTGCCTCCATCTAACCATGTTCCTAAATCTGATTCAGAGAGGTCCTCTGCTGTGTCCTCTCCTAATCTGATTGAGACAGCTGAAAAACAAGCCTGTTCCTGTGGAATCTGGGGCTGGGGTTTACTCTCGTCCACACAGGTGACATCAGGCCTTCGCTTTCAAGTCAGCTGCACGTACTTCTCAAGCTATATGATATGGAATTTTAGGTGATAGGTTATTACCCGACTAATTTAACTAACTGTTGTGGTTCTCCTCAAGCTGACCAAGCTCCCACTGTTGAGCATTCGTCCACGTACATTCAAAAATAAATCTTGTCATTTGTACTGTATTAATAATGTTATTGTCATTTTAAAACGCTTCCCCTGTAGTGCTGGTATCTTTCACCTGTCTTTATCCAAAGACGTTATTTGTCTTTCTTCTAAATCGTCACAAAAAACATCAGCAGTTTCCTGTGGCAGTATAAATAAGGCTGAACCATTCATATTTTGCTTGAGAGTAGCCATTGGTGCAACAATGCTATTCTGCTAAATCATGCTAGTTATATGCCTATTTGCTAAATTAATAAACCTACTAACCATAACACAAATGTGGGTCCTTGTATGACTTTTGCACGCTGATTCCTCTTTTGAGTGTCAGTGTTGCTCAGTGTTACTGTGAACAGTAGAAGGTGCATTTTGAAAAGTGTCTGATCTACAGAACCCAAAGAACACATTTTCACGGGTGACCTTTGAACTGCTGGGTAGCACCATCACCAAATCAGCCACTATTTTTACCTCAGTTCCCAAAACCAGAACTTCCCACCAGACGCTGACGTAGAGAAAAGAAGAACAGACTGCTGTTTGTTTTGTTGAGAAAAGTGAAGAAACTGTGCTTTACTCACGCAATGATTCGACAAATTAAACAGTTGTGAGTCAATAACTGCCTTTTTAAGCTTGTGACCCTCCGTGTTGGTTCTGTGATGTCAGTCATGAACACGCATTAGTCAAACCTGTGTTTAGGGCCGCTCAAGTTCACCCAGGAAGTAGAAATGTTCCAACCGATAACTTGCACAAATAACACGATCGACGAGTGACAAATGGCTGCAGCGCGTGTGTACATTTGTCTCTTTCAATATTTGTGTGATATTTGGAGTGCCATTCGACATGCTGGCAAGTAGAAGGGTGATGCAGACATATCAGAAATCAATGTAAGTTGAAAGATTATGATCTCAGCAACAAAAGATAAAGTAGGCTATTAAATTATTCCTTGTACAATGCAGGGCCTTAAAAGCTTGAGCTGTTTGGTGCTTTCTTTCTGTCCATCTATTATCTTGCGGTTGGGTCGTGAGGGCAACAGCCACTGTTGGGGATACCAACAGTTCACTTAGCATAGGGGGCCATTTCTTTTGTTTTTGTTGACACGTAATAACAGTGCAATCCTCCACACTAATGTTGTGTTCTGTTTGTTATGGTAATGTAGCTTCTAGCTTGGACATGCACTGTTTCATCTCGGTTGCTTGAACATTGCAACCGCACTGTGGAGTATGGCATGTGAACTGTGTTTATCGTGACCCTTCACATATTCAAAAAAAAGCCTTTGGCTTTGAAGAAAGGCTGCAGTGGAGAATGCTGGAGATAGGCTTCACAGTTATAGATTTAGATGCTGAAAAATAAATCCTTGTGAGTAAGCGGATTAACACTTTTATAGTTTTTTTTCAACATTTAAAATGTTGTATATTTATATATTTGGTCAAGTAATAGAGTTTGTTTGGGTACTTTGAGAAATTTTTCACATTTTTATTTTTTGTGGAAAAAATGTTTAATATGTTTAAGTCTCTCGAAATTGTTGTTTGTTGAATGGCCTTCAATGAAATACAGATGTGGTTGGAATCCAGACACTTTGGTTTCCTCCCACTGCCCAAAAATATGCCACTACTAAAGGATTTGATATTGTGAGTTGTTGCATGCCGATATGTGTCCTGTGAGGACTGTTGAGCTGCCCAGGGGGTCCCGCGCCTCTAAGCCCCCTTTAATGGAATAAACACAAAAATGCTGTCGAAAAAGCTGAGGAACGTTGCCTTCACTCCAGTGATGAAGCTGATGTAGCCGTGTGGCCTCTGGTGTGGACGGCAGGTCAGATCTCAAGCGCACCATCAAGGTCACTACCTTGTGTCTGTAAGTGTTTAGTCTTGAGGTAGTTCCATTGACCTTAAGAGGTCGAGGGGAAAGATTCTGGGTCAGTTTACGACCTTATGGAGTTTAAATAATGTGACTGACGCTTCCTAAAACACACTTAGACCCCTGGTGTTGAATTCTGCGCCCTCCTGTGACTCTCTTCATATGCTGCTCTGTCACACAAAGAAGCTGCTGTTGGTCAAGCTTTCACTTCAAACTGCTCCGTGGGTGAAAGTCTGTATTAACATAGGACATACAAAACCACAACTACGTGAGATGGCCCCCCTACTTCTGACCCTCTGTAGGTGTGCGAATCAACCCCATGTTGACCTCCAAAGCTCCTGTCTATGGGGTTTGGTTGGGCTCAGCCCAACAGAAAAAGCCATATGCTCAGGCTATTTCAATACCAGAAGCACACAGAGGATCCGGTTGGGAGATAATCGATGTTCATTTCATATTGGCGTCTGTCTGCTGATAATTCCTGTCTGGCAGGATATTGAGATTTGCTGTGCGACAGCAGCCAGATGAGAGTTTCAGATTCTCTTGTTTCCTGCAGATGTTTGCTGATAGACTGGTGGTTCAGGTCAACTGTCCCCCTCCACCTTACATCTTGCGCCTTCCCTGGAGATGGAGACTGAGAGGCGCGACTGCCCATTTTGTCCTCAGTGTTTTCTGTAACTGACTCCAAACTTGTGACTGCACCTTTGACCACTTTCATTAATCCTTCAGAGAGATGAGTGTTATTGAGTATCTTTTTCGTTTGCTTGTGACCACAGACTTTGTCTTTTGGCTCAGCTCATTCTTCCTAGACTGGTATGGAGTCCTCAGGACTGCTGATGCTGGAGGGTATCTGTTCAGCCTGAACGATGTGACTGGGTTTACATAGCAACAGAACCTCTGATAATGACTTGATGTGAGAAACTTCACACTTAGTAAAACCATGTTCACACGGCATCTGTGCTGCTCATGGCTCTGGGCAGAATTGAGTTATATTGCGGTAACTATGCCTGGTCGCTGAGTGGCAGTTGGGGGAAAAAACAGCATGTGCCACCAAAGCTGTCATCCTTGTATGTTAAGATCAAAATAAACAGTGATAGGACCATGTGTGTCTTTGGACTGGCGAGCATGGTATGGCTTTTACTGTGAGGAATTCAAGCTCTCCAGTGTGTTATTACACAGACCTTACCTATGCTGCGACAACTGTGATCCCCTGAAAGAATTGCTTCAGCCGTCAAATACATCTCCAGCGTTCAGTGCAGCGAGGTAGCAGCACCCTGAGTTTGGCTTGCTGCATTGGTTTATAGTTTGTTTATTGGAAAAATAGAGGCCTTTCTTACAGAGGTAGAATGTTAACACTGTAGTAAACAAGTTTACTAATTTTGGGTTAAATTATGACTGTTTAGACTGCAAGTGTGCAGAGATGTTAGTAGCTTCAGGGCAGCTGACTGGCGAAGGAGGACAACATCTGTTGTGGTTGTGATGTGATGATTTTTGGCAGAAAATAGTCAAGGCAGTGCACAGTTTTTGCTGAGGCAGAAGCCTGTGCGAGACCCTGCAAGTGATCCCTGATACAATGGATCACCCCGTCTAACAAAACCAAATCTGCGTCGGAAAATTACATTATACAACTTAGGCAACGTTTCAAAAGGTGTCAGATTGAAGTGGAAACGGCGGCGTCGCTGTGTAAATGAACACAGCATCTGACACAAAACGATTTTATTGGTTTCCGTCTCTGTTTAAACGGCATCTTAATGTAGTTCTACTACAGTGAGTCTCTCTAGTGAGGTGTTAAAACTGGGAGGAGGCCACAGGGCAGACCCTGGACACATTACAGGTCTGTGCAGGGTGACTATTTTTGTCATGTGCTGTTAAAAGAAACATATTTTTAAGTCTTTGAAGAAGGTTATGAAGATAGTGTTGTAGTCAAGACCACACTAACCGAGACCAAGACTTCATTGAGACTGGAGAGTATTGAGACCGAGACAAGATTTGGAGATCGAGGTCAAGACAAGACCAAGACATTTGGAGGTCGAGACGACACCAAGTCCGTAGATATGAGGAGTCTCGAACCGATCCACAAATGAGCCGCAGTGGGTGTAGACGGGCATTGCTTAACCAATCAAGTGTCAGCTGAAACAAGCAGCACCAGTCAGTCAGTCACCAGTGTGACTATTCACAGTGTGTTTGGGTATCCTCCTGATGAGTTAGGAACAAAAACATGTACACTCTGTGGCCCCTTTGTGTGTCAGTTTGAACCCCCTGATATGTAATAAAGAATAAACACAACAACACTGAACAGAATTCTTCTTTTACCAATTATGCTTGGCAATTAGGACAGTTTTCTTCGTCAGTCTTGACCAGTCTAAATAGAAATGTCGAGTCCACACAGTCCGAGAGTGAAAAAGTGGTCTTGAGACCAAGACCAATATCGAGTACTGGAGTACTCTGCAAAGATAGTTGTGTCAGGAACAACTTCACAACTTCAATTTGGAGTGTATTTTCACATCTGAGATTGAAACATGTCTTCAGATATCAAGAACAGCAGCCATGATGGAGTCCCTCACTGACTCATCTCTGTTTAATTCATTTACTGGCGATCAGCCTGTCCAAGCTGGTCTTTTGAGCTCATCCCAGTGAAACTCTTCAGAGCAGACACAACTATGACGTCAGGGCCTGGTTGCTCTGGACTCGTATAGAGACCAAGCACTCCCTGTGGTCTGGGTGTGCAGTGGCACAGTGGTGCGTTCAATGACGTGGCTGAGGGTGGCAAGGGTTTCTGTCAGTGGAAGTACTTGCTCAGTCTGGAGGTCGTGCTGTTTGCTAGACTCATTTTGTTACGCATAACCTGAGCGCTAATTCCACTTAAGAGAGTAAATGTTTTAAGAGTACATGGTCGGAATACTAATTACAAATTCTGTCAATGATTCTCTGGAGACAGATCCTCTTGAAAATTCTGCTGAGGAATAATATGTAACTCAGTGTTGCCAGTTGGTGCATGTATACTTTTCCCTTTATCGTCAACTGCTGCTATCATGCAATGCAAAAGGTCATTCCATCCAAAATTCGGCTTTGACTTAAGGTTGTGGGCAGTGTTTTATTACATTGCTAGTAATTATGATGGTTATTGTAATGTCTTCATAATGAAGGTTTATTAACCTGACTAAACACGCCTCTTCTTACTAACCCGATGGGAAAATTCCTGAACTCTTGTTTGTTTTTAACTTTCTCTTTGAGCCCTCAGTTTTCTACTTCACTCTGACAGCATGCCTTCACTCAGATCATGTCTAGCTGCCGGCTGTTCATCCAGTTTCCTGGGTTCTGTTTTGGGCTGAAATATGGGCCAGCTAGTTTTGCCTGGAGAGAGAGAGATGTTTTCTTTTCAATGTCTCTTTGTTCTGTAAATATAATCCCAAGTAAAGTCTCTCAGAGCTCATCTCGACTCAAAATGCAGCCTGTTGTCTAGTGTGACACTCGACACGCATGTCGGGGAAAGTGCTGACCGTGAATGGCTGCAGGAACCAGGAAGTGTCTGTCGAGAGGCGGTGAAAACTTGTAAATGTGCTGAGTCGGAGGACTGAGTGCTTTTGGTGATGGTCATATTTTCATCCCATGTCCAGGTTTACATGGCCGCTGTAACCCTGGACTGTTTATATAATTTTTATTATTTTATGACATGAACTCACCGCACCGGAGCAGACGCATATAGTTAAGACTACGGATGTGTTTTGTATTGTCTTTTTTTCATGCATTTTTATTTTTTTTTAAAGTTCTTTAAAACACATTTCGACTAGAATGGTAAAATACTGATGATTGCATTTTATAGGGTGTACTTGCTTTATTGTTATTTTTATATGTTATTGCACTAATGGTTAATTTAGTCCCTGGTTAATGTTGTCAAGTTGAAAAAAAATCGTGATTTGTGATCATGATCATGATTTGCGCACTGGTGCAGTCCATGAGTCGGTGTGTCTTCATGGCGGATCATCACGATACCTGACCAGCTTGTTTGTCGTGTTTGTCACAGCGATCTTCCTGCTCCTTTTGGTCGAGGCCCAAGGATGTCTGGGGCCAGCCCTGTTTGACTGTGAAGGTTGCTTCACATCAAAAGACTTGCAGATTAATCGTGTAATGGTTTGATCTTCTGGAGTTTGAAACCCCCCGTTGCCTCCTGGCTACATTACATTTCCAACAAAAATAACGATTCCTTATCGTGTCTGTGGAGTCGTGTGGTTCTGTGAGAATTCAACAAAAGGAACTTCCGCACATCAAACTGATTCTTCAAGTTTCCTTCCTTGTTCTGGAGGAGTGGGCCGCACTTCTCTCTGCCAACAATTGACAGCACAACTGGTCAAAAAGTCTCAAGCTAATTTAAGAAACAAATGGGAACAGAAGTCTTTAGAAAATGGTTCAACAACATACGTCTCAAAAATCTTGTCATTGTCTTTTGTTATTAGATTGTGGCTTTTTTTCGTCATCGTTCTAGATTCATCTTATTTTTGATCAGATACTATACCTGCAATTTTAAATGTATGTTTTTATTTATATTTACTTTTTGGATTACAATAATGAGTCTCGTATGACACTCGGAATAATGCTTTTTTTGTATTACTAATTTATTGTTTAGATGGTTTTTTTTTTATCCTTCTATTAGATATTTTTATTTTTTATTCTTTTATATGTGTGCCAGTTTTTTTATTTTCACTATTTGTTATCGGTGGTAAACTTTCAAATTTCTTCTGGTCATTTTTTGAGTTTTAATTATTCATTTTTCTTGCTTTCAATTGTGTATTCATTTTACTTTTTTATTTTAAGAGTATATAAATTAAAATGTTACACATTGTTTAACACCAATTAAAATGTGTTCTTTTAATAATTGTTTTCTTAGTTAAAATTAAACATCTGTTTGATTTTAAATAAATGTCTGACTAGAGCACTATACTATACTGAATTCTATTTCTTGTAAGTGATTTTTTTAAGTGTTAAGTGTTATTTTAAATCGAAGCTACATGCAAGTATTAACACTATTTAATTTAAACACCAAAAATCTTAATGTTAAAATGGTGTTTTATTAAATAATCCCCACAAACAATACAGCGCTTTCTTTTTCTGGTGAATTTTCTGGTAAATAATTCAATATGCTATGGGACACCGTGTTGCTCTGCCATGGCAACCGCTGCGCTCACTCACACACTGGTCCGGGTGCTGCACCGATATCATTGCGATGTCTAAAATGGCCATGATGGACCAGAACCTGCTTCAGAAGCAGCTGGATCACATGTTTGCCGTGAGGAAGATGATTCTGGAGAAGACGCCTATGGTAGCTTCAGTCCCAGCCGGTGTTGTTGTTGTGTGCATGCTCATGTGGTGTGTGTCTGTGTGTGCAGGGCGACAAAAACAATGGCTTCGACGTTCTGTACCACAACATGAAACATGGGCAGATTTCCTCCAAGGAGCTGACGGACTTCATCAGAGAGAGGTCAGTCTCACATCCGACAGAAACCTGGAGCTGAACTGGACTTGCTGGTTCTGTAGCCTAGTTCAATCGAAACATTCTTTTAACATTATTTACACCATCCTTGATCCTCAGCTGTTTTCTAACTCTGAGGGTCATAGACACAATAGTGATGTTTTCTTTCCTGTTTTAAAAATGTACTTTTTAGTTGTTTTTTTTTATGTTGTTTGTGACACATATTTTCCTCAATTTTTGTGATAACGTTGATTTTTTTTATCTCATTATTTCTATTTTGTTTTTAATTATTGAGATGGTTTTTGTGAATTTTCAGTGTATTTTAATAATTGCATTTGCTTAACTATCACATTTTTTGTGTGGTGGTTGAATATCTTTACCAAATGGACTACAACTTAAACTTGATTATATAGATTTAAAATAAAGGTATCATAGTTGAAAATAATCGTCAATTATATCTGCCGGTGAATTGGTAACAAAATATGGAGCCACTGAACGCTGAGACTCACTCACTCATCTCTGCCTCCATCTAGTGGACAAGAATAGCCAGTGCATTTCTCCGCTCCAATTTCTGAAACAATGAGTTGTTGCTCATTTAAATTAAATTAAATTTAGATGCATTTCGGTACTGAGTGTTTCGTTTTAATCTGCAGCTCAACTTGATTTGTATTCCTTTTCTCCTGCTTCAGTCCAGCCTGTCAGGGTCACCTGAGGTCACCATCAATAATGGATGGAGGCAGAATGTGATATTCGGATAATTAAGTCTATCTTAAATGGCTATGAGACTAAACTGTCCGATAAATTGCTCCAGAAAAAGCGTATCTGGTTTGTGTTTATGCGAAAACAGTGCAAATGTAGCCGGTGGTGTGCGTCTGTGTGGCTGCTTCTAGGCCACATCAATGGCCCTCCGTGACAGGAGAAATAGCTAAATATGACTCATGGTTCTGGAGAAATTTCAGTTTACTATGTCTCGTCTTGGTTGGCACCACTTCTTGATGAAGTGAGTCCATTTTATCATTATTTATTCAATTATTTTCAGCTAAAAAAATTGCTTTGTTCAGTTTTGGTCTCTTGAAATCCAAGAAAATGATGTCTGAAGTGTTGAAAAGAAAGAGTCGCAACAGGAAGAGTTTGATAAACAAAGTTTTGAGGTAATTGGATGTCCAGTGGGAGGCCCCAAAATATTGTTCTCCACGCCTCACTTGGCCCAAGAGCCGCAGGTTTGGCACCATAGATCAACAGCTAAGTGGCATTGTTGTAGAAGCAGGAGGAACCACACACTTGTTCCTAAAACTGTTATAGTTGTGTTCATTTTGTTTGTGTGAATTGCGGTGTGCGTGTGTTCCAGTTCCCTCTGGTCGACCTCGCTCCCGTGTCGTGCTCACACACGCACACACACGCACACACACACACACACACGCACACACACACACACACACACACACACACACACACACACACACACACACACACACACACACACACACACACGCACGCATGCAGAGCAGCGGCTAAATGAGTCATGCATAATTCAGACTGTAAAACACTGTAGTTTTTTCTCTGCTGTCAGATCGCTGCAGAGCGGTGTCGGAGGAAAGAGCCCAAATTGGGAGAAGCGGAGGAATCAAACGGTTGCTTTCTGACTGCGATGCCAGCTTCATGAGCTAATTACTGACCAGACCGCCACACATGGAGCATGTGGTCCAACACTTTGGGGGGAAAATGTGAACAATATGAGGTCAAAATAAAGTCAGGAGGAAATTTAAATTAACTATTTTTGAACCTCCTGTCATAACTGTGTTTTTTTTAAAACCATAAATTACTTGAAAATAAGAAAATAAATGCAATAAAATTCCCAAATCTTCAGTGGTCAACTAGAAAAACATCTAACGCAATTTTTTATTATGTGAGGTATAATAGCGTAAAATAGTGTAATGTCAATAGCATAAAGTGATTCCTTTAAGATGTGATGTGAAAAATTGGGAACAAAAACAAAAACAAAAATTACTTCCTATTTACTGTTAAAAATCAGTTACTTAGGTGTTTTTTAGAGTCAAGTCACCATTCCAGGATGAACTCTAGTCTGTCTTAACATGACACGAATTTGTTTATTTATGGCTTGATTAATTACAGCCCAATATGTTGCTAACACACATATTTATAAGCAATGTATTCATGGTAACAAATGTAATGTAAGTGTGATATCAATCATCAGTGTGAAACTTCTTTCCTCCAGGAGTGTCATTGAGGAGGCCTACGCCAGGTCCATGACTAAACTTGCCAAATCGTCGGGCAACTTCTCTCAGCAGGGGTGAGTAATGGCTCACCCAGGTCAATGGTTCTCAGGAGACTTAATATTGAGGGGATGTCATCGTCTTCTAGGACGTTCGCTCCTATGTGGGACGTGTTCAAGGGCTCCACGGAGAAGTTGGCCGCTTGTCACATGGACCTGGTGAGGAAACTGCAGGAGCTGATCAAGGAGGTTCAGAAGTACGTGGAGGAGCAGGCCAAAGCTCATAAGAAGGTGAGATGCTCCTCACTAACATTTCCTGCCTTGATCTCTGGCCCCGAAAGTCTCAGAGTGTCTGGTTTTCCATCCTACTCCTGAGGCTATTTAGAGCAGATCAACTATCATGATCCCACTAGTGTTGCAACAGCAATTATTTTGGTTGTAACTTTATACTGCTGATCTCTGGATTAGCTTGGTTAGGTTGTATCTGCTCTGGGGCACGTCGTACAGCTTGCTGGCAAAACAAAAAAAAACATAGATTGTTGGGTTTTCAATATTACCTTTGCTTGATGACATTAAAGGCCAGTTCTACAGGCACTGACCTACATCTTGCCTGGTGGAAAATTAGCTTAACACTTCTTGGAGCGTTGTGACATTAAGTCAATTTTCCGGCTGTGGTTGAGGGATGGACTCGCCTTCAGTCTTGGAAAACCTTCGAAGGATGATGACCATTAGGTTAAAAAGCATCCTAGTTAGCCATCCTGCTGCTAACACCATGTGAGTCTCACAAACGGCTTGCTTGCTAGGGCCTCCTTATAAGATGAATAGAGGAGGTTGGAAGGATGATGATGTTTTTATCAACGTAAGCCATGTTTGCCTTCGACAAGTGACCCCTCTATTGTGTCGGTATATTATGTATGTTTCCAGACTGGGGGAGGAGAGTGGAGTTCATCATCTGGAAATGCAAAGATTCCGTTGTTTATTCATAGTTAAACAAGTTAAGTCAAACAAAGAGGTTCTGTGTGCAGGTTCTTTTGATCTGACTTTTGAAAAAGCTACTGGTGGTCGTTGTGATGACGTGCTTGTACGTGTTTCCAGACGAAAGAAGAAGTGGCGTCGACGCTGGAAGCCGTCCAGAACATCCAGAGCATCTCCCAGTCGCTGCAGAAGTCCAAGGAGAACTACAATGCCAAAACTGTGGAGCAGGAGCGGCTCCGAAAAGAGGGGGCCACCCAGAGAGATGTAGACAAGGTAGAGAGGGGGGCGGCAAGCAGGGGCACACACACACATCATCATCATCATCATGATGAAGTGTTTTAACACTTCATTCCCTGCAGAGAACATTTAGAGCGGGCTTGGACCTACTCACTGACTCTGGTCCAGAAAGTGATTGTTGTGTGTGTTTACACTTCACAGGCCGGAGTCAAAGCCAAAAAAGCCACTGAGACGTACAAGTCGTTTGTGGAGAAATACGCTGCGGCCAAGTCGGAGTTTGAACAGAAGATGGCAGAAACTGCCCAGGTAAGCTTTGGGGCTTTCTGTGGAACTTCACACAGCATTCTGTATCCCATCGAGTCAGCTCATGTGACGGACACCAAATAAGTAGCGGCCCTTGGTTACAGCGAGAAAACCTTGTGGAGGATGGACTCACAAGCACTCACAGTCTCTCTTTGCAACGTAAACGGTGGACTACACAGTAGTGCTCATTTGGCCGCAGCTGTTGAGCTTATTGTAAATATTAACAGGAAATCTTCAGAGTAACCGATCGTTGTGAACAATGACGTGATGCAGAGAAGCCAGTCGAAATCAACAGTTTCATATTTCGACCACATGTTTATTTCCTCAAACCAGGATCAAACAAGAATTTACAACTCCAGTGCTCCCCTCTGTCTTCTTGCTGCTGTAATGCTTGGTACACTATCTCTGAAGCACACTATCCACTGGATAATGCCTCTTGTCTTGGTGTTACTTTGTTTTCGTCCTCTTCATTCCAATTCCTTTCTCCTTTCTTTCCTTTCTTCTTTTGGTTGTCCGACTTCAAATTGCTGGTATGGACGCTATTCTGTGGCACAGCGAACAGCAACGGTCTGTGGGAGTGCATCCGTGGGACAGTTTCCTTGAGAATATTTCATTTTGTGGTGCACAATATTCGGTCCGTGGTACAGCGTTTGTTGCTCGTGAGTCCATGCAGATTAGGCCATTCGGTGGCACAGTGTGTGGCATATGGTCACATTTGTGCTTGAGGTGGTGTGTGATCGTTGAATTTCAACATGGCAAAACAATGTTACAAGAGGTGATCTGGCGCCATTGTTAAGTCCTGTTCGTGTGAGTTGAAGCTTTGACGTCCTTTTAGTTGTAATTATTGTCAGTTCCAGGCAGCATAATAAGAAACTAGCAGTATCTTCATCAGTACTGTACATGTCCTGGGTCCACGAGGTGCCGCACAGCTTTCTAATTGACTAATCTATCCGTGTGTTCCACATCTTGAGCCCGATATTCTCTCCAGATTGTTTTTTCCTCCATAATGGGATCATTGTGGAGAGCCCAGATTGGAGCCATTTGAAGAACTGATTAGATAAACTCTGCATTAAAATCAGATCAACAGGCCTCTCCATCCTCCTGGCACCGCCATCCGAATCAGTTCCAGTGAGTCCGCTGCAGAGCTCGCAGCTCAGAACACATCTGTTCTGACATCACCGGACATGTGTCTCCTCTTTAAATGTTTGTGTGTGTTTGAGACAAAACGCAGAGCGAGAAGTGGTGTGGTGTCACCGCCCGGATAAGTGGTTCTTTATCTGTGCGGCGGGAGACTCTGCTCTTCCTCTTCATCCTGACAGTTTGTGATTATTTACACTCACGCTTCACGGCCGGCTCCGGCAGTTCGATTGAAATTGCGATTGAAGTAAACACTAGTTGTGTTTTCTTCCCCGAGGACACATACGATGTTACACTTGAATAGAATAATAAGCATCTTCTGGTTGGTTCTATATGATGAGTGTGGGAGTGCAGTGGACCACCCGCACCGTCTGGCGGCTGCAGATGATGAATGCTCATTGTTTTTGGTGAAACTATTGAGATAATAGGTTCTTCATCCATTGTGTTTTTTGTAACATGGGCCCTTGATTGTCACAGTAGTAAAGGTTTGCAATTTGGTCTACGTCCACACTCTGAACTATAACCTGTTAAAATGAGTTTTCCCTCCTGGATGTCAGGACTATCTCTTAGAGAGAGAAGCTCCGCCATCCAGAAGAGACTCAGAGTCTAATCCATTCCAAAAGAAGGTGTACATGGCTCTTGTTTTGATGTCACATGATGGAGGCTCTTGGGCAGAAGCAGGACACACTGAGGATATGAAATTGACCAGGAAAACCTGTATTTCCCAGAAAAGCTGGAGGTTTCTGAGGAGCGGGTAGTCTGAATGTCTGTACTTTGGCTGTGCGTCTCCGGGAGCCGGAGAAATGGATTTGGTAGGCACTCAAGTGTAGCATCCTAAGCCATGGCTAAGTCTGAACATTTTCCTGACTCTGGTGACTGTGGTCTAGAAACAAAAGCAAAGTAAGATTTATGATCCTCGAGGTTAGAGCCATTGAATTTGAGTCACCAGTGGATTAATGAGTGAGTGAATATCAGCTACCAAGCACCATCTCACATCAATAACTCACTCCTACTGTGTATAGTGGGTAATTTCATTGCTGTCCTTGCATGACCTTTGAGAGGTACTGACCACTGCACGCAGGAAGAAGCACTGTTTATGCTGCAAGGGGACAGTTTTAGCTTGTTGTCATGATTCTGTATCATTCCCTCTCCTTTCAGAGGTTCCAAGATATTGAAGAAAACCACATTCTGCACATGAAGGAGATCATTCGGTCATACTCGCAGTCTGTGGACGAGACCCACCTCCAGATTGGCGAGGTAAGAGATCCTGAACATTCCTGAGGCCAGTCTGTCTGGGTTCACGGTGCGTCACATCAATTAGCGTTCACTTTGATCTCGCTAATCATTTTACTGAGAACCAGGAAACGCTCCATTCAGCCCTTAATGTTGGGCAATTAAAAAGTGATCAAAACTCTCTCTCAGCCGATCCTGAGCACGGTCGACCGTTCAAGCTGTTGTCAGGTACTGGTCTGATCAGAAGTCTGCACTGTATGTCTAAAATGAGATATTTCTGACTTTTATCTGGTTTCTAAGCAACCAATGAAAAAGTCTGTAGCTTTCTAGTCCTCAATCTGAACAAGTCGAACTTTCTCGTTTCCAACTGCCCAGTAGGGGGCAGTAGTGTCCACCACATACGTCTTCCTGACCCTAACTCCGACCCTTGGGCAAGCGAGTGCGCAAATAAAGGGGCTTTAAAAAGAGGAAATACATTTTTAATTTTATCCTGTATGAGATTACAATTAGAAATTGAAATAAATGAATGGCACTTTGGAAAAAAATGTTTACATTTAATGTAATGACACTCAATGACATTGTTATGAAGGACATGTATAACTTTACTTTTTGCTTTAACAAAATCTCTAAAATGTGTTTTGTTTAACTGTCTAAATATTCAAAATATTGCACAGAAAAAACGCTTAAGATTAGTTTCAACGTTTCAGTTCAAATAGAATTATTTTCTCATTATAGTGCTTTGATTTTGTGTATGTGCTACTTAAATTTGTTTGTATTGTGTTTATTTATAAGTTTTCAAGTATATTCAAGCGTTAGGCTGTATTAATTTAAGTCACATTTTCATTTAGATTACAGCTGGGTATTTTATAATGTACTGTGTTTTTCTCAATTGAACATTGAAGATTTCTCTTTCAGATATATGTTTTGCACACTTTTTAATGTCATAAATATGTTTTCCTGGTGGCTCAACATATTCTGTTCTCATGAAATAAATCCAGCATGTCTTATTGTTTTGGTGGGTTTTTTTGGGGTAAAATACTCCATCAATTTGACATTTTGCATGCTAAACGCCGTTTTTTTGTGAGCGGTTGTGGGTTCGCTCTTCTTTATTGAATTTCCATGGATGTCGGTGTGGATCTGACTGACTTTGAAGTCGGCTTCATGAGGATGATTTCACTTTTCTCTATGACGGTGACGGATTTGAGGCACTAAATATCCTTGAACAGTCTTGAGTGGAGCCTTTGAACCACCAGTCTGTGTGGCTAAACAAGTTTTGGATAAAATATCTCAACTGTGACTTATAACTTTTAGCATCGCACGTTTGGCTGTCACCCCTCGGAGCAGCAGTCTGCAAGACGCCTTTGGGTCCAAGTACAGAGATTTAAAACCCAGTTACATGGATGCAGACACGAACACGATGTGTTTCTTCTAATCAAAAGTCATTAACTCAATTTAATTAGTGTTTTCACATCAAGCTTGAGGGATTACTGCGTCTCATGATTCTGACACTGTAAGAATTGTTCTTAAACAATGTGACTCACAACAAGTCTCTGTGAGACGCTACAGTCTACAGACGTGTCTAGAATGTAGTGCACATTTGGGGTCCAGTTGCTTACTGTTTGCACCTTAGGTGTTAAAAGAAGAACCTCACTTTGGTACGAGAAGCTCGCCTGTGCTTCAGGACGAAAACGTGAAACTCAATTTGTCACAAACTATTCTCTCAAAGTGCAGAGTCAGCAATGACATTGATGCAATAGTAAACCTTTGGTGCTACTGCAACATTTATTTCACTCCAAAACAGCATGTTGTTAAGCTGATTTTATGTTTCGGATGCAAAGGGATCCTTGGTGGAATGAAACAGACCCGTGCCAGGTAAAAAGATTATGGACGGTTAAGGCCATCTTAGCCCTTTCGACAAGTTCTCACCAAATGCCATTGAAGCGCTGAAAGCGAATGATTTACATGTAAAGTGACAATTAGATACAAATACTTGCGTCAAAGTGCTGGACTATAATTTGTACGAAGCAGAAACATCTGACCTGTGACTGAAATGGAAGAGATTCTCATTGTTGCATCTGCTGGAATTCATGAGTTGCCAAGCTGGTGCCTCTGACCGAGAGGCAACCCAGTCTTGCTTTGCTTTTGGAGATAAACAGCCCGTCCTCACTCCCATGGTGCCATGTACTGATGATGATGATGATGATGTTCAGCAGCTCTATTCTCTGACTTGCATTGGATGCCACTTATAATACAGTATATAACCCCCAACGCTGAAGGCTGCCTTCGGTGTCAGTATAGGACTCAAAAGTCCACTTTTACCAATGTCAGTATATGACGCCATGGGTGTGAGGCTGTAAACTGCTGTAATTCTGACTCTCCAATCTGCCATGTACACAGTGCACAGTCCTGTTTGGGATGAACACACTTAGGACAAGTTAACCAAAGTTGGAAAATAACTCCATGGCTACTGCAGGAGCCAGGGAGAGGATGGCCTTAACCTTTGGAACTGAGCTGTGTCTACTGTATTGTGAATGTCTTCGGAGTCTCTGCAGCCCGATTCACACCCATCTTACTTTGTTCTTAGCAGTTGCATCCGATTTTTTTCAGCCCTCACACGCCGACGCACAGCTCTGTTGCTCAATAATCTCCATTAAAAGCTGTTGATGCAGCAGACATATTATGGTGTGTCCAAGTGTCCCCGATTGCAGCCTCTTGAATTTTTGAGCCAATTGGACTTTGACTTAAGACAGTGCCCGTAGTGTGAAAGGCACCTTGGAGTGACATAGGATGTTAGCTGTCTGTGGGAGCGGGTACCTTCTATTGAGATGGTGTGCCTGCTTAAGTGGCAACCTACACTAGGTTTTTATGAGAATGTCTTCAATTTCAAAACCCCGTGGGCCACTTTTCAACATTAGCTGGACTGTTTAACTCATCTTACATGAGATCAAACCATGATACACCATCTCACGCTACATTAACCTTGGTTGATATGGAGTATGGTCTTGCTCAGGTGCATGTCTAAGAGACTACAGGGCTTTGCTTTCCCATCCCTTTATAGAACTTGGATGTTGTCGAACACTGGGTGTCAGGGTTGTGAGATTACATGCATTCAAAGGGACAGATGGTGTCGCTGGCTGGTGCTGTCAGCTGAGAGCGAGCATGTATAGGACTGCGTCTCAATATAAGAGCCGACATGACATTTACACCCACAGCAGGCGAGGCGGGTCACCACTGTCAGTCAGGACACGCAGAAGAACATGAGACAAAGAAGTGTATGGAGATGTGCATGTAACCAAGGGGAACATGTGAGACTCAGGGACTCAATCTGACAGGTAATTTCGAGACATAGCTGCCCGGGCGTGAGGGATAAGAAGGTTAGAGTAAAAGGATGAGGGTCCACATTTGGCTCAGGAGGCTCTGCTGTGAGCTCACATGAGGGCAGGTGTGTCTGTCGGTGTGCGTGCAGTGTTTGTTTTTGTAAGTGAACATTTGTGTGAGAGTGAGCATCGCTCCCAGGCAAATGCATGTCTCGCGCATGTGGTGGAAGTCTCCAGAAGGAGGACGTGTGTAGTGGAAGGGGGGTGAGGGGCTAGTGGGCAGCACAAGCTGAAGACATTAGTGCCCTTCATCATGGCAGCAGCACCTGACAGATCGCGTGTGCTCCTCACTTCACCAGCATCCCTGCTGCTCTCCAACACACACGCACACATCCTGCATCTAAGAGCCAGGGTGTGGGGGCTGAGGCCCTCCCCGACACCACCGGGGCACGAGAGGAGGAAGACTGTGCTTACATCTGTTTGTTTGATAGCGAAGCCAATCTGCACATACAGGATCACGCTCGTGTAAATAGATGTTGAATCAAACGATACTCTCATTCACACGCCCCCGACCTCCGAGTAAACACACCCAAAACAAACAGACAAACAACCACTGTGCCTCACTCGATGCTGCCCACAGGGCATCGTCAGCAGAAAGCGCCAACCACGATGACTCAACCGAGAGAGTGACAGTCAGTACAGTGAGACTCCACGGGCCAAACACAACAGTGACGTTATAAATATCCAGCGGAGGCAGCGTTAGAACCGCTCGTCTCTGATCCGGTTCTGACCCCCTGCAGCACTCAACTCTGGGTATTAATCCTTTGTTATGCTTCGTTCATCGGATTACCTAAATGTTATGACGCAACTGAAAACCTAAAAGCCAAAATCAATCCGTGAACAATGGGTTAATGTTGAACTTTGTTTAAACTCTGATTTGTGTAACGGCGTCCGACACCATGGCTTTCCAAGACAGGAAGTCCCAATCAAGAAACAGGGTTTTAGTGATGCTTTACACAATTGTACCAAGGTCACTTGATGTGGGGGAGGGATGAGGATCAGCCAAGACTGAGGTGGTCATCCAAGTGTTTTTCTTTTAAATTATTTTCAGTCAGCATCATTCAGGTATTTTATATACGTTGTGCCTTCAGCCTCAAGTTAAAAAACACCCCATTAAAAAAAAAGAGTTTTTCCCTACTAAATTACTATATTTTGTCTTACTTTTTGTCTTATTGTTTTTTTATTTTATTAGATAATACATGTCTCAATGATAATGATAATAATATTTATTGTAATTATCATTATTATTGGGGGTAGTAGTAATATTAATAGTAGTAGTAGTAACTTGACTGGGTCAGAAGTGGTAGATTCTTAGGAACAAACTCTCACCGTAGCTCAAACCAAACCGTAGATATTGATAAGCTGTTCACACTTGAAAAGTCAACTGCTATATCAGAATTGTGGCGCTCTGTGAAAGCATGGCGACGGGATCAGGCCTCTAAATTGGGCGAGCTGAGCCAGGCAGGCTCATGACACATGAAATGTAATGAATAATAATATATAATAATAATAACAAGTTTTTCAGTCGCGGTTTAAATGATGTTTGTGCCCGCCTCAGGTCCAGAAGGAGTTTGTGAGGAACATCGAGAACACGTCGGTGGACAGTTTGATACAGAAACTGGCCGAGAGCAAAGGGACAGGCACAGAGAGACCAGGTAAGAGCTCTCAACAAACATTTATGCTGTGTGTAAATGACCAGAACAGGGAGCCCTGATCCTCGAAGGGGGGGTCGCTAGGGGGCTGCATGGAGAGGGGCAATTAGAAATGGGTGAGGTTCATCACAGTCAATCTCTGTAATCTGCTGTAAAGGTGGGCCGGCTCCACATTCCAGTGAGCATGTGACACTGCCGAGCTTTAGCGGGCTAAGCAGCCAGAACCAACCTTTTTAGGAGGTCAGAGCTCAACAATGACTCTTGTGTAAACTTAACCATGCAACAATAACCAAGGGAGAGCTCCTCAACCTACCCCTCTCCCCCTCCCACACATGTTTGAATTTCATAATCTTGTAATGATCGGTATTAAAAAAAAGCATTGTTTTAAGTGCAGTCACAGTCGCGCTGTTGTTGCAGGACATTAGGTAGGGTCAGTGGCGCACAGAGCTGAGGGCCGCTGCGTATGTGTGCACACAAACGTTGACCTCCGTGTCCAGACGCCGCGGCCGGGCAGTGGTGGCCTTCATTTGTTTGGACAGCAGAATTAATTGAGGCTTAAAAAAGAGAAACGGTCAGTGAATTCCTCTCAAGCTGTTCATTAGGGATTGCACTGCAGCTCCGGCGCTGTCAGAACAATGACCCGTCCGTCCTGTGATGAAATGGAGGAGCGGCCCGCCTGGTCCAGCGCCTGTGCTGAGAGAGAGAGAGCGAGAGAGCGAGGTTGAATAAACTTTCTATTGCGGAAACAATCCCAAAGTGACACGCTGCGAGGTGGAGGGGAGGTCCGAGTGTTCAACGATATCCAGCTGAGCTGTCAACTGGCGGCTGGCCAGACACGCAAGCCCCCCTTCCGCCCCCCTTCCCAGTGCCATGTGAAGCATATGCAATTTAAAAACCCATCGCCCGCTGATGCGTGAGTGCAGCTTCGCTCGCAGAGTGGGAAGAAAAGAACCGTCTTGCTCTGTATAAACAAAGTCGTCTGTCTGTTTGGGAGATGTTTAAACAGTTTCCTCATGTCCGCTCGCGTTAACTTCCCTGGTTCTGGTGTTAGGGCAGTCTGCGTGCTCAAATGTTGTCTGCTCCAGTAGTGGGGCGGGCTTGGGTTCACAGCAGCCTTTATTAGCAGAAGCTTATTTATTCAGACGTGAGGATTCATTTTCACAGTTGCGGATGATGTCACAGACTCTTGCAGCGGATCCGTGTGTGTGGTGTGTACTTGTTTATTTGTCCTTGTGGGACCAATTCTTGGCAAAACACCGCCTTGAGGTGAGAACCTCATCCTGTTGTGGGGACCATTTGGCCAGACCCTTCAAATCCAAACATCAATTTGTGGATGGAAACGTCAAAAACACTGGGTTTGGTTTACAGTGCAGGCTAAAGTTAACCATTTGTTTTGGATGGTTAGGTCAAGGGTGAAAGTCTGGGGAGAGCGTTATGGCAATGAGAGGGCACCACAAACATAAGAACACTGACTGTGTGCGTGCGTGTGTTTATTTAAGCTTATCTTTCCTAGTGAGGACCAATTTTGAGGAAAACACCTCCTTGTGGGGCCCTTATGCCTTTGTGGGACCTTATGACGGTCCCCACAAGGTTTAGCCACAATGTGAGGATGAAGTCTTCAAAGCTAAAAGGTCATTATAATTGGGTTTAAGTTTGGTTCAGAGTCCTGGTTAAGCTTAGCCATTTGTTTTTGCTGGTTAAGTCAAGGACAAGAGTCTGGTCAATGAGCGGACCCTACATAGATGGCACGACAAATCTGTGAGCGTGTGTGTGTGTGTTTGAAGGCATGAACTATGTATGTTCATATGTATAGATGTGAAAACTATGTCAATTATATGTATACATTATTGCATGCTCTTGTGTTTGCCAGTATAATACTTGTGTCTGCATGTATTTATTGTGTAGTCATCAGCAGTAGACGTAAAACAAATGATGCATTTTTGTCTATTAATGACCTCCTTAGGAAGAAGGATAAACCTGGTCTCTCCTCAGCTGTGTGTCGGTAAAATGAGAGTAAGCGAGTGACGCGCACATCCTCCCATGGGAGAAACTCTCGAGTGAACAATTTCTGTTATGATTGGCATGGACACACACACACACACACACACACACACACACACACACACACACACACACAGTGTTTCGTGCTGTCACTGTGTTTGCCCACAGTTATGGCCGACTTTGCACAGTGGAGTGGTTCAGTCATTGCTGCACTTCATCCACTTCACTTGGCGTGATGGCGGCTCTCGTGACTCGCCGCTTGCCTGCGTTCACTCGACCTGCACGCGCCAAACAATGCAGTGCGCGACTGGCTTCCTCTGGGGAGACGAAGCTGTATACGTTTAGACTTAAAATATCATTAGCTTTGTTCTTTTCAGGTCACGGCGTGTTAGTGTATGGACCGCAGTCGCCCGAGGGTCCTGACCCGTCTCCCCTTCACTTATGTTCTTCTAGTCTGGTCACGCTGACTTATCTGAGAGGTCATGTGATCTGCTCTTGAAAACATCTGCATGACTGTAATTTTCTATACATGAAAATAGTTCAAGTTCAAGTCACCGGTAAGACATAACATTATGACCGGCTGAGGCACTTTGTTTGTGTTGTGTGTTATTAATTACTTATGACTGTCTTGTTGTCTGAGTTGACCGAGTCTTTGCTCTCATAGTACTCGTTTACCAGGTCAGTTTCACACTTCCACTTAAACCTATGCTATTTTGACCAATTCTGTGTTGAACATCAGTTGACCAAATTTCTGACCTCCCAGATCACTGTGCCTTTTTCTTGGACTACCTCATTTATCTAGTCGACTTCAGACTCCTACGTACACCAAACGTGTTTCAGACCTCCAAGTTAATCGAGTCTATCGTAGACTTGCTTGTTCAAGACCAAGTGTGCTTCAGTGTAATTTGTTCTGTTGAGTCTGTTATGATGTTTACATATTATGTGAAACATTTGGTTCTATGGATACTAGTAATATGGCACTAAATAAAAAAAAAAAAAAATATATATAAAATAAAATATATATATATCAAATATATATATAAAAAATCTAAATCAAATTTGGTGACTTGGTTATGATATAAATGTCGCCTCTCTCGTGATTAAAAAGTAGTTTATTTTCTTGGTGTTAAGTGCAAAGCTCTGTCACTTATTGCCACACACTCAGGGCAGTCATGCGATGAGTGTGTGTATGTTGTGTGTGCAGACACGCAACACGAACGTCTCTAGCGGCCCTCGTCAAGCGTGACGAGCATGTTTCAGTGATGAGCAGCAAATTAAGTGTGAACTTTGTTGTTTTTCCTTGTTTATTAAATAAACGACGAGGCTGACTCATGGACAGTAGCGAGCGGGATCGGCTCCCGCCGGATCAGAGACTGCCAGTTTGTTAGTTTTGCGTTGCCGTCACATGAATTCCTGAAATTGACAGGTGTGGTCATGAAGTGCTTCTTTCAATGTTGTGGATCATTTTTGCAGATTGCTGGTTTTTCCTTTTTCCTTTCCTTTTGCCACAACTAGATCTCACACAAAAGTCACTGTTTTTTATTTATTAATTTCACACTCCTATTAAATAACAATAAAACTGTATAGAAAACACTGACTTTTTTCGTAAAATATATAACAACTAAATAATACAAAAGTCAAAGTGCTTAAAACAAAATCACATTTATTCCCTTTTCAATGAACAGTGAACAGATCCAGTGGTGTTTCATGGGGTGGCCAGATGGGGCCACTGAAATTCCTGGGGTGGCACACCAAAATGAAAAGCTATAAGCATGACTGGCGGGTGGGTGGCCAGTGGGGTGGTCAGCAGATTTATGGGTGTGGCAGTGGCCACCCCTGGCCACCCCCTGGTGGCGCCACTGAACAGATCAAAGCCACAACTCATCACTTGTTACTGTACAACCTGAAGGACCGCTCCTCTTTTCATCGACTACATGCCCAGGGATTGAGTATCTGGGCTCCAGGTGCGCTGTTATCTGCTGAAACTTCCGGTCTTCAACAAAATAAGGCTGCTCAAGCAAAACTGTAAACTCTGTTAGCATTGGTTTCACCTACGGTTCACTTACCTTAGCTTTCGTTCGTTAGCCTCTTGGTGATTTGACGCAAATATCTTGTTTTACCATGGAGCCAAACTCTGCACTGCAATTCATTTGTCATTGGAGACTGGTTGTTGAAAGACTGGCTGGCTGGATCACTAATGTCTGCTGTTGAAGCAGGTTAGCGTCTCTGCTACATCAAAACAAGCATTGTGACTTTCTGTAGAAATGTTAAGACTAATAAAATTGCTCATCATGCATGAATGTGAATAGCATCTTTAATAATAAATGAATTAAATACATAAAATAAATAGTAAATATGTTGGTTATTTGATTAGCCGATCTTGATGATGTAAATGCCCATGTTGTTGCCGATAAATCGGCTGCCCGAGTTTCGATTCTAACTTAATTACTGAAGAGCAAATTGAGTATTCTCAATATTGTTTGATGAATATGAGAATCTGTAAAACTTACAGTTCTTCTGGTGTGTTTCATGACTCAAAAACAAAAAGGCTTGCGTCTTAAGTCAGTGAGCAGATTTGTAGGATTTGGAACCTGCAGGACTCGGTGCAACCAAGTCACGAATCCTGCGTGTCCACTCCGTCATTGTCCTGGTCCGGTCGTGGCACACCTAAACTCCTGGCGTGGGTTTCAGTGACACCGGGATTCGTGCTCTGGTGTGGCAGCGGTTGACTCTGTCGCTGACCCACTTTGCCCTCTGGGAGGTGTGTTTGGACGCCGGTGTGTGTGCGCCGGTTGCGTGATGTCGTTCAGCAGCACTCTCAGCGGTCGGCCCTTGACCTTTCTGTGCCAAATGAACCCAAATGATTTTTTTTTGTGTCTCGTTAGGGCCCATTGAGTTTGAGGAGTGCAACGCTGCCGTCGCCACTGAAGGTAAGAAGAGTCGTTGCTCAGAGTGGAAACAAAAACAAACATGTAAAACAACTGCGCAAAGTCTTTCAAACACAACATGATTAACTGTACTTCAGTGTTTTTGCCACCACTATCCTAACGTATGTCACCACTTTGTTTAAATATTAACGTGTCAGCTTATATTGTCATGGATTTTTTTAAAATTTTCTTTTCATTCGATCAAATAAATCAAGATTTTAATCCTTTTATATTAAACTTTTGTTCCCACAAAAATTAATCCATGTCTGTCCACTGTATCTTGCTCCACTTTTTTCTTCATTAATTAGTTATTACTTTTAGTTTTTATTTGTCTTTATCATATTATACTATTAAAAACAAATTAACCCTTTAAAGTTCCATTTCATTTTTCACATTTGTGTGCCTTCTCAGGGTAACTCATATTTTGTTTATTATTGTCCCCAAAACTCACATCACTCATAATTAAGTAACTTCTTTTCGACACATCCACAGCAGTTATTACATAAAAACTGAGTGCTGAGTTTTAATTATCGTCTTGATGGTCAAAGGTGCCAAACCCAGGAAAAAAAAGCATTTTGGAATTCCTGGCCGCAGGAAAGACAAAGACACAGACTCGACGTGAGTTTTTTTTTAGGATCATCAGTTTTGTGACTCTTTATTTCGGACATGTTTTTTATGATTGATGTGTTCTGTTTCAGGGAGTCGACAGAAGTGGATACCACAGTGAGTAAATCGGAGTCTTTAGTGCTTAATTGTTAAGATTGGCACGAGACAAACTGATCTCAGCTCAGTGTGTTTAACAGCGAGGTCACATGACGACTTCTTTTGTTGTGTTTGTAGAACACCGCCAACGGGGCTCCCCCCGGATACTACGGCGCCATCGACATCCAGAACGCTGTGAGCGCATACACACGCGCATACACACACAGATACACACTTACTCATGTGTGGTTATAATTAATACCTCTAAGGTTTTCAGGAAGGAAACAATAAATTTTTGATCAAATATTTTCAAGGAAGCACGAGTGTTGCATCCGTGTGTCTTGTTCAAATGGGTAAACATCGAATGCTTGGCAGCAGTCTATGAATGTGATAGCTGTTTATGTCATGTCACTTGGAGCCTGTTGTGGGGGCCGACGAACATTACATGAGAATTATTGGGGACGAATCAAACAAAATAACGGAAACCTGGTCACTAGGTGTGTAGAAATATGAAGATGAAATTCAAGAGCTCAGGATGGAAGATGCTGGGCCCTTATAATGACTGTCATGAGTTTTGGCCAGAATCTCATTAAAATAATTCTTTTTTTTTTTTTTTACACAATTTTCACTTTTCGCAGAATGTCCCTCAAGTGGATTCTGAAGGATTCTGCATCCGACCGGAACTCAATGAAAATGATATCCTTTCTTTTGTCGCCTTCTAAAACAATGGCAGCAGCTCCTCCTCCTGTCCTTAACTCTCCATTTCACATGCCAAAGACAACTCCTTCTACTCTTCGAGTGACTCCGAGGATGAGGATGAGCGCCGCAAGTTCCACGTGGAGATCAAGCCTGTCCAGCCCAACAACGGCACGCACCAGAACCAGGCCACCATCGACGAGCTGAAGGCTTCCATCGGGAATATCATCCTGTCGCCCACCAGTTCGGTGAGTTTGTGCTGCTGCAGACTCCAGCCAGCAGGGGGCGGCGACACAACACCTGTAGCAAACTGAAGCCTCTCGTCCGTTCAGATAGTGATTAAATATTGAACCCATGTAGCGCTAGCGTGTGTGCAAACATAGCTGACCTGCCGTTGTTGTTGCTAATGTTTGTGTGCAAGAGCTGCGGCGCAGGTTCCCTCTCCGAGTCACGGAATCTTCCCTACTCCACCTCCTCCTGCCACCATTTAAACCACAAAGGACAAAATTATGTAATGAGTTTTTTAGTCTTTGATGCAAAGTTTAGCTTTTGCTCTTGTCATTTTCACATTGTGCATCCTCTGTGTGTCCGCGTGTGTGTACATATATTCATATTCTAGTATGGAACAACCTTAGACAGGACACTGATCTTATGAGGACATTTTGGACGGTCCACATACAGTTCTGATGGCGAAATAACTGGGTCATTCACTTTGGTTCATGTCTGGTACATGTTAGGCATGTGTTTTGAATGGTTAGGTTTAGGTTGCTGGGGATGGCAATGAGATCAGTGTCCTAACAAGTAACAGTGTGTGTGTAAGAGCGTGTGTGTGCACTTGGTGTGTACGTATTTGTGGTCAGCTAGTTTGGTAATTGAACCCATTTGCTTCTTCCTGCACCTCTGGGACTGAACCAAGGCCTCACAGCTCAACAGCAGTTAAATGCTTTTACTGTGTTCCTTAAACCCATTTGTTTCTCTTTCTACCCCTGACACCTTCAGCGCGCGCACACACACATTTTCCTCGTCCCATTGCTTTTATTGAAAGTGATGCTCACAAGTTTCCGTGGCGCTCAGGAGCAGAGCTGGTGTTACACAGCGTGACGCGCTGGACTTGTAGATCCAGGTGGAGGCGTGCTATGTTGCCCCTGACTGATGGGTGTTTCAGCTTCTTCACCCGAGGTTTCATGTGTGGAATGTATGAGAGGAGATTTACTGTCTGAAGATGACTGGAACATTTCTCTTCACCTGTGGGAGCGATATTTTCTCCTTCACTGTTATTAGAGAGATTCTTTCTTGTCTCATTCATCTTCAGAACACGTGAGGTTTTGGTGACTCCGAGACACTTTTATAGACTCGACATGATGCTCTTTTATTAGCTACTGGAAACTGTAGCTGTGCTTACTACTGCAGCACATTAAATTCCTCTTCATATACCACTGGCAAATTGAGCTACGCGGCATCAGGTGGGAGCGTATGATGGGTCCGCTTCATTGTCTTAGAACTGAAGCAGAGATGCTTGGTTGGACTGTAGTTCATTAAGCTCAATTTAGGTAGTTAACTATGAACCTAAGAAGTGTAACAACAACACAGTGAATTTGGATTTCTGTCATCAGAACTCCCCAGGTTCTTATGGTCCAGTTCCATTCTCCCATTAATCGAATTATTGTTCTCTCTTTCCAGAGTCAGATGCGGAGGAACCAGTCCAGTGAGTATTTCATTTCTCTCTTTGTATTTGAGTATGTTTGTTGCTGGAAGTACTTTTTAAAGGAAAAGATATCAGCGTCGTCCCTGGTTCAAACCTGGGATCAGTGAGGATCTCAGCATAGAGCAGCTCATCTATGTTGCTGTCAGGATGTCTGAGAGGGTTCCGGTCCTGATCAATCCCCTCAATATGTTAAATTATCCTCTAATTCACTGTTGGCTAGTAACTTTTCCGGTTTGCTCTGTTTCCGCTTCTGTATTTTCCTGCATTATCTCTTATTTAATCAGACCTTTTGTTGGTTTTTTTTGTTTCATTTTTTTGTACATTTAAAGGCACATTTTGATTTTTTTTTATTTTTTATACATATTCTGTATAGCCTCGTTGTTAAACATTTATTCAATACACCTTTTTATGTTACATTTCATGTTACTTATTTTTGATTAATGTTTTTTGTTTCTCTCATTTTAAAAAACTATCTTCTCTTTTTATTTTTTCCGACTTTTGGAACTGTAAAAAGAAATTCATTTGTTTTTGTTGGTTGAAATGTTTAATGGTGGTTGCTTTCATGTTATTTTTTTCAGTATATTTTATTTTTTAACTTAACTCATGACCCGTTCAAATGACAAAATTAGAAGAGAAAAACCTAGGCCTTCATGCTTCTGCCGGGTTATGTTGATGAAAGTGTGGACACATTACAAACAGAGCCGCAGACTACTTCACTAGTTTCAATGATGGTTGTTCTGACACTCTCAGGAATCTCAGGAGGCTATGTGTTTAACTCCCGACTCCACGGTGAGTATGAGGTCCCCCCAACTTCCCCTTCTGGTATTGACCCACTACTGGACTCTCCTACTCCCTCCCTGCCTCCCTGGGGCCCAGCTTTATTCACCGCTAACTTCACTGATGCTGCGTCTCTATTGCTGCTTGAGGTTGCTTGTGGATCTTCGTGGCTTTAAACAGGGGCCGCTACTAAGATGGAGCCCTCTGTTTTAAATCCCTGCAGCTTCGATCAATCACACAGGATGGTCAGATTACCTCTCCTGCTCTGAGGTGTTTACAAAAACAATGTGAGAATGCGGTGCTTGTCAAAAGCTTTGTCCAGATGTTGGGGTTCTCTCCACTGCTGGTGACAAATACAGCAGTTTTTCCTGGAGCAGCTTGATGGAATTTCATGGATTTATTGCTTCCAGATTTTAGTCCTTTTTACTCTTTTGTCAGAGGTGTTTCATTTCATATTCAGTTTTGTTTATTTTATTTTACTTTTTTTTGTACATTGTTATCATAATAGTTTTCCAAGTGAAGGATTTGCTTTTTCCCTCCCTTTCTTCGCAGTACTTTATTGAAGAAAATTTATTATGAGCCAATATGTGACTTGAAACCGATCTTATTAAATATCCTTTTGTCTGAAACTGTGAATACTGAACATCTGCTGGTTCATTTGGTGTTTTCCACTAGTGGAGGTACAAAACTCTGACGTAGTCATCTCACTTTCGCCTCACCTTCTCTCTGCAGGTGATGAATTGGCCAAAAGCAGAGCACCAACTTCATACGAGTGAGTTTCACCTCAGCTCTCCTGTCCGTCTGTGGGCTTGTCCAAAATGTTGATCCATGTGTTTTGCTGCCTGCAGACTGACCAACAACGACCTCCTGTCTTTGGATCCATTCGGACCGACAGTGGCGGGCGGTTCCTCCTCGTCAACGTCGCCATCTACAGGTAAAAATGATCATGATACCATAACATTATGACCACCTGTGTGGTATTTCAGAGGTTCTGTCTTTCATCCAATAGTGCTAGTTGGCTGCAGCCGTGTGTTTGAATGCAGGGTTAGGATTACCACTCTCGGCTTCACTTGCTTTCTATCTATTTGGAGTTTATATGTTGTCATGGATTCCCTCGGACAGTCTGGTTTCCCCCCTTGGTACCATTGCCTGTAGTTGTGAGGGCATGAGTGGTTCACCACTGTGTGATGTGTCTTTTGTTGCATTGGTGTCCCCGACCTTTCTGTATTTTAAGTCTTGATTTGAATATATATATAATATCATCTGGTTTAATTTGTTATACCTCCCTGAATTAGTGTAGTTTATTTTAAAACATTTTGTTGATTTTTTAACCTTATAATTTCATGTGATTTATACATCAACATCAATTATTAATATTAGAAATATTATTCTAATTAAATTCTGAATGTGTCAAATCTCTTCTATGGATTCTTTTTGGACATGTGGCGTGGTTTCCTTTAGAGATTTCGGTGCTATGTGTCTTTTTACTGTGTAAAATTCAATTTTTTTTCTTGATAAAACTTATAAATACTTATAAATAACATTAAAATCACATCATCAAGTTGTCATGGTATGTGTTTTATTTATTAATGATTTTTCACTCAAATAACTGTAGAGAAAGTTTTTTAACATGTTAAAATATAATTTTACTTCATTTAATCGAATCTTTCCGAAAATGTTTTGTTCTGTACAAAAGTGCTATATTCTCCCTTTATCATTTCAGCTAATAGTTAATACTATACAATATGTTTCATGTTCTTCTTTTGTCTGAATGTGTGTATGTAGGTCTTTTTTGCTTGCTCTTATTCTCTGAATTAACTATCATTGTACACAATTTTTGCGTTATATTTACACAACAATATCTAAATGTGATGAGAATTGAACTAGAATGTTATTCTGTTTCTTTTCCATCCTTCATATTTGTGCCAATTTGTCCAAACACATTTGTGACGACAACTCAGGCCAGAAAATGAATCTGAACATAAAATGAATGTAGACTTAAAGCTGTAATGTTAACCAACATGTGCAGCTATTATGTGCCGCTAATGAACATTTCCAAGTATCTGCCGTGTTTGTGTGGCTCCCTCGATGTCGTGCATGTGTTAAACCGGAGTGGCATTAGCTCTGACCCCTCGCCTAGGTTAGCAGTAATCCAGCGTTAATTGGCACCTCGTCGAGGTCGGGGGCAGGGGGGTCCATGAAAGCCCCCCGGCACGTATATTGTCAAACAGTGTCTTGTTACTGTCAAATGTCTCGGCTTAAGAGCCAAAGAGCAGCGAAGAGATTAAGATTAAGTCTGACCCGCTTCACGCTCCTGGTTCAAGTTCGCTGAGTAAACACACGGTCCGGAGTTTGTGCTTCCATCTCAGGTCCGTTTTAATGTGCATCTATTGGTGTTGTGTGTCGGTAGACCTGGCCGGCGTGTTCGCCTCCTTCACGCCATCTTTACTGATCTCTGAGTGTAGCGTGTTTCCGCCAGACACGCCAGGTAATCTGTGTGTCGCCGCTAACACCATCTTAACAAGGACGTGGTTGAGCTTGCTTTAATTTATAATGGTAATGCTTCGCCAGCCTGACGCGACTCCTCCTCAGTAACTCAACCCTCCGTTTAAACTGTGTGAAACCCTGAAGAGGTTTTGGTTCTGAGTAGGCCCGTGCATGTGTGAATGTGTGGGTTTTGATTGTGCGTATCATTTTTGGCGTGAGTGTGTGTCCTCAAGTTTTAGTTTGTGTGTCTGTGTCACGTGAGGTCGTGTCCCGTACCGTGGCTCAGCTCAGTTTGTACAATGTGACTTACATTGTTGGTGTTCCTCTGGGTGTGAGTCTTTATAGTTGTGTGTGTTTGGTAGTTTTTGTTTGTCACCTTATGTACTGTATGTCTCCATCAGTGTGTGTGTTTACATTTGTGCTCTTTTGTCTTCATATATTTTGCGTCTTATAGCTTGTCTGTGTTTCTGCATCTTCATCTTAATGTTGTGCAAAGTCTAGCGATCTTTGTGTTTAAATCTCCGCCTGAAAGTGTAGAACTCTGTCAGAATTACGTCCATGATGTTTACGCTGCCTCCCGGTTTTGGCTCCGCTGATTGTAATCCAGTCGCTGAGTGACTGCTGCGTTTCCTGAAGTCATGTTTGAGTCTGTGATGTCTGCCTTGGTCCCATCCAACAGCCAACACTCTTCTGCCGAAGAACTCACCTCCACCTGCTGGAGACACCAAAGATGCCTCCTCTTTCTCTTCATCGACGTCCTCCCCTTGGGACTCACCCGAAAACCCTTTCCAGGGTCTCAAACCAGCGCCGTCGAGAGCCCAGAGCGCCCCCATCAGTCTGCCAGATGACCCCACAGACCCACTAGTGAGCAAGGACGCATCCTCCGGTGTGTCCTGGTCTCAGAGTCAGTGGATCGCCTTCAACGACTCCTTTAGTCAGACCCGACGTTCAGGGTCAAAGGAAGTCCAGAGGGTTCAGTCAGGAAGGACCAGCCGCTTCCTCTCCGAAGATTCGGCAGAGGGTTATGGTCGAGCGCTGGACAGTCATGAGGTCGAGCAGACGTGTTTCTCTGACACATTTCTGAGGCTTTTTGAAACATCCACGGGTCCCATGAGCAAAATGGCGAACGGTAACTGCCAACCACGTTGAGTTCCCGCATGTTGCCTGCTTTTTCAACCTTCATTTTCTGGATATATTGTCCATTCGTTGTTGTTTTTCCCCCAAGTTGTGGCAGCGTCCTTTATGTGGTCCGCCAAGAAAACTGGTAGATGCCACACAAACACCCTCACAAACCTCTCACACCTAATGGTGATTCGGCTGTTGCTGTAGCAACTCTGAATGACAGCCCACATCAAACTTCAGAAACACATTGATTTAAGGATTTCACTTGTCCTTCTGGACTCTGCAAGACTGCAACTCTTGATGCTCAGTACACATCTGAGAATCTAATACGAGTCATTCGAGGACTGGTGCCTCATTTGAGGGTGGATGGGCGGCTTCAATATTCATGTTCTCAGACGGTTACACATTAAAGGAGAACATGTTTCAGGCTCAATAATTCCGTTAGGGAATCAGCTGACATTTGTGCTGTCGGCTAAATGCCTGAAAGTGTGGAATGTGAGCATCCAGGAATCCCGTGCCTCTTCAGTAGCCAACAGCAAACCGTAATGATACGTTTGAGGTTAATTTTCTGGAACATGTAAGGGTTGCAACCAGCCTCTGATTGTCAAAACACCTTTGTGGTGTGCTTGCCTTTTTTGTTTTGCCTTTCTAGAGACGCATGTTTTTATGATTTATTTATTCAGTTTTGGTGTTGTGATTGTGGTTGTGCTGCATGTTGTTCGGTGATGTGCCACAACGTTGTCTCTCATGAGTGTCCTCTGTGGCCCTGCAGTTCCAGTCCCAAACCGACCCAGCACCCCTCTAACAACCGCAGCGCTGGTCCCGCCCCCAAGACCTTCCTCCAGACCCAAGCTGCCAACTGGGAAACTTTCAGGAATCAATGAGATTGTGAGTCTCTCGTGTGTCACTTGAGTTCTCTGGATTGTCTTCAACTTCTCCTCAAATCCACCTGTCTACTGCCGCACTTCAGATATTTCAAAATTCTGATCAAAGATATTTTATTGGTTTGTCTCCAGGTGAGGCCGTTCAGCCCTCCCAAGGCCTCCAATGCCAGCCCACCTCCTCCTGCACCACTCGCCCGGGCCGAGAGCTCCTCCTCTTTGTCCTCCAACGCCTCACTCAGTGCAGGCAACACGCCGACTGTCGGTGAGGTCTTCATTTAATGAAAGATATTCAAGTATTTTAAAACTGATTTAATTCGTAATGAGCAAGAAGAACTTTATGTTTTGTATTTATAAATTTAAATCAACATAACAACTGAAAATTAAACAAACATCTTTTCAATGGTGTATGTTTTCATCAGCATTTTCATTCATTATTACTATTATTGCTATTATTATTATTATTATTATTATTATTATTATTATTATTATTATTATTATTAAACCTAAATTGGTTTTAAGGCATTTTAAAATGCGTATTTTTTCAAGGGACAAAAACGGCATTATCATAATTAATTCAGCACTGTAACACATATTGTCACATTAATTGTGTAACTAATATTGTATTATTGTTTGTATTATTATGATGATGATTATTATTAGTAGTATCAGTAATTAAATTAGGTTCTCAGGCTTTCTTTCCCAGTATAAATTGTTATACTTGGGCTTATATTGTGCAGTTCACTTTTTTGACTGGATAAATGTTCCTGTGTTTGCTATTTGAATACGACGTTTTTAGAGTCCATTTCAGCGCCTGTTTTGATTTTTTCAGCTCCTGTCTCACACACACTTGTATCCACAGCACAGTTTCCTCCTCCTCCTCCCTCCCTCCACTCCTTCACTCCTCCTCTCACAGGAGCCGAGCAAACCTTCCGTCTCCCCCTTTCCTCTACAGACCCTGAGCTGCTCCCTCTCTCTTCTTTCTTTCCGTTCAGTCAAAGTGAGTTTTCCTTTCTTGATCTCTTCGTCCTTCCTGTCTCCACATCTTTGTCGTCTTCCCGTCCACTCCGCATTTGTTGAATTGTGGTTTTTTTTGTTTCATTACCTTATTTATCCTTTTTAATTTTAAAGAAGACGATTTGTTCGTAGCAAAGCTGCCCACCTTTGAGAAGCGCTGTGAGACACCTTCAGGTACAACTGTGCTTCTGCTGGACGCATCCACACTACCAAAGTTTTATGATGAAATTTAGAGAAAATACAAATGATTATTTAGATAGTCGACTAGTCAATGACTGTCTTAACTACTAGTCGACTAGACGGCATAGGACGTGTGTATGGGTTGAGGAACATGGTAACAGGTCTGTAACATGACTGTAGTGTTGTAAATAGAATAAATACAAGTAAAAAATGTTACGAACTCTTGCATAGTGTTAAAACTGTGTTGTTGTGTTGGAACTTTATATTTAAATTTTGGTTGCACAAAATGTGGTCTTTTATGAAACGTTTCCGGTCGCAATGGTCACGTAGCTGCAGCCATTGTTCTGGATTGCACTTGCAAGAGAACAATGACGACACAACCAGTCGAGCAATGATTCTGTCAGTGACTAATTTAATAGCCAATTGCAGTCAATTGTCAACTATATATATAGTAAAGAGGTCCTGCAGCTGTCCTGAAGAAACACAGAGGTCAGCTGAGAGACATCTCCAGTATCTCCTGGGTCTGCCCTGGGGCCTCCACCCAGTTGAACTCATGTCTATGAAGGAGCAGCGCTACTTTTTATGACTTGGAGGGACTCGTGCGTGTGTGTGGGATTCCACTGTCTGTAGTGATCCATGAGCTCGAGTCATATCCTGTTCTGTCTGCATTTGTGCATAATGAAACCACTATTGCTCCCCACATTTTCATGATTCACGACACTAGCTAATTCATGACTCACAGGTTATGTATAGATGGAGGTGATTCTATAAATCAGTTTTATATATTGGTCTTAAACTCATCAAACTCAACATTTTTTTAATGTTTTTTTGGTTTAATGTCAAAAAGTTTCCATTTCTAAACATATGAGTTTAATAAAACGTTGGTCATGTGGATGGTGTTCCTCGTGTTCCCTTGGAAAACTAACCTGTTTTGCCCGGATGACAACTGGATGCTCTGCTCGTCTCCTGTGTGGTCTCCATTTTTCTCATCCACTCATGACCTGCTAACATGATTAAACTTTATTTGCGTTGGCATTGAAGAGTAACATGATTGACTTGCTCTGTCTGAGGTCACTTTAATAATACTCCCGGTCCGTGCTGTTTCAAACGTATCCCGTGTCTGTTTATGCGACGAGTCACTCTTGATGTACGAGTGACTTCTGCACTGAAATGTAATCGCACAAATATTCTTAATTGCATCTGTGCATGATTACCGACGTCATGCTCGATGGACAGCTGTAACAACACCGTCTCTCTTGGCTCACAGGAACGTCCCGCGGCCCCAGCCCCGTCACCCTGGCTTCCCAGGACGCCTTGCCCATCGCCGTGGCCTTCACAGAGTCGGTTAATGCTTACTTCAAAGGAGCTGATCCCACTAAGTGAGTCTCACATGACCCGTTGCCGCGGCACGCAGGAACATTTTTCTTTGAGCGGCGGCAATGTTTTCCGTTAGTCTGGCACCATTCTTTCACAGCAGATCACCTACGCGGGCCAAATTGTAAACTATAAACAGTCTTTTATTGGTTAACTGCTGTTAAATTGCTGCAGGGATTAGCACATGGAACATTTCAGATGTGTCGGGGAGCTCTGCTGTGGACAGTTCAGACCGCAGGCCCGGCAGGTCCCGCAGCAAAACTCCTCCCTTACTGCTCTTGAGCTTTGACACTGGGTCAACACCAGCCTGTCAGAGTGGGTCGATCAGATTGTTTCTGAATGAATATTAGCCCCCTGTGACTTGCTAATGGAAGAGCAGCTGGAGATGGTAAACCTCAGAGTTTGTACAGATGTGCCCCACCATGGCCATGTCTTGGTACAGTGACTTCGGGTTGCTGAAATGTAGACCTCCGTTTTTCCATAGAATCATACATGACGTTACATTCGTGGTGGCTGTTGGGCAGCGTCCTAGATTCCCTCATTATATGGAAGGATTTGCAGTTCCACTTTAATCAGGTTGTTAAACTTCCATATAGTTGTGTACCATCTCATCAGACTTCTATCAAAATCCATGATATGTACTGAGGTGGCCCAAGAGTGTATATATTGAGGTGTTATGCCCATGTAAGAACTCCTCTTGATCAAAGTACTGACTAGTATTGTGAGCCAGGTATTTCTCAAGCAGTGACTCATGTATATTCTAGTATCAATCTACTCCGTGAATGCAGATATCCAGTCTATCGAGACTTGTTTATGGAGACATGGCCAAAAAACTGTACTTGTTGTTTCCGAAATAATGGCCACCAGTGTGTACTATCAGGGTCATGTTGTGACCCGGGTTGTGCCATCATCAAAACAGTCAAGTTCCATGAGCCCACTTAATGGTGTTTATCATTTCATTGTTTGTCTCAGTTGATTTCACATGGCCCACGTATCATATCCCACTCCGACTTTATTTCAAGGTATTGATTATATTATCACTGAAGAAATACAGTTTGCGTCATGTTAGCATTCATCACTTCCTTAGTTATGTATCCAGAGAATTAAGAACTGCTTATTCAAGCATTCCTTGTATTGTAGAGTGTTGAGTGTCTCTCTGATCTTCTGTTGCTCCTGGTAATGTGGTTGCACTCCAGACTGGAGGCCAAACTTGAGGCTGCTTTTTCACAGGTTTCTTCTTGTCTCGGTCGAGTTTTTTGTCGAGGCCACAGTTTTTTTTTTGTTAAATCGCAAATGTGTGACATTTCTGAGTTAAAGTGCAACTAGTAAAGACCTTTGTTTGGGAAGACTGTCGCCTCATTGCCACCGATGGGGTATTAATGAACTTTACTTAAGTCAGAGATGAGGTCTGTCGGTGTGTGAAAATAGAGCTCTGTAAGTCATTTCTGAAGTCAACGTCAGTGTAATCAAAACACCTTATTCCTGACTCAGTCTTGGAATGCTCCAGTCTTGATGTTCTGATCTGGGTCTTGAGCTCGACAACACTAGTGCCACGACTGACAGAACTTGTTTGTTTAACTCCCCAGGTGCATCGTGAAGATCACAGGAGACATGACACTCTCCTTCCCCATGGGCATCATCAAGGTGTTCACCAGTAACCCCTCCCCTGCTGTGCTCACCTTCAAACTGAAGAACATCAACCGGCTGGAGCAGGTTCTGCCGAACCAGCAGCTCCTGTACAGGTGAGGAGAAGCTCTAATAAGAAAACAAGTGTGTGTGTGTGTGTGTGTGTGTGTGTGTGTGTGTGTGTGTGTGTGTGTGTGTGTGTGTGTGTGTGTGTGTGTGTGTGTGTGTGTGTGTGTGTGTGTGTGTGTGTGTGTGTGTGTGTGTGTGTGTGTGTGTGTGTGTGTGTGTGTGTGTGTGTGTGTGTGTGTGTGTGTGTGTGTGTGTGTGTGTGTGTGTGTGTGTGTGTCCAGGGTGGATTTATAGCAGGTGAAGTTGATTTAATGACTTGGAAGTTAGATTTTCCAAATATTACGCAGCTTTTGAAGTCGTTACGGCTACAAATTTACTTTCCGACGTCAAGTCAGAGTCCTGGCTTCTGCTTCCTCTGTTTTTCAAATATTGTTGTGGGCCGGAGTCCTCCTGGAACAACAGAAGGGGAAGTTTTTAAACGGTCATGGCTCTGCTTCTGACTCGGGTTATCTCAGGACCACATGGCTCGACTAATCTAATCGGGCGTAATTCATGATTTAATAGCTGGTTGGCTCAGTTGAGACGCCACATGTTTTCCAGGCTAGTGAAGCCCAGAAGAGGAGGAGAGATGTTTTGCAGAGAGTTCCACTGGTTTCTATCATCTTTTTCTTTCTCTCCGCAGCGACCCGTCTCAGGGCGACTTGGATTCCCGGGACTATTGGTTCAACATGCAGGCGCTGACGTCATTCCTCAGGAAATCCTCAGAGCACAATCCCACTGCGTCTTACTACAACGTGGACATCCTCAAATACCAGGTCAGTTAGTCTGTGAGCTGGTTTAGAACCTGTTAAGGTGTGTGAACTAGGGATGCTCCAATCGATCGGCCTCCGATCATGATCGGCCACTATCAGCATGATCTGTGAATGCAGATCACTACCTGTCACTGCCGATCACAACAACTGATCATGTGTGACAGCCGACTCTCTGATGAAGCCCCACTGGTTGTGATGCGTTCACACCTCCCTTCCAGCAGCATGTCTGCTGTGGAGGTTCTTTCAGTCTGTCATGTAAAGTTTGCATCCTGTAGCACATGCGTGGAAAAATGCTGTGCAGGGAAGTTCAACACCGCTGGTTCCTCAGCAGCAGGCTGTTAGCGCAGCTAACGCTAAGCAACACCCGCCGGTCTGAGTGTGACATTCGGAACACTAAGCAAATTGCCCATGAAATAATCATTAATTTCACTGAGCTTGATGAGCAGCCTTTCTCAGGTAAAGGACACAACCAAATCTGTTGCGGTTTGTTCGCCACCTGAATCTGAAACATTTGAAAACATCTGGAGTGGAAACGTTCATAAATGCAGTGCTCTCTGTCTCAGAGTCCCGCTACAGTATTGAAATATTTCAAGGACATAGTGAAGTCTCAAGAGATTCACCAAACTGTGACGTCTCTCATCGAATTAAATGTTTTTGCAGTTGTTCAATTAACAGAATAGTTGCTGCATTCTTCAGGAGTTATATAAAACCGTGCCTGAATTAATATGATTTAATTGTTCATTTTTTCACATAATGTACACAGAAGTTCTCATCATTTTCATTACAAATTCATGGTCAATCCATGTGATCGGTATCGGTGATGGCACTCTGGCTCATTGGTATCTGTGATCGGAGCATCCCTAGTTTCGCACATCGGAGATGCAAGGTTGGTTCTGAATAGAAAAATCACAATATGCAGAAACTCTCTGCATGTGGATTATAACATAAAAAACTATCACATTTCAGAATTGAGAAAATACATGAATCTTGCAAATCAATTTCACCCAAAAATCACGTGGATTTCTAGCTAATTGAAATTCAAGGTTCCCAGGGCAGCATGGCACGCTAGAAAGGTCACCATCAATGAGCAGGCCAGTAACTAAAGGACCCAACGGGCTGTCCATACGGATCTCGACCCAAAATATTAACCATAAAAAGACATCTGGCTTGAAGACGCACGTCGTCAAACACTGGCTCTTCACATCCCCTCATGACCTATCCTCCAGTGTAATGTTGGCGCCTGTGAGATGTTGCCATTCGTCTTTTTCTATATTAGTCTGCACTTGAAACAGAGTTGTCAGTGATGTTGTAAAAGAGCTCCAACGGTTCCCACGCTGCTGTTCAGGTTCTCTCTGATGGAATCCATTCCACTCCTCTGAATCTGGCCGTGTACTGGAAGTGCACCCCGACCACGACGGACCTGCGGGTGGACTACCGCTACAACCCCGAGTCCATGGCCGTCCCTGGGCCACTGAGCAACATGCAGATCTTGGTGCCAGTGGACGGAGGCGTGACCAGCATGCAGTCCCTGCCCAGCTCCATCTGGTGAGTGCAGATCAGGTTGTGTGTGAGGGAAGTGCCGCTCTAACGCAAGGTCTCTTTCTCTGCAGGAACTCTGAACAGAACAAGTGCCTGTGGAAGCTGAGCGACGTCTCGGACAAGTCTGAAAATGAAGGTGATGTTTTGCGCTAGTCAGTGTGATTCTTTGGTTGAAATTTCTGTGTCAGGGCCGTGTTCTCGAGTGAGGGGTGACCATCTTTACCTTATCAGAAAAAAGTTTTATTGGAGCAGAAGTACAATACCCAGAGCAGAGCGGAAAAATGTGCAGATTTTAGTTGACTTAATGACAACAGTTGAACACCAAACTCATAACAGTTGCATTTTGCATGTTCGTAGTGGATGAAACAGGAAGTTCTAATAAAAGACTGCTATTTTATTCAAGTGTCATTTCCAAAAACAGATGTCTTAAAACTTAAATCTCAGAAGCTTAAGAAAGGATGAGCATTACTTAATTGGAAAGATACAGTCCATAATTACCATAAATAGATGAAGCAGACCAGGACCAGAGTTTTAGAATCATTCAAACATGTTGGATCCTCGGCAGGTGCCGGAACCATCAGGGCCAAATTTGAGCTGTCACATGGACCGTCCACTCCGTCCACTCTGGCCGTGCAGTTCATGAACGAGAGCAGCACCTTGTCAGGCATCGACATGGAGCTGCAGGGCAGCGGCTACAGGCTCTCGCTGAGTAAGAAAAGGTTTGCCACAGGTGAGTCCACTGCGTTTGGTTCTGATTTTTGAAACCAGAAAACCCAAGTTGACTCAAAAGTTTCCAGACTAATGGCATCTTTGACTGCCGTGTTATTTGCCGCCACATGTTAAGTTTATTTTCATCACTTTTCAAAGCCACATCTTTGGATGACAACCAGATGCTACATTCGAGTAGGATCTCTCAGGCTCAGACCTGCGATGGTGTCAGGAGGGTCAACAGTGTGAGGGACCTCAGCCCAGAACTTTTATATAACCGAGTAAGATGCAGTTTTGTACAACAATGCAACAAGGCATGTCTTTCAAATACAGCTGTAATTAAAGAGTTTAAACATCCTTTTTTTTCCTGCGATAACCTCTGGTATGATAAATGGTGATGATAAGGTATCACGATTGTTGGTTTGTTGAAGTGTTGTATTCAAAACCACACCTACCGAGATCGAGAGATTTGTTGGAGGCGGACACAAGACAGTAGATATGAGGAATCTCAAACTGATCCACCAATGAGTTACAGTGGGTGCAGGAACACATTGGTGAACCTATCTGGTGTCAGCTGAAACAAGCAGCATCAGTCTGACTATTCACAGCATAAACACAACAAAATGGAACAAAATGCCAGGATCCTTCTTTACTACCAATTATCACAGTTTTCTCTGTCGGTCTGGAGCAGTCTGGAATAGCAGTGCCGAGTCCGCCCAGTCCAAGACCGAGAGAAGACTTTGTAAAAATCCATTTGAGACAGAGGCTCTAAAAAAGTGGTCTTGAGTCTGGTCTCCAGCCCACGGCCAATTTCGAGTACTAAACCCGAGGACCAAACTAGTACAACACTAGTTTGTGGACCAGCCTAATGTATATATTATAGAATGTATATACTAAAGAAGGTGCCCTGGACAACGTTGGCGCAGATCATTGTCATCGCAGTGCGATATTCAAGTAGATTCAGAACATAGCATGATGACTGAAGCATGAAACCATCTCCATGTTTGGGTAGTCTTTAGTTGGAAGATCAGCACAATGGGGTCTAGTGACACCTGACTGCGCCTACCAGTAGGTTCACACTGATGAAACCTTCTGTTTTTATTGATGGATTCTTTGGCATCATCAGGGTTCTTGATCCCAGCATAGGGGCTGTCTCCACTCAGGGCGACTTTGAGATGAGTCCATTGTTCTTCCTTCATTAAAAAGCAGATTCCTACTCGACTGACAGTGAGGGAACACCTGATCTTTCTTTTGACAACTATGTTAGCGACACAAGAAGGTGAACTGATGTCGACTTGATTTCCTGGTGTCAAAATAGAATCATCATTCCACCAAATGCTGCCTCAACTGTAACCTTGACTCTTCTCTTCTTCAGGACGTTACATGGCCGACTGTTGAGGTGACCTCCCACTGCGATTCCTTCATGAAAGAACAAATCTCGCTTTAAAAACGTAGCCAGACCTCCCGAAATCCTTTGAGCACAGTTTTTTTTTTTTTTTATCAAACTTCGGGTAGCGAGATTCTCTCAGCACTGAGTATCGTACACTGTTGATGAAAATAAATTTTAAAAAAGGAAAGAATAAATGAAAGAGAAACGTTCAGGAAAACTGTAGATACCAAGAATAATCATCACTTTTGTAGTCAAAATATTAGATTTCACAGATTTTATGTGAAATCGTGAAAAAAGAAAAAAAAAGTGCACTAACGATTTCTTTCCTGTTTTTCGCCCAATATTCCCGAATGATTTTATGGAATGTAAATAGTGATTTTCAAGTGACCTGATTTCTTTTCTACTCATGGACATTAAGGTTTTCACGTGCAATGAGATGGAAAAAAAACAAACAAAAAAAGACAGGCTCGCTGAACATCAAAGTGCTTTAAGAAAACAAAAAAAAATGCTGACCTCAGTGCCTCCGACGATACTGTGGCTCCACAAACGGCAGGAATGTTTTTGCCCAAATTCCGTTCTTACGGTTGAAGGGCGACCTAGCGCTACATGACTGTGCTGGTGGTAATTCACTTTTTCCATTTGTTTCCTCAATAAAGTTATGTAACGTAATGAAGCTGAGCGTTATCAGGCTAAGCTGTGTTAGCTCATTGGCTAAGTGCCTTGGTTCAAGTTAATCAGCTCAGGTGATAATCCCTGTTGGATGCTGGTTAGCAGGTTGGATGACTCACAAGGTCAGCTTCATCTTTCAGTGGCTTAGATAGCTAGATCACACAGCAAAACTGTGAAGACGTTTAGCACGGAAAGTCTCGCCGGTAAGGTTCAGACTTCTATGTTCTAAGGGCTACATACATATGCTCACAAAAATGAAATAGAAAAATCCTTGCTGTAGCAAAATTCATCAATGCAGAGGCTGGTGGACCACCAGGACCACAGACTATTCAAACCACGTTTTGAGCAATTGAAAAACACTACAACACTATTTACAACACTACAGTCAGGCGAGACGCGTGGCCGCCAACCCGTGTTCATCATATGCCGACAAGTTGACTAATCCTTAAGATACTCATGAGGCGTCCACCGTCAAAATGGTCGTAATGTAACACATAACTAGTGTTAACAGCCCTTATAGTATGTATCTCACTTTTCTAATGACTATTTACGACACTATAATCACACTAGTGTGTGTGTTTGGCGTGACACGCAGACAAGCTCACTAATCGCTGAGATAGTCGTAATGAAATGGTCCCATACTTTTGAGGTTTGGGTCGCGATTGTCCCTCATCTTAAATTGATGACACCTGTACTTATTCTACTTGATAGATTTGCGCGAAAATTGTCATTTGAAGCTATGATAAGATGTTGTTGCTAGGCTAACTGGCTAGCATTCTCCATCTTCAGTTCTGTGGGACGAGACATTTGTCCCGAAACCTTTTGTCATTTCACGCTAGCATCCTCAAACTTCAGATGTCACGTCGGACCGTGTTTCCATCAGGATGCTGATCTATTGTTCTGTAGCATCGAGAATCTTCCAGCGTCATCCAGGCTTCACAGCCGCCAGCACCAACACTTCCTGTATCGCTAGGTCGCTTCTAAAATCAAACATGCCTTGAACGTTTTCTCTTTGTAGTCACTTTTATGAACATTTTTATCTCGTGATGTCTGTTCAAGCGAAAAAAAGGTAACGCAGTGACTTTAACGTAGAAATAACTTGTGCCTGAATTTTTGCTACTATTGAAAGGCGCAGTTTGCGGTGCCATTTTTATCAGGATACTGAAGGGAAAAGTGTCATTTTTAGCGACCAGCTGTCTCCTGGCCGTCGGTCCGGTGGCTGCCACCGCCACCGGTCATTTATCATGTTGGTGCCTCAAAGCCAAATTAGTCCGACGAGGAAACTAGAGTGGCTGCATGTGTTCTTCTCTCTGTTTTGGTTAAGATTGCAAATGTACGTGAGTGATTCATCTGTGGAACCTTGTGGAAACTGAGTTCATAAAGTTGTAATTATGAGATTTAAAGGGAATTAATTATTCAATTTTCTGTGAATTTACACTCAAAATCCTCTTGTTTTATGGAGTGAAATGATAATGACGGCAATCCGTTTGTAAATATTGCATAAATATGACAAATGAATTACAATAAAATTTTGATCTCCTTTTTTATTTATCCTATGATATAATAAAATAATACTAACTAATGAAATGAACATTTTTTCTTCTCCTGAAAATAGCCTAAAACATTTGTATTTTGAAGATTCCTACAATGATGATTTTTAATCTCTTAAAGCAAAATCTAATCTCTTTCAATAAACATATCAACAAATTTTACTTAAATTCATGTTTGATTTAAAATGAGAAAATAGAGAGATATTAACATGAATAATAAAACAAAAATCACAATGAAAATTTTACAGGTGTTTAGATTTGATGATTTTTTTTCACTCCAGTTAAACATTTTTATCTCTAAATTTGAACTTTAAAGAAAATAAGTCATAAATTGTGTGATGATCAGAAATATGTAAGTTTGACTTTATTTTACCTACATTAATCATGTGATTTCCCCATTGTACATTAACAAAAATGACAATGAATTTTCACATTTATAGATATATAAATATATAGTTTCATGTATGTTGTATGCCTTTCTTCTTGCACTCTGCCTTTTAAATCTCAGAATTACAACTTCTTTCACGCGAAATGTGTCACTGAAAATGCCTGACGAAAATCATTTTTGTTCAATTGTTCTCATTCAGTCGCATTTTCGCAGCTTTTTTTTGCCTTGAAAAGCCAAAATGAATTTGAAATCCTGCCTGAATACTTGTTTTAATTGTTTGTCGTTCACATCACTGACTTGACTTTAAGATGCGATGGTGGTTTCAGCCACTCTTTCACTTCCAGCAGCTCTCTCACGTCCCACTTGTGTTCTCTCTGGTGTCACATCAGTCTTGAAGCAAGCTGGTTCTTGCTCTCTCCGAAAATCTCGCTGATCTCATCTCCGGTCTTTTTGTTGTATTTAACAGAGTTTAAAAAAAAAAAAAAAGAGCCGACTTGTGTAAATGATTCTCTAATTTGTACATTTTTACTTTTGTCTGACTCTCCTGTATCAAATGTGTAATATATGAATATATACAAATATATGAGCTGACCACTTCACCGCTGGCTTGTGTCACTTCTTTGTTTTCCCTGGGAGCCGCAACATACCCTTTAACAAAATAGGTACCAGCAACCAGCGAATTCAAGTCACTGAACACAAGTTACTGAAATTGTTCAACACAACCCATCGCTGAACTACAAAACAAGTCAATGAATTCAATATTGAGCTCAACAATAGATTCCACACAACAATAAATCACTTATCAAACCCGTATACTCTTAACGCAGCAACAGATCATAAACTCATCATTAAGCAAGTTTCCAAACAAGACAACAAATACATTTCACGAGGAAAAACTATCACCAATTGCTATGCACAACTAAGTCACATGACGACACAATTCCCTAAGCATGAGTATTAAAACACAAGTATTAGCACTTTGCTAAGTCACAAGAAACACTGTCCTTGTTGCTATCACTTATATTAGTCACTTACAAAGACTCGACAGTCACTGAACAAACACGTTGAGATTGTTACGACACAAAGCATTTGACATGGTACCTTGAACCAAAAACATCACAAGTTCATGAACCTAACAAACACCAGACACTACAAGTACAATCAGGTCCTCAGAAGGTTCAACCACCATGAACTAGCTGATGTCCTGAACCTCTCGGACCCATCCTCCGTGGAGGTTGTCGGTTCCGCCGCCGACGCGTTCCGTCTGGCTCCACGTGTTTGTCCAGAGACTCACCGGAGTCGTAACTTAACAGATTCCACCCGTTCAGCGAGCAAGCGCCACATCAGTAACATTTTACGGCTAATTTGCAAACGGCGGGCCCATGTGACCTCACAAAACCATCTGGACAAACACGCCGCTGCGAGTTTACAATCCAGATTCTTCTTCAGCCGAAACACCCGCAGAGACATCTAGAATCTGTAAAGCTTCATCTCTCAGACTCACACTTTCCACACGCTGAGTGAAAATATGAGCCTGCTAGCATATATGCTGCTAGCATAGCCCAGCGCAGAGGCGCCACAGCAACATCAGTGAGTTCATCTTTAAATACCTGATTCACAAACCATAAGGTCAGCAGTCTATATATATATATTTGAAAGTTGAAAATTCACTGGTCAAAGGGGCAAATTAATGCGAGTAAAATAAGTAAATAAAAATGACAATAAAAATAGCAATAAAAAACACAAACAATCTGAACTGAAAATATATATTTTTTTAATTTAACAAGTGCCAGATTGAGTAAACTTGTGGGATCAAAATTGCTAGTCTCTTCAACACGGTAATCTTCGGTCCTTCTGTGTTGCCTCATGCGCCACTCAACATTCGTCACAGTTAGCATGCAACTTGGCGGGGTAAGGGGCGGGGGCAAACACACAGGTTTTGAAAATAGCAGATTGTTATGCAAACTATTAACTCCTATTTTGAAAGTCCCATGTGAGTTTCTGAAGTGCATGTGTGTAACCTATAGTTCCTGCTTTATGGCCACTCTTAACGTTTAAAAACAACATTATCTGCTGGCCAGATGGTGGCGGACCCTGAGTGTAATGAAGCATATGCCCACGGGATCAATACGCACACACGCACATGCACACACACACACACACACACACACTTCTTTCCAGAGAGGAAATGTTATTGTCCTAAATGTTTGGAGTTTGGTAATTGAAATATTCTGCACGGCGTCAATACTTTACTAAACAGCAGGTCCACTTGGATGATCTGAATCTGTCCCTGTAGAGCCAACCTGAGCCACACACACACGTTTGTTTTGCTATTTTTGTGAGAACCTTTCATTGCCATAACCCTTTCCCCGGCCTCTCACCCTAAACCTAACCATCCAAAACAAATGGCCAACCTTAACCAGGACTCTGAACCGTACTTAAACCCAGTTATAATACATTACTTTTACTGATGTTTTAACTCTCTAAACCTTGTGAGGACCAGCCAAAATCTCCTCACAAAGCAAAATGTCCTCACAAGAAAGTGGTTTGTCAAGACTTGGTTCTCACAAGTATGGCGAACACACACACACACACACACACACACTCGACCTGCACTCTGTTTCAGCCACTGCTCTGATATTCAGCAGAAAAACATGTTTGCATGTCACTGTGTTTGCATTGTGAATGAAATATGAATGAGCGACTGTGTTTTTGTTCGCCAGAGCGCGCACACACACACACACACACACACACACACACACACACACACACACACACACACACACACACACACACACACACCAACACGGAAAAGCTTCGCTGCCTATGGAGGTAACACGCGTCACTAATTACCATGCAGGCTCTGGAAAACATGGCCGACATTGTCACACGATGAACGCTGACTCGAAGAGGCTGGAGAGGAAGGATTTATGACACAATCTTCACACATTCAACACACACACACCCTCAAAAGGAAGAGCCCAAACTTGTTTAAAAACAGTTACTTAGAGGAAGTCAGATTTTAGTAGGAAGAACAAGTAAAGCTATATTTATAATTTTGACAGTGGTCAAGGACATAAACACATTTTTCCTGCCGAGTGACTGACTCAGGTCTCGGCCATGTGACGAGCCACGCTAGGATTCTGGAGTGCAGTGTGTTCCAATGTGTGTGCGACTCCTTCTGCTCCCAACTCTGACACTTATGGCATGACGTGCAAGTTGTAAAGCCACTGCGCTTCACGTGTCAGACTGCGTCCACCGCAGCACGAGCTGATGACTTATGCACGAGAGCTGGCGAGACGAGTCTGTGTGAAAGGACGCGGCGGACAGTCTGCGAGTCATCGGTGTGAACGCACGAGTGGTGGGAAGAAGCGACCAGATGTTAGAGAGCCAGGTCTCTGACAAAAGGCTGACCTTCTCAACTGGACTTCCTGGAAAACTTAGCTAAGTCAATCTGATCAGCCAGAGCCTTGTTTTCTTTTTGACCTTCTCTGGTCCTCACAGCCTCAGAAACATCCCATAGGTTGTCCAGGTGAGAACCTTGGGATGTTTGCAGCTATTCCCTAAGCAGAGATGCTCTTCTTCGAGTCTCTCCTGGATGACTCAACCTTTAGTTCAAGCAGCCACAGCAACACTTGGAAGGCCCCCAGAACAACTGGAATCAGTCAAGTCCTACCATTATTAGCAGGTTTTCTCTGGTCAAGAACGTCGTCTGGCCACCTGAGGTGTTCACAAGCTAGAGTGCACATATGTCGGCATGAGTCAGCTGGTTGGGCCAAGAAGGGCAAGCCTTTTGGCTCAGTCCTTGTTGTCCAGAGTTCAGGATGAAAACCTAGTTGAACATTCCCCAGTTACAGTGTAACTTCCTGTCCAGGCAGGTTTAGTCTTCAGTTACTCAGTGTCAGTCCAGTTTGACTTGCAGTCAAACAACACCTTTGGGTCAAGGAAAACATGGTCACCAACAACAGAACCTTGCCAGTGGTCATCGGCCCACCGCAGGACCACCTGATGACGCAGGCCAACCTGAGTCAGTACTTCTACGAGAGCTTGCTGGACCGGGTGAAGACCAGTACTGCTCTGCTGTTTTGTGGAATCTTCCTGGCACTGGTGGGCGTCACCTTCACTGCCATGGGCTGGCAGCACTACCGGCTCAGGCCCACTTTGGAGTGGCCGCAGATGCTGGGCCCGGTCCTCATCTCACTCGGCGGTACGTTCGTGCTCACCAGTGTTTTCCGGTTCGGTATGGTCTCCTGCTGGTCCTGCAGACAGTGGGACCGGGATGCTCTAGAAGGACCCGGGATGGAGGAGGAGGCCTCAGGTGGACCTGCTGTCACGATGAGTCGACCGATCATGGCACACAGCGGTCCAGTGGTGTGTTTCCCACCTCCGTACAGCTTCATTGTCCAGCAGGACGGCCAGACCTCTGAACTCCAGTCCAGGGGGCTGACCCACCTCCTCCCACCTGCATTTTACAGGTATCATGAAACTTTGTTGCAGGGTTAGCGAATCACTGTCCTAATTTTCAGTGGCCACTACATGGCGCTCTTAGTTTAGAAATGATGCGAGGTGTCACTGAAGTGGTTGCTCAATTCCAAACATTTTACAGCAGACAGCGCCATCTGGTGGTCTCTGAAAATCAGGACACTGTTTCATGAAACATCATCTACCCTTTAATACTGTGTCATGAATCCGACCCATCACTGGTGAACTCTTATTGTTCCAGCTAACTATAGAGAATTATCAGTTTAAAGATAAAAAAATAAAAATTGAAAAACCTGATGTCTGATTCAAAAATTCAAAAAAGCCCTCCATTAAATAGTGGAGTGACTCACACCACAGGACGGCCCGTATAACGGTGTGAGACTGCGTATTATATTGCTTGATTTTTAACTGCCAGACACAGAGGGCTTCTCTCAGAAATGTACAAAATGTGTCATCAAAAATTTGAACCATGTCAACGCCTTCAAAATAGGCGAGAAACTGCTATGAGAAAAAAACAAACGTAGCCAGAGATAGAGTAGATGGTCACTCTCACACACACACACACACACACATATATATATATTAGGGGTGGGAGTCGATTAAAAAAATAATCTAGTTAATTAGAGAATTCGTGATTAATAATCTCAATTAACAGCAGTTTAATGAGGTGGCTTAAAGTGGCTACATTCAAGTTTTTAATTCACCTTATTTAAAGTAAAGCTCTTTTAATGTCTTGAAAATATTTGTATAAGAATTTCAATGTTGTAAGATTTTCAAGTCCATTCAGAGTAGTGGAAACCCTGGCCATTGTGTAGTGAAAAACATCCCTGAACAAAAGCAAACTCTCTGCTTTTGTTTGCTTTGGTTCAGGGATTCCTCCATGTTTGTTGTTGTTGTTGTTATCATCCTAGCTGCCACGTGTCTTGTGCATCAGTGTGATCAGTGGAGCAGGAACTCCTGCACTTACAAAGGTATCTGTATATGTATATATCTTCAGTTAACCAGCACCTAGTCCTGGTCTGGGTTGCAGGCAGTGCTGCAGCCCCATCTCAGTGGTCATTGGGCGAGAGGCAGGAATACACCCAGGACAGGTCGCCATTCCATCGCAGACAAAACACAAGTCCAAAAACCTCATGCAAACCAGACGCATTTGTCTGTAAAAGTTGTCATGAAATAATTTAAATATTAATTGCAAGAGAAAATGTCATTGCGTGTAAATGTGTAATAGGTCCAGTCCACACGCAGGTGCCTCCACTCTCATCCAGGAAACCATTTGACCTCTCAAGTGTTTTCTACTCGACCGACTCACTTATGTTGTGGGTTCCTGCTGCCAGAACCGTCTGGGAGGACGAGCTCCTGTTCCTTCCAGGATTTCTTAACTTCACCTGCTCACACTTTCGCTGCAGGACGGAGAAGACGGAGGAGAGGCGTCCGCCTGCGTACCAGGACATCTACCCGACTTCTGAAGAACACAGACACACTCTGGGCTAGAAGATGAGCTTCAGCTGCAAGAATGTTCAACTTCAATGAATCCATCTGTGGTGACTCACATTTCATCCCTCGCTAGTGATGAGCTGTGGACATCAGTGACTTTCCGGTCAAGCTGTAAAAGATCATGCTCTTCCATGCTGTGCAGGCTGTGATGCTAACAGCCGGCTGACAATCGAAGATCAAGATGGTTCAAAAACTTGAGCTAGGTTCTCATGATGTTTGTTATTCGTGATATGAGATTAAAAAAACAGATATAAAAACAGACGCCTCTCCTCCTCCGTCTTCTCCGTCCTGCAGCGAAAGTGTGAGCAGGTGAAGTTAAGAAATCCTGGAAGGAACAGGAGCTCGTCCTCCCAGACGGTTCTGGCAGCAGGAACCCACAACATAAGTGAGTCGGTCGAGTAGAAAACACTTGAGAGGTCAAATGGTTTCCTGGATGAGAGTGGAGGCACCTGCGTGTGGACTGGACCTATTACACATTTACATGCAATGACATTTTCTCTTGCAATTAATATTTAATTTATTTCATGACAACTTTTACAGACAAAAGCGTCTGGTTTGCATGAGGTTTTTGGACTTGTGTTTTGTCTGCGATGGAATGGCGACCTGTCCTGGGTGTATTCCTGCCTCTCGCCCAATGACCACTGAGATGGGGCTGCAGCACTGCCTGCAACCCAGACCAGGACTAGGTGCTGGTTAACTGAAGATATATACATATAGAGATACCTTTGTAAGTGCAGGAGTTCCTGCTCCACTGACCACACTGATGCACTTTGAAAGTCGGTGACTTTGATGTCCACTAGGGGGCAGAGTCAGTGAGGAAACGCGCTCACCTCCAGCTCTGCATCAGGTGCTCGTGCCAGGACACCGGCAGCAGAACCTCCACACCCCAGAGGCAACGAACCAGACTCGCAGCAACACAAACAACAACAGGTGACTTCAGCCATCTTTACACTTCCGCTGACATTGTTTTTGTTGCTTGTCTTTAATCTGTTTACATCAGAAGAACTGTCTGAACTGAATTGCGTGTTACAATTAGTTGTTGAGTTACAGTGATTTATTTTTGGATCTGTTTTAAACTGATGCATTAACAGTGAAACAGAAATTATCCATTAATAAAGAATATAAAATTTGGGAAAAAACAAACAAACAAACAAACAAACAAGATGGCGTCTGTAATGTCGATTAAAAAGTGTATTTTAAAGAGAAAAGCGATACATTCTTGGTTTGCCCCGTTACGTCAATAAGTTTATAATGATGTGAAATATAAAATGAGTAAATAAAATTAAAAACACACCCGGAAACATTACCTAAACTTTAGGCGAATTCACGAAACTTTTTATTTATGCAACCGAGCGCGCGAGCACACACACACACACACACACACACCGAGCAAAGAATTAATAATTGAGTCAATATTTCTGGACCTCCAGAGAGAAGCCTCGCTCGCGCGTCTGACTTTCATTATTTTTACTGCTCAGTAAAATCGCGGGTGGTCGACAGGGGACATTATTCCTAAATTTGGGAGGATTTATGACGCAGGAGAGCAGGACTGCGGCAGGACAGACGAGGGGGAAAACTGCAAATGCACGACGACGATTTTGACGCAGTATTTTGACGCTGAAGTGTGTGGTTGAAATACTGACGTAGAAAGAATATCAAGCCTATAGAAAAGAACAATGCAAAAAAAAAATCTTTATCTTATCTATCTATCTATATATATATATATATATATATATATATATATATATATATATATATATATATATATATATATATATATATATATATATATATATATATTATTTTTTTTTTTTTAATAAATAAATAAATAAATTTTTTTTAAACTACGTCCTTCATTTACATCTAAGCTGGAGTGTGTTGGAGCACAAAATTAAAAAGAGGCTAAATGGTGCGTTCAGGACCCGTCGCAGTGCTGCATAAAACAAAGCAAAGCAAAAGAAAAAAACTCACTTTATGAATCAACGTCAATTTGTAAATCGAACGTATCAATTAGCTGACGTCACACGCACGTCAGCATGGCGCACCGTGTAAGCGTTCGACCGTTGTTTAAATGATTTTATTGATCACAGAAGAAAGGCAGCGTGTTTCAATGAATCGTTTCCTTCGTTCGAATTTCATTTATTTAATAGCAGTAGTTCATAAATTAAAGAAAAAAAAAATCATTGTTGAATTGCAAAAAAAAGTTGTAAAAGTGTGTTTGTCTCCGTTTATGACGTGGATTTTTTTTTAAACACAAAAAAGAAGATGTAGATTTTAAAACAATGAAAATAAAAGTATCAAAATCTCTGAACATTATAATGGAACAAACGACCTCTGGTATAAAGTCAGAAGCTGTTGGTGAAAGTCATGGTTGTGTTCTCCTCTTGAAAATGGAGGTCACAAGTGTTGCAGCATTTTAAGAAGTAGTACTTGCATTTGTATGATGGGAAGTAGCAGTATTACTAGGTGACATCATCACCTATGACGTGGGAAGAGTCCTATTGTTGAAGTATTGGTCAGTATTATTACAGTATTATATATATTGAGTATTTATTATTAAGAGGTATAATGAGTAGTTCAACATTATGTGATGTCATTGATGCCCCATTGATATTGTAGTATTTATGATATTACTAATGTGTTCAGGAGAACAACCAATTACAGTGGGTGAACTACGAAGGTAACTGACATTTTAGTAACAGTAGTTGTATCATTAGTAGTTGAAAAAGTCACAATAGGAGTGACAGTATTTTATGATTTAGTAGTCCTGGTGATAAAAGTTGCACTAATAGATGAAAAAGAAGAGTCGATAATGAAGTAATACTACTTGCATTTGTAAACAATAACACATTTTAAAAGTGTAATCTGCATTTTCTTTCATAAGTGGTTGCACAAGAGATAGTTGGTTGACCTGAACTAATAATAGCAATTGTGGAAGTCAAACTACTACTACTACTACTACTGACATTTCTAGGAATAGTTGTAGTGGTGGTATTTGTACAGTACAAAAACTAGTTTATGTTTCGGTTGCTGAAAGTTGTTGCAAAAGCTCTATTTGCGTAGTTTTAGTGGCAGTCTGTAAAGTATCTAAAAGTATCAATGTAATATAGTTATGTGTAGTAGTTGAAAGAGTAGAAAGTGATCTTAGAAGTACAGTACTATAAGTTGCCCTGGAGACGTTTCCCTGCATGAAGAACAGACGACAATCCTGTCAGTGTTGTCATGGCAACGGCGGCAACTTTATTGTCTCGGCTGCTGAATCGTCGCTTCTCTGTCATGGCTCTTCATCTTCCTCTCTGTCACTGTGTCCCCAAAAACACATCCTCTGCTGTGTGAAGACAGCGCCTCTCGCTCTGTGCACGTGCGCCATCACGTCCTTCTGGCTCCTCACAAGTCCCTGGACCTGCAGAGGCTCATTCACAATTTCACTCTGATTATTTTTAGCAGCTCAAAGTGGCTGTTTGCAAAATAAGAGTGAATTTCAAAAGATCCCACAGTGCTCTCTCTCTCCCTCTGTGTGAGAGTATGTGTGTGTGTGTTATGGTGGATAAATGGATTCCATGTTTGCAGGAAAATGCATTGCAGGGCCGGGAAAACTTTGTTGTTTATGAAGAACATGTGAAACCAATCAAACGTGAATTATCTTCTCGTTGTTCCAGCTTTTGTCGTCGGTAGTTTAGCATCCAGCTCGCCAGCAGTGTCACCACCCAGAGAGTCTCTCACACACACACACACACGCACACACACACGGGAATATATAAGTTATGTCACCATGTGAGAGTGTTCACTTTTTTGGTTCAAAGTGGTTTCTGCTACAATTCGTCAGGTTTCTGCTCAGGTTTTTCACTTTCTTTTTATACTCTCAGAAGACGTGATCACTTCCTGGCCAATGAAACCCATTCCATGAATTGCCACACTGTTGTGGGTGAGAGTTGTATGCGTAATAAAAATTGCTAACAGTGTTAGCAATACGTGTAGTAGTTGCAGTGCTGGTAGTAAAAGCAGTAAGTGAAGAGAAAGATGAAACATACTAGTTGCAATATGGGTGAGAAGGATTTAGAAGTAAAAAGTGGAGTTGTATAATTGTATGGTATTGAAAGTGTAGGCAATAGCTGTGGTAGTTGTAGTAGCAGTAGTAGTGATGTATGTTACTAAGTTCCACTCAGATGTTTACAATTCACAGAGTACAACTAAACTAAAACAACATGCTCCGTACTTCCTGTACTCGGGTGTCAGGGACTCACTTGGATGTGTTGGATTCAGCAATTCTGCTTGACTCACTAGAACTGATGACTCAAGTTGTGAGGTAACCCTCTGGTGGACGCCATCTGAGACTCGCTGAGCGACTCATCGGTAAAGTAAGCTGACTACATGCCTGTGTGTGAGGTCAAAGAGTTCCTGAGTCAGATGTTCCTCTCACACACTCCCGGCTAAACTGCCGTTTATAACAGCATAACGTCTTCCTTCTTTTCTATGGAGTGTGAAGAGGTTCTGATGTGGTCATCTGCTCGAGTCTTTAATAAGTCCTGCTGCAGGTCGGGACAGGTGTTGAGCTTGTTGTGAGACGTCGGAAAGGGACTATTTCCCCTAAAATGAATTTGTTAAAAACCGCTGTGGATCCAGCTTGAGTGGAGTCACATCTGTCGGTCGGGTCAAAGACAAGTCCAACCTTACTAGCACACATATTGTGTCACTTTGTCATGTAGCTTTTAAAATATGCTTATATTCGTATTGCATTGTTTTGTGTTGGCTTCAATCCACTGAAATGTTAGCACTTATTGCTTGATGTTTTGTGTGCCACCTGGTTAGCATTGTGTTAAGCAGCATAGCCTCACTGTGCTAATGGCTACATTCAAGAATCACACACTTAATGGAGCTAAAAATTGGCTTGTCATTATAAATAACAATCGTTACAAAGTTGTTTTGGTTTCTGTGGCCACCATGTGAACTGTGTTCCGGGGAGATGATGTTCCAGTATGAGAATGTGTGGAGGGGAGTCATCCATAGGGACCATGGCTCAGTTGGCAGCGAGCACTCTTCTGTTATTGTATTATTATTCATGATATCAGTCCACTTCAGCTTGGACTCTGACCCCACACTCCACCTCAACCATCCAAACAAGTACATACAGTGTTAAACTTTTGTGTAGCCTGGCGTGGGGTCGGGATGACTGACAGCCATCAAACGCCGCAGACTACAGCCTAATGTAGCTCTACGATTAAAATGTGGGTCAGATTTGAAGAGTCACAGCTTCTCATAATAGGCAGGACAACCCACTGGACAAGCCACAGTTGAGAGCTCCTCACTCCTCTTGCTTGACACCGTACCCCCAGACTCTAGAAAGACAAGGGGATAAGTAACTGGGGTTTATAAAAAGATTGCTCTCCTCTGAACATGGTGTCATGCCAGCTTTGACACATTGGGTTAATTTGCTGCTCCCTGGCTCTGACCCGTGACCTCCAGCGACACGGGGTCGAGGCAAGACAGCCCAAAATCATGTCAGTCGAAGGAGCTGGAGGTCAGGGGTCAGCCTGGGAGAGTCTTCAGTATATAGGGCAAAACCAGGAACATATGTGGACGGAAACAAAAATAAGTTTTCCCCGCTCCGACCCACCGCAGAGCCTGGTTCAATAAAAGCAGCGGAGCAGCGCGTTGACGCGGCGGCGGCTGCACGTCCTTTCAAATTGCCAGTGACAGAAGTTTTCCCAGAGGTGGAATATTAATACAAACACTGGACTTCTTTTACAAAACAACCTCCTCCACCTTGTTAAGTCCTGAGTTGGTTTTTCCTCGTGACCCAGATGGGCGGGCTCCTCCGACCTGGTTGATCTTCAGACCCACAGTACACAAGATAACAGTTTACTTTTGTGTCTGACATGTTTTCACTCAGTTGGCTCCCGTGTTGAACCAGAACCAGGTCGGTGTCGGTCCGGTTCTGTGTCAGATTACCTTTGTTTGTGAGAATTATAAACACTGTAATCAGTTTCAATGTTGCCGTCAGTAATGGACTTATTAAGAAGACATTTTGTATTTCACGTGAATTTGGGAACGTAAACACAACTGTTAGCAAAAACGCTACGTAGCAGCCAGACACTCCGGAACGATGAATTACTGCACCATGCTCCAAAAGAGAGACTTGCTCTCGGCTTAAACCAGTTTTCTATCTGAAAAAATCTGTGCAGTCAGACTCAAAACATTCTATTGAGCGCTGTGGCCCCTGTTTGTTTTCCTACTTGCTGTTGGTAAATGTGCTGACTCATGATTGGATGAAAGTAGCACCCTCCTAGCTCAGTTCTATTTCATGACATGAAGATGCTTTTGCAGTGACCCTCACATTTCGTCATTTCGTCTACTTCACAACAGGCAAGCGAATCAAGTTTTTGACATCGAAACATCAATCTACTAGACGTCCCCGACTCAAGAGCAAAAACAAAGTTCTGTTTCTCGTCCACCTCCCTCACAAAGGAGGTCATAATGTTACTCACTTTTTATTGACAAAATATGCAGTCAGTGAGCAGAGACAAATGCCGTGAAATACGTTCAAACAAACTACTCACCCGTGCATCGTCCTCATGCCCCTCACTCACGAACAGAGCCGACAGCTTGTTTAGTCACAGTGACGTTACATCAGGTGGTCATAATGTTATGGCACATTATATTAAGAATACATGTTCTTGTTTCAAAGAACCACAAGAGGTTAATGTTCACCTTCAATTATCGATTATCAACCCACCACTCACGCAGATATCTACAACAGTCGGTCTGCAGAAATGCGTTGAGTCTTTTAGCTCAGCTCTTCTTGACGCCGCGAAAGCAGTTGAGTTTGTCAGCAACTTTTCTAAGCCATTACTCGAGAGGCTTTAAACTCTTCTCTTCAAAGTTACGGCGTGTGACTAATGCGTCTCCCTCCCTCCCTCCCCTCTTTCTCTCTTCTGATATCTTCTTTTCTCTTCTCCTTCTCCCGAAAAGAACCCTCTGTGTCTGTCCTGCGGTTAAAGACGTTTCAGTTCAGCTGTCACAAATTATGTTCGCCTGCCCAGCTGTCAAAACAGGGGGGTGTCCCTTTCATTCCAGCTCACGAGCTCTGAAAGGAGATGGGCGGGCAGGGGGCTTCAGCGCTCGTGTTTGGACACAAGCAATTATCTCTAATTATTGTTTTTCTTTTCAGTTTCCACGTCGCGATGGAGGTCCGGCCAGACGAACATGCAATAATCCGCTCCAGTCGTCCGGGATCAGCGGGCCTGGGAGTCCGGCCTCGGTCCCGGGACTCTCTGGGCTTTCATCTCAATGTGAGTCAGGAGTTGATTCAAACGTGGGTTGATGGGGGAATTAACCCCGGGGACCCAGCTTTCAAGGGGCTCAGCCGGGAGATTATATATGTTGATGGCAGCTTTTATTTGCCCCGGGCTCCCAAAACTGTTGGATCAAGGCGTAAAGCTTCACCTTCGGAGGGAAAAGTACATTTGCGGGGAACCTTTTACCCACCGCTGCTGAGAGGTTCTGATGCAACGACTCGCAGGATTCAAGAATGTGTACGGCTCGCTCATAAAGTGCTTATCCTTACAACAATAAAGATATTTTCGGGATCATTCCTGCCCAAAAGACAGACACCTTGACGCTATGATCGACTGATACAGCACATTTGATAGCCACTGACCACTGCAGAGTGATCCGACAACTAAAGATGGAGCAACTCTTTCTTCAAGATGGTCATGAAGTTTTGGCTAGTAAAACATGATATAGTTACTCTTTCTTTTCAGCTCCTCATTCGCCAGCTGGTCATAATGTTATGGCTGATGACCAAAGTTGAAATAATAAAAATACTTTGATTCAGAGTCAGTAAGTGGGCTGTCATGAAACATATGCCAAAACTACCCTTCTCATTCGGTGGTGTCAAACTCGAGACTCGCGGGCCGAATCCAGTCCACAAAGTCACTTTATGTGGCTCGGCTACATATAGATTCAATTCTGACTTACACTACACTGGAGTAGGTGGCGAGTAGAAGTGAAATGGAGAGCTCCTCTCCCCAGCATGTCCCCGCTCTGCCCCGAGGCCTCTGCTCTGTGGAACACCTCGCCAACGGTGGAGTGGAGTCTTATGGCTCAGCTCTGTCATCACCTTCACACAGAGTCCTCATGACTGAAAACACTGCGCCGACCCTGCCGTCCTTCTTCAGCCAGATTCTTGAGGTCCTCAGGAAGGATCTCTTCTCCTGCCTGGAAAGGACAGTCCACCCTCTCAGAGAACCACAAATTTCACACTCAGAGGAGCCTGATGGAGCCGACAGCACTCTGTCATCTGCAAATTAGGTTAACGTTGGGAGGAGACATGTATATCGGTGCTTTGTAGAAGTGTTTGGTTTGAGTTGAAACAATTAAATGAAATCCCAGTTTTATTATTTTTCAAATATTACATAACATGCCGCCCCACATTATTTATTATATAAGTAAATCGAAGTAAACAGATGATAAATGACATAAACAAACTGGCAATAAATAAATAAATAAATGATTGACTATTAACAATGGACATCAGTGACTCCCATCAGGTAGCAATATTCACATTACATTTTAGAGTTAATAATACAGAATTATGTGATACTTTATCAATTTATTTTTTATGTAAGTATGACCTTTTTTCACTTCAGTGGAGAAGGACTGCAAGTGAAAAGTATAATGAAGTGCAGTAAAATGAAAAATACAATGAAGACTTTATTTTAAAATATAAAAAAATGTAATGTAATCGGTACCGTTATTAAAATTTTTAATACAGTAGTGCAAAAAAGAGAGCAACAAATTATTTTCTTCAACTAAATGTTTACAAATTCTACATTCATTTGCCTTTTAATCTGTATCTAAACAAATGTGTATTTCATCTTGTGTTTAAATGAATGAATAAAGTCAAGGACAGACAGATATATATTTTTCCCACCTTTTTAACTTGACAGATCTTTACCGCAAATATTTGACAAATGATTACAATGCTCTGTAATGGGTACATTCCTTTAAATTTAATGTTTAATTTCTTTGAAAACACTGAGACTGGTTGAAATCCTTTATTTCCAGTCAGATTCTCTTTTATCTCGGAAATATATTTTTACTGTCGTGAGCTCTCACCGTAGCGCGACACTGACTCTGGTCCTGTGTTGTGTGTGCGTTTTGTGTCTGAGGGAAGTGAAGACATGAGGAGAGGGAGGGCAAAGGAGCGAAAACTAGAAGATGAGTAATAAAGAACACTGCTGGACGTCTTGACTCTGATCCAATCACAGCCTGACCACTCGATCACATGACCTCCGGGGCTCAGTGTCCTGGAAAAGTGCGGTGCCGGGACTTTTGGTGCAGTGATTATAAAATCATTTTAAAAGGATTACATTTTTGTGGCAGATCAGTTTATCTCAATCGAATCGCTTACAGGGGGAAAAGTAAATCCCTGGAAATTTTTCGACAATCAGGATTCGCTTCATCGGCCGACGACGGGGACGATGGAGTGGCGCGTGAGAGGAAAAGTGATTAGCCGTAAGAAAAAAAATGTTCTGTTCCTTAATCCATTCAGCAGCTTCAGCGGAGGAGGGCTGTCGGGCTGGGCCGGCTCCGGACAGCACAGGGCTGGGAGCACGGAGGACAGTGGATGACCACATTGGGGAAACATGGAGCTCATCCACCCGCAAGTGAGAGGCCAAAACATGGCTTCTCTGTCCTGCAAAGACTCACCGTCGTCTCCACTCTGCCTGCATTCTCTTCTTCGCCTGGGTTTGAAGTTCAAGAGCTTCTCATTTGCTGGTCATAACTGAGCCAATAATGTTTAAACGTCTTAGAATCCCGATGAGATGGTTTCACAAGAACAAACATACGTCAGTAAACGGCCCCATAAATCAAACTTCACTGGAAAATGTTCCTGAAGTCGTTTCATTGTTCGACATTTTCAACAAGTTCGATGACGAACTCGCCAGAGCTCCACTGTCTCAGCTCACTTTTACAACACAAGCCTCTGAACGTGGTCCGAGAACATGACACGGACCACCGGGGGAACCGATCCGCTTCATTCACGAGTCCCTGGGAAACTCATCTAAGTTCCTCAAAACCACTAATGTGATCTGGAACGGCACCGTGTGCTGCTGACGTGCTGCTGACGCTCTCTCCTCCGGTGACCCCAAATGAGGGCTTGGTGGGTCGAGCGGTGAGGTGAGAGTTCGTGAGGGTTTGTGGGATACACGATAATGACCCGCTGTCTGTCACCAAAACATTATGACCACCCTACTCATGTTTTTCTTTCTAAAGCGAAGTACGCACCAATGATGAGTCTGCTGCACAACTAGGGGGATTTTTTTCTTCATGGCCAAAACCTCACTGGTGTTGGTCAGCCTTTTGAGGATCACTGTTCCTGTACTGAGAGTCTCCTCTCATGATGACTGAGCTTCAACCTCGAAGAGAGAGTCCCCACCTGTCTTGCTCCATTGCTCAGGAACTGTCCAAGATCAAGTGACAGAGGCAGCATCCAAAATAAAGAGACCTAGACTTCCATATCCTCAGACAGATCCTCCAGCTCTTTGTGGAGCACACCGAGGGTCACCATCTCTCCTGAGTGTCCTAGGTCTGAACCGAGGGCCTCCTCCCAGTTGGATGGCCCTGGAACATCTCAGTTCAACAATTCATGGCAGTACATGAATGAATTTTGTCTTATCTCCTTGCCATATGTTTCCTTTGCATTTGATTTGATCCAGAAATACTGGATCCACTCTGCCTCTGGTGTACTCTGTCCGTGACGAAGGTTTCAACACACAATTTAACCCTCATCTTCCATGGCTGAAGTACAAACCATGCTCCAGCGGATATGTTTCTGTCTTGGCTAGCACGTGTTAGCTTTACAAAAGACATTCTTCACTTGTCACTTCGGGGTCCCTCAAACATTCTGAAGGAAGCTCTTGTCTGATAGCTCTAACTTACCACTCACTATTGAAAGATGAAAGTGAAAAGGACCTTTGAGCAAGCTGTTCTTAGCTTAGCTGCGTGATCATGAGCTACTTGTTGGTCCACCACCCCCAAAGTATTGTCCCAAAGAAATGTGGCACCTCCTGCCCGGTGTCACGACAAGCCTCCCCTCGGCTCTCCCTTCTCTAATTCCGCTCTGATCCTCCCTCTTTTTTGCATCTTAAGTCTATAGTGGCGACGTTACACAGCAAATCTCTATTGTCCGAGCGAGGATTCAGCGTGTAATCTCTCTTGTCAAAGGGAATATTCGGCGATTAGCCCCCCGCCATTTGTAAGGGGCTGATCGGTGTCTGTTCAGACCTCATTAACTGCAAACAGAGTTTCATCAGAGCCACCCACACAAGCGGGACCTTCCACCTCTCACCCCTGACACCTACGACTCTCCCCGAAATACTCATCTTTTGGTATCTCGGTGATTAAAGAGCAGCGGCGGTCATGTGAAAGTCTTTTCAGACTCGGCGCGTCGTTGCGCTACACGACTCGTCGGGCCCCAAACTATCACTGGACCACCCATTCTCACGCGTCCGCTGGACAAACAGAGGTTTTCAGGAGTGTAATATTTAGCAGATGGAGGTGGGCCCTGCCCGGGTGGAGGAGGGGGAGACGGAGCAGGGGTCGACTATGATGATGGTCAACTGGTCATTTCTCTCGGCCCATTAACCACCTGGGAGCGCTATGTTTTGTCAGCTTTTCCCAAGTTTTAGGTTTCATTTGACCACCTTTGAAATCAAACTCTTGAAGAGTGCACACACACACACACAGAAGCTGAAACAAGATGTGATCCACAAATGAACACCACACATGTGAAGAGTCATCAAAGTAAATCTCACCTTTTAATGCATCTGATGAACAAGGCGTGGCCTGGGGGCCTCACGCAGCCCCCGAATCCAACCACCCAGCCAAAACCATCCAGCATGGAGGAACAATAGCAAACACAGTTTTTTACATTTTTATTTAACTAATTTTCATTTTTGATAGAGCAGTCTTGGAGTTGAGATGTAAAAATAAGAAGCTTCAGTCATCATTTTTTACGTATTACAATTATTTTCTCTGTCATTTTTTCACATTTTTCAGATTCCTTCCTTCACATTTTATTTATTACGCTTGTTATTATTTTGCTTTCATAAATAAAGTAGAATATTTCCCTTTTTGGGAACAAATATTCAACAACTTCATTCATCTTTTCAAATTACTTGATGCCCCTTTGTAATTGTTTTGGCTTTACTTTTTTCAATGTGCATGTTCATTATTGATCAAAATCTTTTTTAACATTCAAAAAAAATGGAAAAATAAACATCACAGTGGTAATATTCATGCTCTCATTTAATCCAGATATTGGATCCATTTCTTAATAAACTTTGATAGCAGAATATTTTGCTCATTTACATGAAAATAATGATTTGAGTCCCTAATGTGTCTCATATAGATATTGTTGTGCAATGATGTCACTCTAGGACTTTATTTAAGCCGTATATCCGTCCTCCACTCTTCTTTCTTCCATGGATCTATTTACAGTCCCATTGGTCTCCAGAAATATTCAAATCTTCCACAGAAAACTCCAGAAACCAGAAGTCTGGATGTCTGTCATGGGATAGTGACCATGAAAGACGCTGGTAGAAAACCATCCCGTCTGGATCGACTTTCAGCTCGACCACTTCAGTCGCGGTGTCGCAGAAGAGAAAAGCGCTTTTCTTTTCAACGTCATGTCTCATATCTGTCCATCTTCTTGCACCGCTGACACCTTGACGCGTCGCTAATTCAGCGAAACAAAGGTGTTGGGGGAAAGTTTGACGTCGCAGAGCTCCATCTGACAGTGATCAGCCACTCAAATGCGCCGTTGCAAGGCCGAGGGATCCTGGGAATTGCAAGCGTATCGCTTTCCTTTGTGTTTTCACGTCGTATCACAGTGAAAGCGGGAGCTGCGATTTCCAAATGGACATCAAACGTCGGCAAATTTAAAACGTTGCAGCTCGAGAAAAATGATAGTCTTCATTTTTGTAATTGATTGACAGCTGGATGGTAAACGCATGAGCTCAAACTGATGCGCTAAAACGAAGCTAGTCTTGCTTTAGCGCATCAGTTTGATTTGTGATTTAGATTATGTCAAAAATAGGAAAGCATAATCTAAATTTGGTGAGATATTAGTGTGGGAATAGATAGCGAGGGGGTGCAACCAACAACACGACAACTATCAACAGCTGCAGCCAGTTTAGCCTCTCCACTATTGTTCAGGGTCCACCCACCAAGTTCTTCAGTTGTTTACGGTTTCAATCTGTCCATTTCCACCGGCTGCGCAGCAGAGATACTATTTCAGACAGAAAAAATTCAGCCAGTAGATGTGCCATGTGAATTTGGGAGACTTTCATAATAAAACACTATGTGTGGATGTTATTCGCATTTGACTGTGAAAGAGCGGTGTAAACATTGCGTCATAACCAGTGAATGTGACTCTGAAAGAGAGCTCTTCTGTTGTGAGTCGTTCTGTTTCAGTCGGTTGCAACACATCCTCTCTACCATGGCGTCATATATCGACGTTGGGAAAGCTGCCTTTTGTGTCCAATACTGACGAAAAAGGCAGTCTTTGGCAGCGCCACAGGTGAAAGAAAAGATGGCGGCTATGGTGCATTTCAGTTTGTGTCAGGTTACAATTTATAGCCCATCAAAGCTGTGCGTTTTAGTCACGGTGACGGTCACTAAGGAGGCGAGCCATTTAAGGGGTTACACCCGTGTAACACTGTATGCCTTTTTCCTCAGTATCGTAAGCAAAAGTCCGCTTTCCCAACGTCAGTGTATTACGATGTGGGAGTGAAGAGGGGTTGTTTGTGAAGTACTATGGGACTGAGGATAGTTGCGTGATCAAGATTCTCTCGTGACCCAGTGGATTACAGACGCTTTGCTTCTCCTTTCTCGGTGGAAATGGAAAACTGTGTCAATTTCAACTTCCCTCTGCCACCAGTGGACGTTCACGGTTAAAGTTGTCGACATGTACAAGTGGGCACAAGCCCACACGAGTAAAGATTGGAGAAAAATAGTCTCTCAAATATGGCACAGTCAGGTCGAACTTGCAGCTCTCATCACATAGACTAGGATTTTCATTTATTTATTAAGTTCACTTTGCTTCCTTTTGACTTTTCTGTTTCAATTCTGATGTAATTCAAGTCCATGTTTGAAAAAAAAAAATATCCCAGTGACTTTAGAAACTCATGTGACCACATAGTCAGTTGCAGCTGGAGTCAGAGTGACTCATTTAAAACTGTGTGGCTCAGCATTTTCACGAGTCCTGCTTACTTTCTGTTGGGACGCATTGTCACAACAACTTCCTGTCGGAACAAGCTATCACTGGATCAAAGAAACCAAAATGGTATTAAGCCATGCTACTACAGCACTTTAAAATTCCTTCCCGAAAGTCCATCTTGAATACAAACAAAACGATCCAAACTCAACAGAAATATATCAGTTTCAGCCTCCAAAATAGCAGCGCAGCTCTCATGAGAAGAGAAACTCCAAACTTGGCGAGCCTCCATCTTGTCTCTGAAATTACTGCTGCATGATAAAAACAGAGGAAACCGATATCATCAAAAGACTTGTATCAAGACGCCACCAGCATGTGAAGCACTTGATCATTTTCAGATGAGACTCTGTCGCTGCGAATGTTCCACTTCGACAGGAAACACTTCGGGATGTCAGTTCCGTGACAGTCTATCAAAGTGGCGTCAGAAACCAGCCAAAATGGAACGTGACAGTGAAATTGTGCATCTGTGTTGTTTTCTATTTTGGTTGCACTGAAGTGGAGTGAAATCTACTCCAGACACTTTTGCACAGAAACACGTCGCCACTGATGCCAAAGTGATGTCTGCCGTGGACGGGCGCACGGAGATGGGCGCACGGACATGGGCGCACGGAGATGGGCGCACGTAGACGGATGTCAGCGAGTGGGCGGCGGCGTTGTCACGTGGGCCTTTGGTTGTGGTTTTGCTTTGTAGAGATGAGTCACCAAGGAGATGGAGCTACATGGTTTACAAACATGAGCGTGGTTTTATAATTCCTAAGTTTCATTGGGAACAACATACATTTATGTGATTCAAACTTCAATGAGACCCAATGAGCCCAGGACGTTCTTGAATCGAACAACTTTGTGTTGAGTCACCTGAATCATCCATGGGCTTCAAAGATGAAACGAGTCCAACCTGCTTCCTGTCAAGCTGGAGACCCCCTTGAGGGTATCGTATGAACGCCACCACTTCCTGTTCACTCGCTTCATGATTCTCAGTTCAATTGTGACTCACTTCCTGTTGAACATTCATTTAATTTGGGACTCGTGCGGATATGTGGGACTCAGCAGACCTGTGAGATTCAACAATCATGAGTTAGAACTTGAGTCACGTGGAATTGATATGTCGAGTCATTGCATTTTCATGTGTTAAAGCAACATCCTTTTCATGCAAGGTGGTTTAACGTTGATCGGAGTGACTCAGCAATACCACAAGTCAGGTCCACTTCCTGTTGAGTCACATGCACAGGATCAGGAGACAATTTCTGTAAGTCACACTCACTTCCCCTTGATTCCACAAGTCAGAAGCAGAGGCCTCCTTTGGATGTAGGTTCCTCTTACTTTCTCATGATTCCACAAGTACGAGCCACTTCCTGTTTAGAAAACTCCAGACTCATTGACTTCAGACATCAAGTTTGTTGAATCAAAGGTTCTAATCGAATCTAATGCACAAACCAAGAGCACCATTCCTCAGCTAGGGAGCCCTCTACTGGACACTAATAGCAACAAATACGAAACTTCATTACAAACACAACTTTCAATTCGTTTTCAACTCAACATCATGGTTCACAGGTTGATGCACAGCTCAGGTTTAATGATGGTGTCGCCCCCACTCCACTGGGTCTCCTCCAGGTACCCGATTTTCCTCCTCAGTCATCAGGTTCTGTCGAAGTGGCAGGCAAATAACGAAACTCTTGGCAGTCGCAGACGTCTCTCGACACAATAAACCTTTATTGGGGAGATGATTCACTCTTTTGCTTAATCCCAAATCCGGATTTTTCCACTTTCCGAGTGAACTTCAACACCAGCGTCCAATAAAACTGACACCGGCACAACTGGGATTTCACTTGTGGTGCAGTCAATTACAGCAGATTTAGGAGCAGGTCAATAAATTGATATTAAATTTCCCAGTGTTTCGTGGTTGATGCCTTTTCCCTCCGTGAGCGCTGGTGAATTATTAAAACATGGTCATAAGCAGCGTGGGGATTTAAGAAACCTCCACTCCACATGAAATGCCCTCGTAATTCACATTGACTGACGTCTGTTTACGCGAGTCGCCATCGGGGGAGCGGGTCTGCGTTCTTGGGCGGCGTGGTCCACTGACTGAGTCTGGACCTGGCACCGATGTGGGAGATGAGTCGGGAGCGTGTCATGCGATGCTCCGTCTCGCATTAGTTCTTCTAAAACAGCCAAAGTCGTGTCACCGAGTGTCGCCGTGACGAGTCGTCGAATGTTGTTCATTAGCTGCCCTCTGATGTCGGAGTGCTCTTAACCACTCATTTCACTTTCAAACGCTCAGTGAACGCATCTGGATTTCCTCAGTTCCCTTTCGCATGGTCCGACTGGCGGGTCCTGGTCCGCGGCTATACATCACGGCTCCCGCGAGGCCGTCAGCCAGGGCCACTTTGAAGGGAAGTTGGCGTTCAAGCGCAGCACTATTGCGCCCATCAATAACATGTTTGATATAGCAGAACGGCGAGGTGCACCAGCTTTCTGCTTCCATTTAGATGAGGCGGACCGAGGCAGGCCAGAAGCTGGGCCGCTAATGACTCATCTATCAAGTCGCAGAAACCAGAAGTGTCGACTCATGTTCCGCTGATTGCTTCTATTTGTTATCCAAAACTCTGTTTATGATGAGTTATCACATTATTTCTTTGTAGCTCACCAGTCCAGACCCGGCTCACATGACTAACCAAACAAACACTCGCCATGTGGAGGCTACACGTATGGTGTTCTCCACGGAAATGACTAGGGTCATTGACTCCGTTTGCCATAACATCACTGAATGCATTGTTGCTAGATGAAAACTAGAAAATGAAGCGGCATGTTTAAAAAAAAAAAACATACATACATGCATTTAAACAACAACATATTGTATATTTTGCATCAGTTTGACAAAAAAGCACAATAAATCACGATGGTGGCTATATTCAAGTTTTTATATCATCTTATTTAAACTAAAGCTCTTTTAATGTCTTTTCAATTTTATAAGAATTTCAAGTCCATTCAGAGTAGTGGAAACCCAGGCTTATTTTATTTATTTATAATTATTTTTTGTTGTAATTAATTAATCATAATAATATTGTAATTAATTAATTGGAATTAACATGTTCAAGTACCACCACTAATATATATATATATATATATATATATATATATATATATATATATATATATATATATATATATATGGATGCTTGTTCATATGAAGCGTTATGTTAAAAAAAAAAGTTTGACTCCCATGATGGGACTCATCATGAGTCGACTCAACTTTTTAAGATTAAATAATTTACAGATGGACCTCATGTGTTCATAATGACATCAATATGAGTATAGAATTAAAATATACTGTTAGATTAACTGTTATTATTATTAAGTCAGTGGCAGTAGAAACACTTTACATTTGTGGCTATACTTAATGGGAAGTTACCAAAAATATGTGCTGTTTTGTGAAGTCTGTGAAGATTTGAGGTGTCACCATATTTTTTTAGCATCTCTCCAAGGAGGATAGTGATCCTGATCCTGAAGGATTTTCCAGCAGAATTCCGTCTGGTCTCTTCATTTCTCACATAAACTCTAAAGAAAAGCCATTGTTGCTGTCCAAGCTACTGAGGCTACCGTCTCCAGACGTTCAGACCTCCCTGCCACAATGGCTCTCCAAACTCCACCTGTGATCACCTCCCTCACCTTCCAAGCATCTTATGCTCCTCTGAGGTCTTTCTCCTCACACCTCCTTCAGCTCTGAGACGACCAAGCCATTCAGCGTGGAATCATTGCCGTTACACTGAAAGTCTATGGCTGTCCTACTCGCAGTGAGGGGGTCCAGACTTCACAGGAGACCGGTTCGGTCTGGAACCCATGGCTTCACTAACAGCCATGAGTCATGTATGGCACCAATGTCCCTCACTGCCTTTTCCTGTACTTTACACTGGCTGACAGATATTGCTGACCCCTCTCTTTATCTAGACCTGCAACACACCTGACTGCTGCTCGATCATCCACACACATCAAATGCCAGCCACTTTGACTGAACGTCACTGAGCAGAAATGTTTGTTGGAGGGAAACGTCATTGATTTTTGAGAATTGTTCTTGAGTTCAGGTCATTCCAGCAAAGCAAGTGATTTTTCTTAACCAGGTCTACCGAGTCACTATCACTTTCATAGTGACTCGGTAGTCACTGTGAAAGTGCTGGTGGTTGCCAGGTCTCATTCTGACTATGTTAGCCAAGTCTTCTTCCCCCTTTCTCGTTGACCAAGTCTATTTTTGGACCTAGTCTGTTCCTCATTGGCTCATTCATCAGGGCTATTTAGGATGTCGTAGTCCAGCAATAAAATTCCTCACTTCACCAAGTCCGTTTCTATTTTTTCAATTCTTTTTGACATTCTTATAATATGTTTAGAGCTGAGCAAACCGAGTATAATTCTTGTTTTTTGACTTGTTGGATTTATCCAGTCTCTATCAGTTAGACAAGTCTACTTCTTACTCTCCAGTTTAAAAGGCTGATCTCAACTTCCGATTCTCATTTTGGACATGCCTGTTCACAGAGTCTGTCCTCTCTAGTGTGTTCGTCACTTCCTAGTCGATCATGAGTGCTCCCCATTTACTTGTTGACAATCCCTCACTGGACTTTTTATTTAACCAAGTCTGCTCTTCTATTCCAAGTCTGATCTGGACCATGTCATGTAACGTTTCTGTTTTGAAATTTCTCCACAACCGGTCAACTGCTGTACCTCTGCTTTTCATGTCATTGTTTAACAAGTCTATTTCTGACATCCCAGTTAACCAAGTCAGTTTCAGACGTCTGAGTTTACCAAATTCCTGAGTCTGGCTTCTCCTCATGCAGTTTGCTAAGTCTATTTCAGACATTTTACTTAACCAAATCTGTTTTCCCATTCCTGCTTGGCCAAGTCGGTTTTGGAATCAATCTAGTCTGTTCAGGCCCACCTGCTTTCTGACTTGCTCAATCTGTTTCTCTCACACAAGTTTATCCATTTATCTGGCCCTAGTCCGACTCATTTGTGACTCTGAGGTCCACTTCTCACTTCCTCTCTCATGGTGTTCCAAGTCCCTTGCAGACGTCCTTGTCAACCAAGTCCATCAGAATTACTGATCAGTCTCTAATTTCCCTGGTTATCACCTCTGTTCTGGACCACAGAAGTGATCAAGTCTCTTCTGGACTTCTGAGTTTGTAGCAACCATCCCAACTTTACCATGAGAATTCCTGATTCCTTAATCTGCAAAGTCCGTTCCTGACTTTAACATCTGCATGTTGACTTCCTCACTTCCGTCTTTCAGTGTGCATGACTCGTGTGGTGTACAACATCAATGCTTTGTTGAGTCTTAATTTTTGTCGTACAAAAAATGTGGCGCGGTCATTCATGTCACCGAGTTCAGAGATGCTGCCTTCAGGCTCCCATGTGAAAGTTGAGAACCTGGATCTCAGCGAGGGACCACACTTGTCGCCGCCTCAGCTCTCCTCCCTTGTATCGATGATTTCCATAAAACCTTATTATGGAGCTAATTGTGCTGCTGTACTTCAGATCACATCTTCGTCATATGAAAGTCAATAAAATGTGGTATTTGCGGGCCTGACGATAAATCCAGCGCCGCGTTGTGAACCAGACTGTGAGGGCGTTGGCGATCCAGAGTTCGCTGAGATCTGTGAGCCTCCAGACTTAGACGTGATTGATTTCCACCTCTGAGGTCAGCGCATGTGAGCAGTGCTCTGCTGTCCTCTGTCAGAGAGAGTGAGGAAGGCGTCATTGAGTGTTTGAGAAGATGAAATTCATAAAATGGAGATCATCATCATCGCCATCATCACCGTGGTCGAGGTGGAGCGGAGCCGTGGTGGTAAACGCTCCCAGCTCCTCCGGCAGTAAAACCTCGGAGCTCCAGCTGAGAGACGCGGCTATCAGATGGAGGACCAGACCGCAGCGTGTGTGACCGTGTGGGGCGGACCACCCGTGAGCCCCCCGGCACTCCCCGGCCTCCCCCCGTGTTCCCTGCTGCAGCTGGGAGACTGTGAGAGCTGCAGCATGGGAACCAGCAGCTCTGGATCGCCCCAGTTTGAAGATGGACTCAATTCACTTTCACTTGTCTCTCAATGGAGATGCGAGAAGTGATGCTACACAACAGTGATCCTGTGTGTTGGTGCTGTGACTGTTGACCGAGGGTTGGGTTCATCTTGTGGAGGATCTTTGTTAAATAGTGTCTTAGTTTTGGAGATGCATGACGCGCATGTGTGTGTACAAACATCTGGGTGAATATCACTCAGTTCTTCACACATTTTTCACCCTTGTCTATGAAACACACCATCACACTAATCTACACACACATCTACATAAACTAGCATCAACAATTTCTTGCACATGCCTGGATGCACAGCCACATGACCACACTGCAACTACACACACTGCTACGCAGATGTGCTTACAGTACACAGACACTTGAAATGAATGCACATTTTCTCACAAACCTGCCCTCGTCCACACACACACACCCAAGCACACTATAAAGAACCATCTACTTTTCCATACGAGATTGTGCCTGTCTGTTTCAAACAATGTCACCCTCACTGATCACATGCTTCCATGCGTTGGTATTGATGTTCACCAATATATCCACCAGGGGGAGCAGCCCACAGTAAAAAATTAATAATGACAACAAACTCCAAAGCAAACATGGCAACTGCGGAAGAAGCATTGATCATGTATTGATCATGAGGAAATGAAGGCAGTGTAGTTGGAGGTGGTTGTCAGTGAGGCTGTTAAATATATGGCGACTGGAGGACGGAGAATTTCCCCCATTGTTATGTCTTCTTCGTGTCTCATTAGAGCTGCGTATCGGGTAGTAACAGCAACATGGTTTCTGGTGGTACTGCTCCGTTTGGTCCGTAACCGTAAGCTTTGTGGAAATGTGCAGAAATATGGAGGAAATGAAGACAGAATATGAACAGAAGGCTCCGTCCCGACCCGGATCTGTGTGGAAGGAGCATAAATGAGTCTTTACATGGCATCATGCACTGACACATAGCTTCAAACACAAAACTCACTCACAAGCATCAACACACCTTCACACACTCTCCTGCGACTTGCCTAAAACAAACACAAAACACAAGTCAATTCCATATCATTGGCATATAGAAATGTATTCAAATAAATTCCTATGAGCTATGTTGAATAAAAATTGAAAATTCCATCAATGAAATACGTGAGTGGGCTGTCATCAGGGAGAGAGAGTGGTGCGTGTTCCCAGCAGGTGGGATGAAATGCAGTCCCCACACTGCCTCAGGAACACTCCTGAAGCCTTCACAGACGTTCAAGTCACTCTTCACCTGCCGGCCCATCTGTCTCATCACCCGGGTCCTGACGTGTCACTCGGACCCGCTGGTGCTGTGTGAGTAGCTCCAGTCTGATTCCAAAGCTGGGTCCCAGGGTGCAGCTCTGAGGCCTGACAAAGTTGGCGCCGCCTCGCGTCCTGATTACTCCTCATTAATTGAGCCAGGAGTTTTACATCTGCATGTAATTTTTCTGTCAGTCAGCTGGTGTTTTCATCTCTGGTAATCTTCACTCAGATCTTCAGTTTTAGAATCAAAGGAACGAGATCAAACCGTCAGAGCTGCTGCAACATCCAGTGATGATTACACTGGTACCTAAACAGACTCATTCAGACTGATTCATTCAACAGTCTAAACTGACTCATTCATTCATTGCCTTCCACTGATCTGGGGAGCGGGAGTCTGTCCCAGCTACTTGGGCTGAACGGTGAGGGACACCCTGGACATATTTAGACAGACCACCACTCACACAGATCCACAGCGAGAGAGTCATCTGGACTGTAGGGGAGAACTGATTGATGCAGCCATGACATGGACCCGTGGAGACTTCTGGTTCTGTGAGCCGCACCAGGCACTTGTTTAGAAAGAGAAACCAAAAACAATAACTTCTCACTCCGAAGTGAAGAAGAAACACAAAGTTTTGTGCCATGGACATGCTAAACTAGAAAAAGAGTCTTAGCGAAGGAGGCTAACAACTGAAGACCTGGAGTCTCTTAGCTTAGAACTGATCATTACTTATGATTTGTGAATGAGTCAACACAAAGATCACAGAGCTCTGTGACATGCTTCGGAAGGAAATTGCAGCAGGACAAGCCAGTAGGACAAGCGACTGATGGAGCTAGTAGAAGCGGCTCAACAGACCTGATGTAGTGACTGAAGAATTCCGCAGCATAAACAGAATCAAGCACTGCACCACGGTAGACGTAAACCTCATTCACAGTGACAGTGCTCACTCCTGCTCCTGTTAAAACTATGTGAAACAAATGTAAGGAGAAATGTTTCCCATACAATAATGATAACGTATCGGAAGCAATACATTGCAGGTCAAATTGGAGGAGCTTGAAATGTTTATTGATTCACTAATGCTGGATTAAAAAAATAGAATATCAGATGAAATGTAGACTATTTTAAATATATATATATATATATATCGTAAGAAGTAAAAAACGTTGCGCGATATAACCATGTACGCATGCGCTTACCAGTAAACAGCAGTTGGTAAAACATGCGCATTTCTGTTTCCAGCTGTAATTTCCGGCGGACCAGATCAGGCCGTGACGGTCAGCGAGTCCGTTAAATATATCATGACTAGAGGGCGGACAATTTCCTCCATTATTATGTCTTCTTCATGTTTCATTAGAGTATTAGAACAGCAAGACTGCCCCCCATGGTTTCCGGTGGTACTGCTCTGTATCCATTAGCTTTATGGAAACGTGCAGAAATACAGACAAAATTAAGACAGGGCACAGACAGAAGGATCCGTCCATATCCGGATCCGTGTGGAAAGTTGAGCATAAATAGAATAGAATAGAATAGAATAGGCTTTATTGTCCGTGTACAGTGTACAACGAAATTTGAGCGCTACTCCCTAGTCCTTCAACGGAAGACACTGCACTCTTCTGCTGCTCGACTGCACAAAAAGATAATATTTAGACTTGACGTCTGGAAGGACGAGAATGATTCACGATCAGGCTCTTATCTGAACAGTTTGTATGGAGAGGTTCCTTCCAAAGCGAATCCCTGCGCTCCCTAAAACTGTTGTTCTTAGGCTGCAACAACAAAAACACGGATGGCTGCGAGCGCAGGAGGCTTGTTAGCAGACCGGGAACATCCATCTCCTCCGAGCTGATGCAGAGCGGCCTGCGAATGGTTACTGTTCAATTTGTATTTGGTTCCCCGCTGGTCGCTGCGCTGAGATCAGAGCCGAAAGTGAAAACACATGGCGAGGGTCAGCGGGATCAGAGGGCCGCCACACACATGGCAGAAAGACGGAAAAAGGCAATGGGAACTTGTGTGAAGAAATGGATTGAATAAACAGAGACTGCAATCGCCTGCACCCCATTATCCCATAATTTGCACTGCATGGGAGCTTGGAGAGGCAGAGCGCTAAAGACGGCCGGCGGTTTCCACCGCTCCACGCCTAATGCCAATCAAACGGAGCGGCGTTATAGTCGGAGACAAGTTTAGAATTCTCGCAGGCCCTAATGTGTTTATTTAAAATATCCAGAGGAAATTATTACATCAACGGCAAGAAATGCCGTCAGGACCCGACCTGCCTTTGAAGTGTGTGGCAGCACTTTACCGACGCAATAACAGTGAAGATTGTATTTGGGCAATCAATGGATTAAAGCTGGAAGTGTGAGCGGGACAGAGAAAAAACACTGAGAAAACAAGGAGCTGAAAGGATGAAAGTAAAGATGGAGAATCGTGAATTCTCGTGAAGTCCTGTGGGCTTCCCTCTTAATGACCAGCAGCAGAGGTGAAAACATTCCCCTCATCACTGGAAGATCTTCCGATTATTCCGATCGGATTCGTCGCCCGCAGTGAAAAACTTCCGTCATTGCCACCCAGGAATCTGGTGTGGTCTGAAATGAAATAAGTGTATATCAATACAGTGTGGCCAAAAATGGCTGATTTTGTGGCATATTTTTATTGCGGTGAAGGTTGCGATCATTTATGTTCCTGGAACAAAATGACAGGAAATATGGAGCGTTGCAAAGTTGCTTGCAAAAGTAGTGTCAGTTTTTACTTTAAAAAAAGGCTCCAGGCTGCAATGATTTTAACCAAATTTGGTTTTATGCTTTAAGTATTTAAAGTGCAAAGAACACACACACACACAATAAATAAATGAATGATAGTGATACTGAAGATCAAATAACTCCATCCTGTTTGTGATGATGTTCCGTGAGTAGTTCCCGGGCTGGCAGCGTGCAGTGATGTGTGCGCTTGTTGTTTTGTTACGGAGCTCCTCACAAGGGCGGAGCCTGATGGAGGTTTGGATGGGTGGAGTCTGAGAGGTGAAGGTGGGGAATGTTTGTATGTGTGTGAGCAGCCAATCACAACAGTAGCTGCTGATCTGTTCCACAGGGTCGGGATGTAGAGGGTCAGAAATAACCTGGAGAGAGATGGCTCTGGGGGTCAGCCATGTTTGTTTATGTCCACCCCGTATAGTGTTTGGGTGACGCTGCACTAGTGAGTACCGCTTTTTACTTCCGTCTATTCTACATTTCAATCATGGGAATTTGGACATTCACGTCTGGATCATGGTGGCAATATTTGTGGCCAAATGTGAGCGTTTGGCGTTGCACATGACTTCATCTCAACGAGGAGGGAGGGAAGGGTGGAGGACAGCAGACCCTAGAGATTGGTGGAATTGGTGGGAATTGGTTGAAATCGATTACCTGGATGGACTGAATACACTCAGATAATTTTTTGAGAGATGTAGCGCCACTTACAGGAACGGCATGTGTGCCTCACTAATTTCAATTTAGTCAAAGTTGTTGCCTCCTGGTCACGTTCCAAGATGCACGATCCAAGTGTCAAGATCCAGAACTGTATAAGCGCATCGCTTGTTTTTTAAGGAGGAAGAATAGGAGCTGGAGGATGGGAGGCATTGCACAAAACATTTGATGATTTGATTCTAAACATTTTTTTTGTACTTCAAAATTGTTGTCCCTAACTTAATGCCATATCCTGAGAATCCCAAGTGCTAAGAGTCGGTGGTGCAGTCAAGTAACCTCGAAAAAGAATCAAAAATGAGACTGCTGTTCTAGTGAAGTCTTCTTTCTGAGAAAACTTATACATAAGATACAGTCCAAGCAACATAATTTCAGTCTATCTCAGTCTATATTTTCTATCTATCCTGACCTTCCCTCACTCACCTTCTTCTTGTGCAGCATCTTTGGGCGGGTTTGGGATCAGTTGTGCAGCCAGGCACCTCACTAGTGACTTTATAGTGACCTCATAGGTGTCGAGCAAAGTTTAGGTCGGAGCCGATGAACGTGATTGGTAATCTAAACAATGCTTACATTTCTTTCACAGATAGATGCTGAGTCATCTAAGAGAGACAGAGTAGAACCACAGCTACTGTTCAACTGGGTGGAGGCCCTGGGGCAGACCCAGGACACTTGGCAGTGATGATGTGTCTCAGCTGAGCTGGAAACTCCTCAGTATTCCTCCTGAGAATCTGGATGAGGTTTCTGCAGATGGGACGTCTCGGCTGAAGGCTCCTGGTCTCCTTCAGGCTACAGAGTGGAGTTGCCCGGGAACCTGACGGCATTAGTCCAGACCCAGACTTTGAGGAATCTTTGTTCACAAATCTTCACAACACCAAACTGAAAAGTGGATGTTATGTTGACAAGACTGGAGCCGATTAGCGAAGCCCCTGGTGTGTTTGGACCGACGGTCTCCTCAGTCTTTGAATCTCTCGGCTTATTTGTTCACCAGCTGGGCAAACACCCACAGCCCTTCTGCATTAGAGCCGGTTTAAACATTTAGCAAAGACAGGGCTGCGTGTTTATGCCTCCATCTTCGCTCACATCTGCACTTGATATTATTGTTTCAGGCTCTACCCAGAACAAGGGCTCGATCCTCTGTTATGACAGGGAGATATTTTGAACTTTTCGGGGATTAATACTGTTTGCTTTCCTGCTCACTCCCTTCGGAGCAGCTCCGGGGATCCCTTAGGTGAACACGGAGATCCGCCAGCGACTTCAGGCCAAACCTGGGTGGGATGTTGTGTTTTAATTCACCCGCCTCTTAAATTACTCTGCGAGCGTGAAGTGTCTCTTCAATCCTTCAGAGTTGTTCTCGACTGTGCGTCACATGAATAGAGAGCATGAATCCAAGCACTCGTGTGGTCTGCGCAAGAATCTTCATTCATTTCAATTCGTGCTTCACATTTGTTACCATGTTATCGATAGCGTTTTTTTTCCTGCGTCTGCACAGAGCGCTGTGTGCAGGTGTGTGTGTAGTTTTTGTGTGTGTATATTGAAGCATTTCGTTTCTGTGTTTATTTTTTTGTCTGTGTATTCCAACAGTTGTATCCAGTGTGTTTCTCGTACAGTTTAATTTGTATTTTTATCTATTTTTAGTGTTCCACATAAGTTTATAAATTGCGATTAATCGCATAACTTTCTTCGATTAATTATACCTCATGTTAATGGAGTTACAAATATGACAGTAAAGAGTAATGAATACCAAAAGTAGAGTATTGTAAGTATTCCATTCAAAGAGCTAGCACAGTACACAGTAAAAATGGTGCAGAAACATCTGATCCCCAGTTCTCCAAACACACGTTTGTCAACATCGCTGAAACTTTTTTTGAACTAGGAATCCAATAAACTGCCGTGGTATAGTATTTGTTTAATAATGAAACAAAAAAATAGAACACACAGCTTAATAAAAAAGTATAATAAATAAACACCTGCCCTCACGTTGTTCATCAGAGTAATGCATTGTAACGTCGCGATCATTATGGCCGCCAAGTGACATCCAGTACTCTCCTTTATGTTGTAAAGACGAGGCTATTATAGTCCATGAAACCCGTTGACTTTTCTTGTGATGGCATCTTCATATCTAACAGCTAATACCTATCCACTTTAATGTTGCGATTGCCAGCTTGTCTGACTTGTACACGCATGAAGTGTGGTCTGTACAGGGTGAGTTTCTGGCTGTGATGCCTCGCCTCGCCTTCAAATGGTATTTGAGATTAGAAGTACTACAGTGAGCAGTGTGTGTAGCTTTGTAGTGATTACTAATAACTTTGGTTTTATCCACGTGCTCGCCCGGATTGGACTTAAAACCAAAGTCTATTTTTCTTCAATTTTTACTTCTGTTCCTGCTCGTGATGTCTGTGCCTTAGACCCCATTGGTTAAGACGCATGATGACACAGTCCTCTTCTTTTGGAGGCAAAGTCAGACGATGGATGGGAGGGGGGGTTGAAAGAGGGTATGTGAGTGCTTTTGTTACATGTTGTATTATGTGCCTGACTTAATATTGTGACATTTAGATTTGTGTGTTTCAGTGTTTGTGCCTGTCTTTCTGTGTGACTAGCATTTGTTGCATGTGTGTGTGTGTTCTTTGTAGTGTTTGTTTTTGCTTTGAGTTTTAGTTCATATGAGTTTTGACAGGCTTCAGAATTTGTGTATTTATTTTGGTGTCTGTTATTGAATTGTGCTTTTTGGCGAGTGTGTGTGAGCTGGTAGTGTCTTGATTCAGTTCTGGTCGATCTTATAATTTTCTGGACGTAGATACGTTACGTTTGGTTAGATGCATATCTACGATGGTGTGTGAGTATCTTACCCGAGTTGCACTGTGTATAATGTGGTGGGTGGATTAGTGTGTGTCTATTTCCTCATATTTTCTGTTTTTACGTGAATTTTGACTGATGTTTTGGTGTGGTGCATGTTTTCTTGTGGAGATGTCACAACTCTCTTACTTGCATGTCTTGGTGTGTCACTTTATATTTTTGAGTTTCAGCGTGTGTAGTCTCTGATTTTCTATGTTTTTTTTGTCTTCATATCTTAGTGGAGCCATTGTTAGTGTAGAATTTGAATGTGAAACTGAAACGCGTGTTGTGTGTGGCGACCTGCGCTGGGGAAGAATGACGGAGCACTGGAGGCATCTGAGGGCGAGTTTGCGTCTCAGATGGATTACTGCCGTGTATCTGATTATATTTTAATCCCGCAGAAAGTTTAATGTCGACATTTGACGTTGTAACAAAGCTAATGGCCTGAAAAACAAGAGATTTATTGTCAAACCAGCAGATTTAATGTTTCAGTAGCACACAGGTTATTAAACCACTTTAGAGCGGCTGAGTCCAGGAGGAAGTCCGACTGAAGGTGGGTCTGAGGTGGGACCAACGGCGGCAACAAACTTTGCTACACTGCTGTTATTGGTCCGGGTCGCCTCCTCCTCCCGTGTGACCCTGCTCCTGGCACCGGGGTGATTACAGGAGCCCGGTTTAGTGTTTGCAAACCAGAGGTGACCTTTGACCCCGGTGAAACTCAGCCCCTGATCCCGCTTTTGTTTGGAAGTCCCTATAAATCGCTCGTGATTGAGGGGATGAGGTGCAGCAGTGTGTGTGTGTGAGTGTAGCTATACTTGTGGGGACCAATTCTTGGAAACACACCCGTCTGTGGGGACCTTATGCATGTTTAAGCCTCACTTTGAGGGTGAAGACTTCACAGTTACTGGGTCATTACAATTGGTTTCAGTTTGGCTCAGAGTCCTGGTTAAGGTTAGTCATGTGTTGTGGATGGTTAGGTTTGGGGTGAGAGGCTGGGGAAAGGGTTATGTCAATGATTGGGCTCACAACGACAAAACAGTGTGTGTGGGTATGTTTTGCCATACTTGTGAGTACCAAGCCTTTTTGTGAGGACACTTTGGCCTGTCCTCACAAGGTTTAGAGGGTTAAAACATCAGCAAACGCCGTTTATTAAAAATGGGTTTAAGTTTGGTTCAGAGTCCTGGTTAAGTTTAGCCATGTGTTTTGGATGGTTAGGGTTAGGATGAGAGGCTGGGGAAAGGGTTATGACAATGAGAGGTGCTCACAAAAATAACATAATAAACGTGTGTGGGATTGGTTTATCTATCCTTGCGGGAACAGTTCCTGGAAAAACACCTCCTTGTGAGGACATTTGTTTTGCTGTATGTTCATATGGGCAAATGCATTTCTTGTGGTCTTTTGTGTCTTTTGTGTTTGCAAATGCATGGATGCTTCTTTCTGGTGTGTGTGTATGCCGAACCTGTTACGGTAACAATGTTGTCTTGCTACTTACATTTTATTAGTTGTTTGTTAGTGACATCAGATTCAGTGTTTTGGGTGTTTTTATGTTTGCTACATGAGCTTTGCAGTGTGTCTTTGTGTGGATGCTTGTTAGCAATGTGTGCTTTTCAGTTTTGAAAAAAATCTTTTTCTGCACCTTTTGTGTTTTGATATTTGTTTTGCATATGTCTCTCGATTATAAATGTAGTGGTGTGTGTTCATGTGCGGCTGTTTGCTTGTGACAGATGAATGTTTGTTATTCTGCCTTCGAGCCACATCTGCATCCAGGCGTTTGTGTTGTGAAGTTCTTTCAACTTACACAATGTTGTCTTTTCTTTTTAACGTCCTCACGCCACCAAGTCATAAATAACAGAAAACACTTCTCCTTTCACAACAGCCGCATTTGTTAGTTTCTCCGCTGACATCATCCGAGCGAATGATGTGCAGACCTCTGTCACTTCCGCTCTTCAACCGCCATATTTGCATGTGTGCGGTTTCTTGTGTGTGTTTGTGCAGCGGCGCACACACGCAGTTTACTGTAAACTGCCCACAAGTCCTTTTTGGAGACCAACAACATGTGGTGTTGCAGATGAGAGAGGGCAGACGGGTGATCTGAGGACACTTGTGTTGAGAGTGCGCCATTTCTGAACAGACAAGCAACTGGTATTAAACCGGACCACCACGGCCGAGCTCCTCGCATGAGCTGCAGCTTCTTTCAGGATTCAAGTTGACATCTTCTCTGATGACACACTCCAAAGTCTGTCGCCTCTTCGTTTGTAAACTTGATTCCGATTGGATTTTGAGTCTGCAGCTGCAATCGATCACTTCAGAGCCGTGTTTGGAGACACTGATAGGTTTTTATTGGCGCCACACAAACAGCTGGAAGACATAGACCCATGCTGCATTTCCTCACTACTTTTCTTGTTTCTCCGTAGTCATCGTGCTGTTGTCAAACCTATCCACTTCATTCACAACGTCCATGAACGTCATTGGTCGTCGTCCTTGTCAGAGCAAAACTCAGACCACTCAGTTTGTGGTAGCTTCGTCCAACAAGCATTGCAGGGCTACGGCCCGCTGTCCTCTCCGGATTGTTTGCCGCGAGACATTTTATGAGCCAAAGTACAGTGTAGATGTGCCCCCCCCAAAAAAAACAATACTCAAGAACGCATCATCCGCACAGCTCTGAGATGCGCAGTTCAGCGCTTCAACAGAAAGAGAGAAAGACTTCGAGAAAAGCAACGACAGCAGATTGGAGCTACGACCCACGGACTGTCATGTGGCTCGTGCAAGTAGTTTGATCTATGGTGGCTAAAGAGGACAAAAAGTAAGTCTTGGTAAAGTGGGATATTCCATTTTACAAGTTTAAAAAAAAATACATTTTACTGAAAATGCACGGTGCAAGTAGGTTGCAGGTTTGATTCCTGGGTACACTCATAAAACCATGATAGCATTACACTATAATGTCCAATGGTGGATACTTTGGGTGACAGAGAGCAAGCAGACCCAACAGAGCAGTCACCTGAGATCCAGCGTTGTCATCGTGGAGAACCTCAAAGTAGAACCTCAAAGTAGAACCTGTCTTCCTCCACATGAGGAGTAGCTAGTTGAGGTGTCTCAGGCATCTTGTTGACATGTGTCCTGCAGTCAGACCCAGTAGTGGAGAGATGATCTCCATCTCAGATGACTTGGAACCACTCAGGAGTTTTCTGGAGAGAGGGAAGTCTGGACTGTTTACTCTGACTGCTGCCCCCACGACCTGACTTGTAAGACGATGGGAGTTTCAGCTGAGTCTCAGTTGTCACAAGACCTTTCTGACTGTTTAGATTTGTGTTCAAGTCAGACTCTCGGTCGTCAAGTGTGAAGCGAGGCCAGTGCGAGTCACTAGGGTTTCCTCTGCGTTCCTCTGGAAATATGTGTTGGACAGGTTGTGTTCACCCGTTACACTCACACTACCTCCTTTTTTCAACCGTCAGCAGGTGGAGTTGTTCAGACACACGTTGGCAGTGTGGTTTTAAACATGGGGTCGCTGGGATCGTATCCTCGAACCTTCCCCCCGTGTGTGGCAGCGAGGGTCTTTACATCCGTCCTGGGAACACGACGGCTCCGTTGGTGGCATCTCGCTGCCAAATTTGCTGCCGTGCTAGCTATTAATATCATGCAGGTTTCCAGCTCGCCGTGCACATGCTGCACGTAAGAGGGCGAAACCACAACTGAAGCCCGCGATGGCTGGGGTATAATTTTTCTAAATTGTTCTGAAAGCCACATAATGTTAAATGCTTGTTTAAACCCGACCAGAACCAGACTCTGGGTGGCGTGGGGGGGGGACGCGAGCGCCGCCCTGCAGCCTAATTATTATCTATCAGCCGCCACCACCCGCGTGGACTCACAGCTCCTAATGATGCTGCGTGGCCCACTGCTCCAGGACTAAAGAGGTCCGGTGGTCTCCAGCGTCACCATCAGGTCCGGTGAGCGGGTCGTGTCAGCGGAGACTCAGTCACAGAGGAGGTCAGCGCAGAGATCCCCACTTATCGAGGGTCTGGTGAGTCAGCCCAAAGAGCTGCCCTGATCCAATTAGAGCTGATTTTGTTTGCTTTGTCTTGGTCCATCTGTCTCTGTTGTGGTCAATGGCTGTCGCCCCCCGAAGCAGTCAGCAGTTTGTTCAGTCCACATTCATTCAGTCAGAAGTCCACTTCACAAGTTGGGGTTCATCCTCCGTTGAAGATATTGTTTAGATGGATCTATGTATCTCTCTCTCTATCTATCTATCTGTCTGTCTGTCTGTCTGTCTGTCTGTCCGTCCGTCCGTCTATCTATCTATCTATCTATCTAGCTATGTCTCTGTCTGACCATCTAGCTATCTATCAGCATTTTCACTCACCTATGAGAGTAGTATTTATCATCCAGGAGAGACTCAGCATAGTGCTCAAGTGTTCAGCTAAAGCCAGTTGAGACATCTCTCAGTAGAACCGAGGACCTTATGTCTTTACCACAGAAGAGCTGGGGGTTTGCGGGAAGAGTCTAGGCCTCTTTAGTTCTACTGCTGCCCATGCGAATATGTTATGAATGTTCATTATCATGCGTGGCAACTTATGACAAGTTTTATGGAATATTATTATTTGTGCATTTTTAGTGACAGTTCCAACCTCAACATCTTCCTACCAATGTACTGGCTCTCTCTCCACTGTACATGTCCAAACCATCTCCATCTAGCCTCTCTGACTTTGTCTCCTAAACACCTGACCACATGTGCTGTCCCTCTGATCTACTGCTTCCTGATCCTATCCATCCTGCTCACTCCCAGTGAGAAGCTCAGTATCTTCATCTCTGCTACCTCCAGCTCTGCCTCCTGTCTTTTCCTCAGTGCCACTGTTTCCAAACCATACATGGCCTCACCACCCTTTTGGACACTTTCCCTTTCATCCTTGCCGACACCCTTTTGTTATACATCACACCTGACACTTTTCTCCAATGATTCCATCCTGCCTGCACCTGCTTCTTCATGTCTTTCTCACACTCTGCATGGCCCATGGACAGTTGAGCCTAAGTACTTAAAATCCTCCACCTTCTTTATCTCTGCATCCTGGAACTTCACCTGTCCACTTGGCTCCCTCTCCTTCACACACATGTATTCCATCTTACTGCAGCTGACCTTCATTCCTCTCCTTTCTAAGGCAAACCTCCACCTCTCTAGATTATGTACCACTTGCTCCCTGCTCTCATCACAGATCACAATATCATCTGCAAACATCATGGTCCAAGGGGCTTCTTGTCTAACCTCATCTGTCAACCTGTCCATCACCATGGCAAACATGCTGCAGTCCCACCTCCACCTTCAACTCCTCTGTTACACCTGCAGCACACTTCACCACTGTCTCACACCTGCCATACATGTCCTGCACCTCCAACACACTCTGCCACTGCAGACTTCCTTATACAATACCACAACTCTTCTCTTGGCACTCTGTGGTACACTTTCTCCAGGTCCACAAAGACACAATGGAGCTCCTTCTGACGTTCTCTGTACTTCTCCATGAACATCCTCAAAGCATATATTGCATCTGCGGTGCTCTTTTTTGCCTTGAAACCAAACTTGCTCACATATAATTTCAGCCCACAACATATACTGTACATTATTAAAAAGACCTAATGTTCTATGAACGTAGTCATAAATTGTCATGCAGGATTATGATTATATTTTAACTGACAAAAAAAGCTTCATTGTGTAGCATTATTTTTATTTAATCGTGACACCGTTCTCTTAGGTGCTCATTCTACGATTTTGGCTGCATCATATTAATTTATCTTTACATTCTTCACAATGTTAAGTTGTTGGAGAATGAAAATTTATTTAAAAATAATTTATATAAAGTATATTGCATTCTCATACTCTATTGCAAATGTATACAAAGCATTATACTGAATTATATGTTTATTTATTTCATGCTTCTCATAATTCTGTTCACGGTAACTGACAGAAATTTAAAATACTTTACATTGAAACATTTATACTTTAAGGATAATAATGATTTAATATTGAATTTAATATTGATTTATTAATGACTTGATGTTTTCAATTTTTTTTCTTTTCTGATACAAAAACTCTGATGATCATATTTCCAGCTCCTTACTCGACTAAAATTAAGACATTCTTGTGGTCTTAATCTGCATTCTCAGTTTAACGGAACAACAACAGAGGGCCTGAGTGCCGCCCGAACGCCGAGCTCAGTTTCTCTGTCAACATCAGGTCCGTCACACTGTCAGAGTTGCCTGTGTGTTCCCCCTCATCAGAAAACCACCTCAGCCCCCGACATGTTCTCCTCTGCAGGCCCAGATGTGAACCACATGCAGATTCCTGCTGGTGGCGGGTGACTGACTGCTGAGGGAGCTCCACGTCCACTCCGACCCGCTTCTTCAGGCAAGATTCTTCAGAAGGCTAATTAGGCACCAGCAGCTGGCGCGGGCCCGAGCGCGGCAGCAGGGTGGTCACATACACTCAAACAGTCAATTTCGGGTCGTAATGACGCCAATTTCTGCGGTTTTGGCAGAACCTTGGTGAAGAACAAGCACTTCGTACGGGGGGTCAAGACGTTGGTCGCTCAGTTTGAGGCGACAATCTGTGGCCGGCGTGAGGCCAGTGTTTCTTTATTGGCAGGGTTTGACTTCTCACATGTCCAAGTTTGGCTGGGGGCCATAGAAGATGCCAGCTGAACTAGATGATCTGGTCTGGGTGGTTAAGGTTTGGTTCACTGAAGTGTATGATTCTAGCACAGATTCTGTTCTCTACAGTGTTCCCTGGTTAAATGAGAGTTTTGTGAGACCACCTCACAAAAGAGTAGCCAGCTGCCACCTCAACTGGCTACTCTTGGTGTAGCAGTGTTCCTACCCCGAGTCTCGCCCAGATGACTGAGGTTTTATATTCAAAAGAGACAGACTCTTGTTCTTCCAGTCTGGTGACTACAGGCGAGAGTAGAAATGCACTGGTTGATGGAGCACTATGTCTATTGCAGAGGTGGGCAGTTAAAATTTCCTAAAGGGCCACATTATAAATTGTGACTGTTGTGAGGGGCCATCATGCTAAAAGAAGGGTGGCGATGACTGCAAAATGTGACCCGAAAAGTACTGAGGACAAAATGAATCATCAAAGGTTCAATGGAAGCAAGGATATTAAGAAGTGTAAATCTGGCGTGAACCCTATAAAAATCATTTTAGATGTATTTTATTTGAATAAAAACCATAATAAAACTATGGCCCAAACATTAAAGATGAAAAGGCAATTTATGAAAAAATATATTTTGAATTTTGAGGAAAATACCAAAAAAGCAAACAAAAATTTAGTCAGGAATGTGTTATATGTCCTGTTACTGGCTATAACGGGATAAAAAATGCCCAAGAATGACAAGTTATCAGTTGTGTAGTTTTAGTCTGACCTCATGAGGGGCGCAAAAACACAGGCAAAGGGCCGCATATGGCCCCCGGGCTGCACTTTGCCCATGTCAGGTCTATTGGCTCTGCCCTTTCTCCACCTATCCAGATCTGAAGATCCACTAATCCGTCCATCCATCTTCATCGGTTCCTCACTTGGGAACAAGACATCAAAATAGTGAACAGCACCACCTCTTCATTGACATAGAGCCGGGATGATATCTCTGACCTCACAGTCATCTCCACCCTGCCTGCACTGTCTTCTTCGCCTCCCTCGCACGACGTTATCCAGCTGCATAAAATCTTGGTGACACCATCAGCTGAGCATTTTCAGAACCATCTGCAGTTAAAACTTCCTCTTGGTACAAGATGTCAGACGAACGCTGTCGACACTGTAATGAAACAAAGCTGCCGGAGATGTTGCCGTGGCGATGCATACAACAATTTGAACGCTGCGTGTTCAAAACCAGAACAAAATTCATTCATGTGCCTCTTTTTTTTTAGCTAATCCGTGGCGGGTTTTGGGAACGTCACTCCCACTTTGGGGTGCCATTCATCTCATTCTCCTCGGATGCGGCGGCGAACTGGAGCACTTTATTTTTCCCTCCTCTGTGAGCAGGTACTCCAGCTTCTTATCAGGACAACAAAAGCAGCACAACACAGCCCCTGCACTCATGCCTTGATTCTAATGTGAACCACACTTGAAAACGCACCCTTCCAACCTCACCGCTTCCCTCCACAGCCATTGTCGAATGCTGCAACACAATTAAGACCACATTAGATCTTTTCGAGTGCTTGTAATTTCATAAGAGGCCTTTTTTGGGGGGGAAGTGAAATGGGGGAAACCCGCAGTTCCTAAAGGGCCACTCGGAGAAGATGGGAAACAGATATTAACCCTGTAAAGAGGCCCCCGAACATGAAAAAGAAAGGACCACACACACACGTTGACACCTGTGCTGCCACATACCGTTGTCTACTTCCACTGCAAACCCATTTATTTTCTCACATTAGAAAGAAAAATGATCTTGTTTTGGTTCAAAACACATTCTGGGTGTTTGATTCTGCTCATGAGCTTCAGCTCGCCACATGTTGAGTCACGCCGGGGCCTCAGCGCCAGCCCCTCGCCCCGCTGCACATGTAAATGATGTATTGTCCTAATTAGATGAGAAAATATGAGTAATCCTCCCAGCATGCAACACTTCTGAGGCAGGTTTGTTTTCTCAGCCCAAAGGTGCTACTCCGTTTTGATGGAGGAGCCGCTGGTAATCAGAAGGAGAAAGTCATTACGTTGTGTGGCGGCAGCAGTTGTGATAACAAGACGTTAACCCCGCGCCAGGCCTCAGCCGTCTGGCCCACACGCCCGGCTGACTTTGAGGAACATACATCAGAGGAGCGCTGGCCTCGGTGGGCTCGGTTCTGCCGGACCTCAGGGGGATTCAGAGGCCTTTGAGGACCGGAGTCAAACAGCAATGAGTGATGGATCCTCTCGGCTAATCACAACTTCACAACGGCAGTTTAAGCTCCAGTCGTACGTCTTAATCTGACCAGCTTTCGGGTTCTGCTGGAGTGGACGCTGCTGCTGTTCCCTCCCGTCTCCTGACTGTGTTTGCTCTTATGGGCGCAACCAAGGAGATAAAATGGTTGTCTGTCGCACACAACACTTGCTTATCTTCTGCTAAACAAAAACTTTACGCTGCACCACCCCCTTCATCCACACCGGTTCGGAGATTGGTGGGTTCCCCAGACTCACAGCAGGAATTCTCCTGATGGAGTTTAGCTGTTCTCCTTGTGCTCTTGGCGCCCCACTGTCTTCCCACTGCCCAAAAAAAAAAAAAAACATTCTGCAGACTCGTCTGAAAAATTGTCCGTGTGGCAGGCCTGTCCTGTCATCTATCCAGGGTGTCCACTGCCTCTTACCCTGAGTAGCTGGGCGAACAGTGAGTGAATGTCAGGCACAGAGAGCATAAATAAATGTAATCCCCCCAGTGCAGTTTGAATAAACCTTTCACCTGAGAGTGGTGGATGCAGAGGAAGGTTGGTAAAGAAGAGAGAGTAAAATGACGTGAACTTGTCAGAGGAAGGCACAGGCCAATAAAGAGCAGGGGTAAGGGAGAGTGAAGGAGTGACTGAGGAGCGCTGACTGGAGAAGGAAGGGTGAATCAAATGACAAAGGGGAAGAGAGCTAGTTGGACAGATGGACAGCATCTAGATGATGCAAGGACCAAGCTAGCATGAGCAAGAGTGGAGTGAGAGAGTCAATGGTGAGAGCAAAAATCGAAGAGAAGAGGGACAAAGAGAGTAAGAGAAGACAAGAGTGAAAAGTGACAGAGTGATCCAGGAAATCAGTGGAAAAGGGAGTGAGTGAGAGAAGAGATGGGTCAAACCAGTTTGGCTCTGTTAGCTACAAATGTGTGTCGGTGTTGGCCACAAGCTTCAGAGGACTCATGAAGGGTGCGTCCCTTGACTTGTTCCTGTGCTGATGGTTCGACTCTGCTTCTTCGTTCTATACATATTTGGTATCATCATTGAGTCACTTGCTCCTTATCCGTCGCTAAGCATGTTTGTGTTTCTGCGCTTGCCTCCCTCCCCCCGCAGTGGCCTTGCGTGAGTGGCAGTCATTTCACCTTGACCCGCCTGACTGACCCAGCCATGGCAGGATGGGGGGGAATTAAAATCCCTCATCAGTGTTACCATGGTTTCCCCAGGCTGAGACCCCCGGTCGCCCCCCACCCCATCATCCTCCATGTTACATAGGAGCTAAGGTTGCATCATGTCTGCTGGCCTTCTCACACGATCCCGCCACCGTTGCGTGCAGAAGCGGCGCCGAGAGCAGAGCATTTTCACCCCGAGATCGCTCACGCCTGAGTGACTGAGGCGGGGCAGAGTGCAGGGTGGAGGAGGGGGGGCACCGTGTAACAAAGGTCACGGAAGTAGGTGACTATTAGACAAGCGCGCCGGATGGGAGGTGAGGATGAGTGAAGATGATGAGCGAGGACGATGAGTGAGGAAGACGAGAGGTGATCAGAGCAGGTGATGCATAATTCAGCAGCTACACAGACAGTGAGGGCAGCCCTCGCTGGGGAATTGCACCGACACACACACAGGAGGAAGGCGCAGTCTGAGCACTTTAACCACAGACAAAACATGGAGAGGGAACACACATGCTTCCTCCCCGGCCCACACACACACTCATACACACACACACTAACCTGCAGTTATTTACATCAGCAGCAGATGTACACGCTTATCATGACTTCCTGTGAGGTGGTTTCAATTTGACTTGTTCCCGTTTAGACTCGCGACATCTTATCTAAGACACACACACACCGGATTATTGTTAACTAATCTATTGAGACTGATAAAGGAAATGAGTCCGCAGAGATGGTTCGACCTCACAGGTCGCCCGCTGGCAATGACGTGAGGGAGATTTTATGCAACTCATCTGGGGTTCCCTCTGTTTGTCTGCGAGAGTGGCTGGATCTGTAAAGCCAACCGGACAGAGATGGTTTGATTCAAGCCCAGTTTACTCTGGAAACGTAACAGTTACCAAACCATTCCAATTATTGACAAGTTTTTCTTTTTCTCATAGCACCAGAATAAAAACCCCAGACCCAGAATGGGACAGAAACACAACTGCACAAGCTCCAAGCAACAACACATCCACCACTCACCTGGATCACAATGCAACTGCAGTGCAACAGAGACCAGTTGGAGACTCAACCACAGTGGAACTGATACTCAACCATAACAGCATCCAACCAGTGTTTGGCAGTTTGACAGAAGCAGAATTTGATTTAGTTTTAGTCAAAGTCTGTTGACTGAAATGCAAATTTTGTTTTAGTCACAATTTTATCATCTAAATTTAATCAACAAAATATTATAAGATTATAGTCAACAAAAAAGACAGAGAATTTAGTCGACAATAATGAAGTTTTAATGGAATATCTTCTTGAACAGCGGTCTTTTGAAGCTCTGGTTAAGAATCCAGTTAAGTTTCACAGCCTGTTGTTGGTTTTCATCCCACATGCTTCAAGAGCGTGTGTGCATGACGTCATGTCAGTCGAGAGCTACATTATTTTCCCTCAATAATTCTGACTTTCAGTGCATCAGGATGTGTCTGTTTGAGTGCCTGTCCTCTCTGGGTGGGGACGCAAGTCTCTCACAGACGAGTACATACAGTAAAAGTATGCACATTTCTTACTGTGTCATGAAGCCTCATCTACCCATCACTAACCACACCTGAATTGCAGAGACTAAGCTAGTGTGTGCAGGCTTGGAGACGCAGTCCTGCAACACAACAGCAACCACAACACAACCAATGCAACACACCCGCAAAATGGTGAGCAGGTTGGAGGCACAACGCAACTGCAAGACTGTAGAGTGGTCGAGATTATAGAATAGACAGTTTCAATACTGAATGAGGGATAGTTGGAGAATGAGAGGGATGGAAGTATGGTGAAGGAGTGGAGGCAGAGTGCATGAATGGGTGACTTGTCATAGAGTAGACCACTAAGAGAAGGGAAAGTGATGAGGATTGTGAATGGAAGAGTGAGTGCTGGTGAGAGAGGGGGAGTGAAGTATGAATGAGAGCAAGAAAGAGCAGAGAAGGTACGAGTGAGCAGGAGGATAGAGGGGAGCCAAAGGATCGTGAAGGAGCGATAAGGGAGGTGAGGGATAAAGAGGGAGAGAAGGAGCTCAGGTGGGAAGGAGTGAAAGAGAAAGATGGGGAGAAGAGAAGAGAGAAAGATGGGGACAGAGAGTGCTCGCTGAGCGTGTACAAAAGAGTGAGAGTAGTTGACAGAGTAGGAGGTAAAGTATAAAGAGGGTTCCTTAAGAAACAGATCAATTTTCCAGAGTAGGAGTTGAGTTCTCAATTTGTTTTTAAATTCTGATCAAACGTAACAATCCAAGCTCCAGCTGTTTGAAATTAAACATCTTTGTTTGCAGACGCACACACACACACTTGAAGCCCTTTAATTGTCAGAGTAAATGAAAGTCGTTGCTAAACTGGCGGCGAGCGCGGTGTCTCACATGTTCCACCTCTGTTTTCATCTGAAGCGTTCTCTCCTCCGTCGCTCCCTCGTTCACCTCTCTAGACAAACACCATTATCAGAGGCGGAGAGCGCCACAATTACTGCCGCTCTTTCTCAAGTTCGGAAATGGCCTTGAAAATTGGCGAGGCCTGGAGAGTGTTTGTGCCACTGAGTGTGTGTGTGTGATTTTAAAGCATAACAAAAACCAATTTACAACTTTAATGGAGTTAAATAACGAAAGCAGCCACTGAAGTTACAGGAAGAGGTGGAGAGGTTCAGCAGCGGCGGCTTCTGTCTGACCCAATGAAGCGACGGAGCAACTGAAGAGGTGTCGGGGTTGAGATGTTAAGGGATGTGATAGGACTCTAGGGTCCTACCAGGGATGTGGTCCTGTTGTAAGCCTCGGGTGAATCCTGCAACAGTCCGACCAGGATTCACCCGGTCGGACAAGATCAAATCCTGGCTCTGTGTCTATAGGTGTCTGTTTATGTCTTCTGATGGGAGTCCCGCCTCTCACCCTGGGGAGCTTGGCTTCTGTGTAGAGACACTTTTTCTGGCTCTGATTTCCATCTCAGTCTCTAAATAAGCTCAGAGTTGCTGGACCAGTCAGTCATCTAGTCATAAAACAGAAGACCTCAGCTTCTATGTTTCTCTGGACTCAGAAGCGAAAAGCTGTGACTCATCACTCCTGGTCCGCGCTGACCCCCCTTGTGGTCGATGACTTAATTTCCTGTTTGGTGACGGTTTGCCTTTGTAACCAGAGGAAAGTGATCCAGTGCCAGAGGTCTGAGGTAAACACAGCGAGGTGGGAAAAGACCCCCCGGGCCTGAGCCAAACAAAGTCACAGTCTGTTTGTGAATTGAGGTTGTTCCACAATCTTATTTATTTTTGCTCCATAAAATGTCTACATTATTGCGTATCACACTTGAGCTTAATTTTAAGTTTATTTGGTCATGGTCATTGAGTTAAATTTTATCTCCTTTTTTCTTCAATAATATTGCAAATAGATTGTCACATTCCTCATAACTATAGTCATGGAATCCCTTTTTATTGTCTTTTTCTTGTTTTTCAAACAAACATGTTTTATAAATATTATTGATTTGATATAGATTTTAAATATTGCTATCTTTTATTTAATAGTTTTTATTATTTTTCCCCTCTCCAAAATTTCCTTTTTCAATTTATTACCTGGCAATTACAACTTTTTTCCCCGAGAAATATTCATCTAACTCTTTATTTTATATCTTTTTCTGCACTTGAAGAGCATGATGACTGTATTTTTCTTGGGAATTTCAATCAATGTCAAAACTTTGATTTTATTATTATTATTATTATTATTATTATTATTATTATTATTAATAATAATAATAATAATAATAATAATAATAATAATAATAATAATAATAATAATAATAATAGATTAAGTTATTATTATTATTATTATATTCCAACATGTTTAGTTCTGCACTTGAAAAATAGCCTACTTTAATCACTGAATAGATCGAATAAATAAGTAAAGTCTAGCCATTATATAATGTGAAAGGTTCATTATTTTAATGTGAATATGATTTACTGGATGTTTTTATACTTGCAATTTTGTTGAATTTCCCCAGTGTGGGACGTCATGTCTAATATTTGTTGTCTATTATTAAATACATTTCCCTTTTGAATATGAATTTAACTGAACCGAAACATCCATTCATTTCATTACCTTTAAAACAAAATGTAATTTCCTTTAAATTGCTGCAAAAGTTTTTATCAGCAATATCTGTGGGATTTCCTCGAATTAATTTAGCCAGACAAGACTCTCTCTCTCTCTCTCTCTGTCTCTTCACAAGCAGAGCTCATTCAGTCTTTCAGAGTTGGAGCTGTTCAGGTTTCCCTTTTGATGTTGTCATTGTGCTCCTCCAGTCTTTCAGGTACACTGTTCCTCTCCAACACCCACTTCACCATCAGAAACACCCGCCGGCCCTAATGATGCTCCTCATTCCTCCATCAGCCTCCACTCGTCCATCGTCTCATTATGAACTCAGTTGTTAGACTGCCGGAGAAAGATCTGCTCGCTGGCTCACACATTTCCCTGCTGCAGTCCAGTCACCTGCTGCCCCAGGACTTCCCGGATCGATTGAGAAAGTCCTCAGTCTCCTGTGTGTTCTGGGTCCTGCTCCCAGTTAGACATCCTGACAAGAGGTCCAAAGTCATCCACATCTGTTTCTATCTGTGGCTCATTCACTTCTGAAAACAAACAGTGATAGGTCAGATTAAACCCTGAAGGTTCGTTGTTAAATTGCACTTTATCTTATTGCTAATCCGTGTCCATCTGAGGACGACGTTTCCTTGAATTCACCTAAGCTCGGTGACCCAAACCTAAAGTGACAGAGACACAAGAGACACACCGACACTGCCGTCTCCATCCAAAGTTTGCTGCTAGATTGATGCTAGAAAATCCCAGTTGTGGGCCGCTCCCCCACGCTGAAGATGCAGAGCAGCTCTCCCGAATCGAGGCACTTGTGGTGAGGAGGTCCAGGGCGACTCCTGGAGTGGCAGCCTCATTAACATAGTCGAGGTGTTAATGAGCCGCAGGTGGACGTCGTTGAACCTTACGACACGCTGGGAGTCGCCCAACGTGGAGGTAGCTGAGTTGAATCCTGTTGCCGGGGGTCAATTCGGACATGAAGCGCGACATCATGTCGTCGACCTCTCCCTCTCTGGGTTCAAGAGAAGTGAATGAAGGATGCGTTGCAGCACGTCCAACAAGCACCGCTGCACTTTTCCAGATGTGATTTAATAGCGTGAGGCGGGAATTAAGATTCATTGCTCATCGCCGCACGCCATCGGTGTGAAGTCGTTGCGTAATCCGCCAGTAAAACGGGAAATAAATATTCCTAAAGAAATGACTCATAAAAGAGCAGATTGTTTATCGTGCGGGGCAAAACAAGATTTCCCTCTCAGGCAGACTGGGAACATCGGGATTAGAAACCTGGATTATTGTTGGAGCCTAGATTCGTCTGTCACTAAAGCCATTAAACACACTTGACTGTGATAATCTCAAGGTTCTTTGCTTAATCTGAAGCTGTCGTGGGAAACCGTCTCACCAATCCAACCATTACATTATGACCACCAGATAACAGAACTGCTGCACACTTGGATTTTTACCACCAACTGTCGAACAAAGTATTTTCTGGTATTTTTTTTTCATCAGATGAATCACGACAATGGATATCTCTCCATTTATTCGTTCATATTGTTTAGATTTTTTTTTATTCTATTTGTTGGCAAGTGCTTTTGTCATTTCTCTTCATCAGCTACTCTATTTTTTTTTAAATCTACTTCCTGTCCAAGATTCTTCACAGGGCTCCTCAAGGAACCGTCCTCTCTCCTTTTCATTTTCAACACTGTGGACTTCAGCACGACTGCAGCTTCACAGGTTTTTGTTTTTGTTCAGAAATTTTAACTTCTGCTGGTCAAAATGAAACCATTTGGACCTGTGGACATCCATCCTTTGTCCTTCAATGCCACTGCGGTAGCTTCTTCTTGGAGGCAGCAGCACTGAAGCAGTAAGACGGGAATGAAGTCAAAGTGCGTGTCCATGACTCTTCACGTTTAGAACAACACGACCTATAACAAACATACATTAAGCTGTTTGACCCCGCCCCTCCTCTCCCTCGGGGCCGCCGTGGCCCACATTCTCACCCCTCCCCTCTGGACACTGAGCTATATGACCCATCAATTAGGAGCGAAAACAAAAACCAGCAGCAACCAAACATCAGCATCGCGTGCAGAAGCCGAATTTCCGAGCCATCAAACACACCACGACTCGGAGCCGCCGCCCTGTTCAACATCGGCGCGTCTGCATCACGCTATTTTTACATCTTCACTCGCTCGGTGGAGATATTACCGCAATAAAATCACACGGCAGCCAGAATTCATTCATTATTAAAAGGAAAATCCAAATGTGAACACAAAGACAGGCGCGATTGATTTCCACATATGCGCATTATTCTTATTTATGTGACCGCATTTAAGCTTTTGATTAAGACAGAAGCTAATTCTGGAACAAAACTTATGTTCACTCAAAAGTTGAAAAAGTAGCTAACGTCAAGATCTCTTCCAACAAGGTTCGAATCGATTTAAAAAAGACTAATCCAAATCTCTAAAGGAAATTTATTAAGAGGACACAATTGTGCTAATTTGTATAATTCGGCATTTTTAGATAAAAAAAAAGAAGAATGTGAAATTATCATTCTTCATATTGTGTTGCAATCATAAAATGATGGAGTTACGTCTTCAGAAATAAAGTTGTCAGTATTATTTCTACTTTTTATATCCATTACATTACATTTCGTAAATAATTAATAATGTTTTTATTCATAAAATATACTGACATAGAGGAGTAAAGGTTTGCAAAACGAATGCATAATAAACTAAAAATGAAGGGGAAATGCATTTAAAAAAAAATCCAACGGTTAAATAAAGAAATTTGATCTTAAAAGCTTGTGTACTGCCGTAAAAAACAAGCTTTCAATCCATTACCTCCCACGACGACTCAACCACACTCACGCTGCAGAACGCGAGCATTCTCACAACACAGTCGTGAATTTGGGGCAAAACAAGTGTTCATATTCTCACTGAAACGACTCGCGGAACTTTATCAATCTACGTTTACTGTCATGATGCTGACGGGCAGCAGCGCGGTCTGTGATGAACCAATGAGACACAGATCACCGGGAGACTCGCTCATCGCCCATCATAAACGGAGTTCCATGAACGCCTCAGTGAGCGGCCAAACGAGGAATCCTCAGCTGCAGCGGAAGTCACGACTCCGCTACTGTAACTGAGCGCATAATCTCATTCAGAAATGTAATTATGTGTCATTAAATGCAATTAAAGCGTCTTACAGTCTTTCTGACACGTTGCCTTCACTGTCCCCCGCTGCGGTGCTATGTTTGCAGCTAATTTTGGTCACTTAGCTCCCTTTTATCAGTCCAAACTTTCTATAATCACCGTTTTTATATTTTCAACGAGTGCCGCGAGGAACAGCAGTGACACTGGCATGACAGGAAGTTCAAATGTCGCACAAACTTTTCACGCTGTTGTCACTTTTTATATACGTTTTAAACGTTAGTTTTGCCGCGAATATAACTTTTTAAATTCAAATTATAACATGTTTTTTTTCGTGGGTGAATTCAGACTCATTAGTGTTGTTTATTCTCATTTCTTGTCATTCAATTATTAATGGAATTCGTTTTATTTCACCCAACATTAGTCAATGGAGAATATGAAGTTGAAGTTCCGTCATAATGCCGTTTCATAAACTGCCCAAAATATGGTCAATAATTCACTTATACATCGTTTAGCCCCGAAAAATAAGAACCTAAAAAATAAAGTCAAGCTTAAAAGAGAAAGGAAAGCACAGAAACAGTTTTTTTTCCTTTTGTTTGAAATACTTTATGATGGTCTTCTAATCAATTCAGTGAATTATTTACTTGACAAATATTTGGAATTATGAACCTTACTGTGGCAATGTATTATTAAATACTCCTTTCTGCGTTCACTAACTCACTGCTGTAGTAATTTACTATTTAAAACTACGCTTTATTTCCCCCTACTCTATTATATAAATAATTGAATGAATACAATTAACAATAAAAAACTACTGCTACTACTACTACTACTACTACTACTACTAATAATAATAATAATAATAATAATAATAATAATAATAATAATAATAATTTTGACAAGTTTTATCTTCGGAAGTTATTAGAAAACTAATAAAACGCCAATATAATAATTATATATTTGATATTACACAGTACAGAACAAATAAAACGAAAAAGAAGTCGAGCTGTGTTTATGGGCCCCACACTCTTCTGAATTAATGTAATTTTATTTCACAATATTGCCAGTAGAAGGAGAATAAATATGAGATGATTTAAGTGTACTTTTTATTATTAAAACGTGTAGTGTTATGTTTGTTTTGTAAAGTGAAACCCGTCATTTTTGCTGTGATGGAAAAGCCTGTAATGAACAGCAGAGGTTGGTGCTCCCGAAGCTCCACAAATGAGACTCGATATAAAATATGAGGCAAAAACAGGAAAGTGCAGTAAAAGTCCACATAAAAGTAACACTCAGGATGTCGTTATCTGTAATTAAATCTCCTAAAAGTGTCAATAACCAAGTTCTGCTTTCTGTCAGGATGCGTTCACGGACACGCTGCCGCCAGCTGTTGTGCTCACTTCAATGTCCGTCTCATGTCACAGATGCTGCTAACGTTCTGTTCCTTTTAAATCAAACTGTTCTTAGGTTTACGAGAGAATACGTGTGCTAAAATAGGCTTTTATTTTGAAAGGACGTTTTCCTAAACATGAAAGAAAAACGTATCAGTTATATTTAAAATGTAATCTACCCATTTTAAAATGACATGAAGTTAATTAACCGTAAATGCCTGAAGAAATTATTGTTCAATTGAATTCATTTAGATATTAATGCAAACCCTTTCTATCATCATTCATATCCACTTCATGCATTCAATTCAATAATTATTAAACATTGTTTTTAATATTTTGTAGACATTTCACTTTCTTTCAGGATTCTTGTTACAACTGAATAATTTATAAATTATGAACAAAACTTAGTCGTCGAATAGGAACTTTTATTTTGAAATCAAACTACAGTCGTGCGAAATATCACGACACTGTATATGGATGCCTTAAATAGAAACGCTAGAATAATGGAGTCCCAAACGGTGAATTCGTCTCATTTGTTTTTATTTTGGTTCCCTGAAGGCTTCATCTGAAGGAAAAACATGCTTTGCTGATCAGTTCCAAATGATTTTTATGGAAAATCACTAATTTCATTGTCTGTTTACTCTTTGAAAAACAAAAAACAAAACATTAAATCATTGTATAATTAAACGAAAGACAAGTCAAAAATAAAATTTGTCAGTGAACTTGTTTTGCAGTCAATCATACTGATACATATGACAATATTTCACATTCTTCATATATATATATATAGTTGGGTCTTATATAAATATATACATGTATATAGTAATAAATACAATAAATAAACAAGTAGTTATTAATGATTTTGTGTTTATGCAGATATTTAGTCAGTAGAACATCTTGACCTTATCAGTAACAATAATTAATAGTGCACTCATCTGTTCCACAGGCATGAAGAGTGTTTTATTGTGGCGGTTCTGAGCGCAGTTGGGGAATTTTTTACGACATGCTTGCGTGCAAGTGTAAAAATGGTGATATTGAAGAGAGCCTCGAGAATCAGGAGATTAATTTCTGGATGAAAAACCACCACAAACGTGTGTGTGTTGAGGCACAAAACAATTGCAGAAATACACATTTGATATCCATTTATTTTGTGAATTTAAATGATCAACTTTTTTCTTGCGTTTTCTTAGCTCTTACATGACAATAGTGTGACCTTAATCTGTATCTTTCTATTTTCCCTAGAATCCTACTGTACATGGTGATGGCATCAAAAACCACGCGGCGTGCCACACATCTGATGATCTGACGCTTGACTCTGACTAAAATGAACCTGACAGGACCTTCCAACTCAGGTAGCTGTAGAATCTCATCATGGTTATTAGGGAGGCAACTGGCTTGGCATTGAAATATATGGGCTCATGTTCCATCTTCTTGGTGTGGCTGTGCACCTCAGAGATTAATGGTCACCCACAGTGTCGGTTTTGGGTCACTTGTAACCTGAATTCGGCTCACCTGAGCAGCTTTTATTCCATGCGTTCAGATCACCAGATTCTGCCATCTTCATTTCAGCCTTAGTCTGAAGTCACTGATCAATCGCAACAAATTCACAATGTCTGCAGATGTTTTCTGTGATGCTCTCTAGTTGACAGCAGCCAGGACCAACAGTCCAGCACAAGTTCTCCTCTCCACGTGCCAACGCTCTGATTCAACCTTCACGCTGAGATACGAACAGATCTTTTCAGACGTATTCCGGTAAATTCCAGAGCTTTGCACTAGAGTTGTGTCACGAGTACAAAGCATCAACAGGAATTCCCTCGGGTCAGAACCAAAGCTGTGTTTGGAGGACCTTCTTAGCAGCCTTCGCCTGCCTCACCTTTGACCCCTGGCCCGCCTTTTCCAGCGCAGGAGAATAATCCAGCCAACATGGATTTAAACAAACAGTGTAATCCGCAACACTTGGCCCTTTGAGTGGTTTAGGAGCTAGAAACTTGTGGAACAAAGACTCGCTGGGTTGTTTTGTTGTTTAAATGTCTTGGCAAGTGTCCCAACACGCACTCGTGCACGCTCACACACACACAGATTCAATTGTTTTACCAGCGTTCCGATGACCGTTCCTGCATGGTCCTGTCCTGGTCATTCCCCCTGTCTTGAGAGTCTCCATGGACCATGATGTTTGATGATGATACAGTGATTTGTGGTGAGAGTAAAAAGGACTGAAGCAGAATGAAAGCCAGAGGAAGCAAGACGGACGGAAAAGTGAAGATGAGGGAGGAGTGGTGGTGAAGACAGTTCAGAAATTTGGTGTCAGTCTTCTGGACAAGACTCTCACCTCAGGGTAGAGATGTACGGTCGACAGACTCAGGAGTCGGAGTCAGAAGTGTCACAGATGAAGACGCTGGCGTTGTCATTGGGAGTGACTAGACTAGATTGGGCAGGATCAGAAAGGTGCATATCTATCAGAGGGACATGTAGAGAAGGTTGGAGACAATGTTGCAGATGGATACTGTATTGGACCATGAATGTTGGTGATGAGGAAGAGGAAGACAACCTCTGATGACGAAAATCGACCACCATATGAAAGCACCTCCCCATGGAACCTCTCACAAGCCTACAGGCTCATTTCTGCTGAAGATTACGAACGGATCCGGATCCGGACGCAGTCTTCTGTCCATGCTTTCGTCCATATTTCTGTACGGTTCCACAAAGCTTACAGATACGGACGAAACGGAGCAGTGCCACCAGAAACCGTAGGGGGCAGTGTTGCTATTACTACCTGATACGTAGCTCCAATGTGACAAGAACAAAACATTACAGTGGCCGAAATCCAGTGGCGATATATTTAACGGCCACACCGTTTCTTCTTGCGTCATCCACAGTCACCATGCTGGCTTTGGGGTTCGTCATTTCTTCACTCTGGATTGCTCCCCCTGGTGGATATGCTGGTGAACATCAATACCAACATAAAGAACACATGGAAGCATGTGATCAGTGACGTGAACATGGTTTGAAACAGACAGTAAGGACGGTGGGCCTCCCCACATGGATCTCCTGCCCAAACTGCACAACCAGGTCCTGGATTTTCCGCCTCAGTCCTCACTCAAGATGCTTATATCTTTTTATTTACTCTCAAATAGCAGTTTAACTTTCCAATTATAAGACCCACTGACCGACAAACTCTCTTCAGAAGTCCTTATTGTAAGTCTTTGTTCACCTAACTGAGTCACATTCCTCATCTTTGGACTCCTTCACCTGATATGTTTTGATGCAAGCACACACAGCGTCATGGTTCCTTAAACCTCTGGACTAGTGCGACACTGCTCCAAACTTCAGTCCAGCTGTGTTTGCGGCCCTTCCTCCGCCCTCCGCCCCTCCACCTCCTTCTTAAAAAAGTTCATCAATATTTTGGTTGCCCTTTGACTCGACCCGCACAATCCAACAATGGGATTTTGGGTACACTAAATGGCCTGGCTTTGCTGCGCAGGGCAGACTAATGAGAGGATGTCGTCTTGAGTTTATGGTTCAGTCCAGAGAGCAGCCGAGCGGAAAAACAATCCGACGTTCCGTTAAGCCGCCTCACGCAAACTTTCAAAGTGGGGACACTCGGAGTAAGACTGGGCTTTTCCAGTTTCATTAACCCTCACTCACGCTGCCGGCAACCTCCGACCTCTGATACAAGTTTATCAAAGTTTCATTTCGCTGGCCTTCTCCGCCCCCTCCCCCACTGACAGCATGTTCCAGGGTTTAGAACGTTCGGCATGTGGCCCTCAAGTGTTTGTGCGACGAATGCTGCTGTTGTGTGTTTAGCTGTGTTTTTCATGTACTTTCCCCTCCGTCTGGTCCGGAGCTGCTTTTCCAGTCACCAGCTGGAGAAACAAACTCCGCTGAGACGTGTTTTATTAGGAACTCTGACTGTGGTCTTCTTTAATTGACCGTTCAAGTCAGGTACCTCAGAGCAGCATTTCTTTAAATCCCTTCAAAACGTTCGATTCCGAGCAAACCACGTGGCCGTGTGGCACTATCACCTTATGACAAATGATTCATTTCAGATTTGAAAAGTTTGACGACTGCACCATTGTATGCAACCTGATAGATGTCACTGCATTTCTATTTTATTTAAAAACATCTCAGTGCATTTGCTTTCACAAATGTAGAATATGAAACCTTCATGTGCGGAAGCCAATTTTCCCATCCAGCGACCCTGCTCGGCCTCGGACTCCCCCCTGCTGATTAAATAACCATTTCAGGAATTTAACCGTCGGATTCCTCTTAAGATTAAGATTTTGGATGAAGAGGACTCCGTGATATGAAGAGGGCAGGAGAGTTTTTGTGTTTCCAACTCATACAATACAGAAATACTGATGGTGAAGTTGCTTTTAACATACACGCTTGGCCTTGGAAAACCACACTAGAATATGGGAGAAAATACAGTTTAATAATGAGACGTGAAATATTGTTTAACTTTCGACCACCTACAACAGACCTGGGCAAGTGTGGCCCTTTGTCTCTATGTATGTGGCCAATGTGTCAAAATATAACTTTTCACTTCTGCTTTGTCCAGTTAATTTAAATCCCATTTCATGTATGAATAATTATATTATTTATTTTTGACAGTAATGAAAATTGGTTTATTTTGTAATCCTGTTTCCTGTTTTTCCACATAACTCTTGTTCTGGTATTTGCTACTTAAATAGATAATCTTCATATATTCATTGATTTACAACAGGAACCTGACTTTTTTGAACAATAAAAATATAGCTAAAACAAAGTATTATATTATTATACAGCCTATTTCATGACGTGTGATGACACTTTTTGAAAGCTATATTTGCAGCATTTGATCTTTTTTTTGTTTTTCTTGACATATTTGCTTTCTAGTTCTTATTTTATTTTACTTTATTTTCTCTCCGATGTTTATTAAAATGCTGTCTTTGGCTTTGATGGAACCACACAACACAAGTGTTTCTTTAAAACGTCTTAAACATCCTAGAAAGCAGATGAGAAAAAAAAATCGTACTACTACGATCATTATTATCATTATTCACAGAAATGGGTGTAATGTCAGACAGTAATCACAAGACGGTGCCGGTAGTCAACCTAAATATGGGTAATTGGCCAAAGTTTTCAAAGAATTAGTCCTCTGAAAGGCAGAACTGGGTCTCAAGTGCTCAACAACGAAACCTTATTCGGTTGTGCTCATAAATTCTGTAGAACGATGGAATGCATCACAGAAGAATAAAAAGCTCTCATGTGGCCTGCAGTTGGTTCTTGTAAATATGACCAAGCCTCTAAATCATGGTGTCCATTATTTTATATTTGAAGGACAGTTATTCTAATGGAGATGTCAGAAACATTCCGGAACTTCAAAGACAGCTTGTTCTTTGGGTTATGGACCCATGTCAGTGCGGTAAGTGAGGCAATGGATGGCTTTAACCCTCTTATCTCACCTTCCTTCCTGACCAGCATCATTGCACGTCTTGTTTATTTGCGCCCATCCATTGAACCTCTGTACCTCGCTGTACTTGTGTATGTTCCTGTCGTACAACAATTCATTCTCTGTTGACCAATAGCTGGTGGTAGAAAATGAAAGAAGAAAAATGATTCATATGATAAAAAAATAAATAAAAATAACTCAAATGCTCCTCAAAACATTTTCCACAAAAAATTTTTAAAGAATGTGAATCAATGAGGAATTATTCATATTAACAAAATATTTTCAACCTTATAAAATATATATGATATCACAGCCCTTAGGTTCTAAATAGTAAATATCCTTTTTGCTTGTTTCTATTTATTCACATGAACCAGTCAGCATAGGTCATGTTGCCATTCCAATTATGACTTCAACTTATTAATATTCCTGTCAATAGCCTTTGCATCCAAATGCAATCCACGTGTATTTTAAATAAAGCTCTTAAGACAGTGACATGATGTGAACATACTGGATATTTGTGTTCTAATTTCACTATTAGCTGCAAGTTAATGTTCGAATCATTGTGTATTATGTATTTGTTGTGATGACAAAAACTAATAAAGCTTGTTTAAAGTGTCATTGTTACATGTCAGGACGATGATGTGAAGCAGAAGAAGCTCAAGAGCAACGGCATGTTGCCAATATTAGCTTTGCCATTAAGGTTTCAGCTTTTTTTAACTCAATTTTGTGACTTTTTTTTACAAGTGTCCTTCAAGGAGACTTCTGACTTTATGTATTAAATTACATTGCAGCATGCACAGAAGTGTAAAACTCTCCCTTTAGCGTCACATTGTAATGTAACTTCATATTTTGAAGCTAAAAAAACAGATTTCCACGTCTGAGATTTAGCAGGTTCTGCTGTGGTCATTAAATCATTTATTCGATGGATGTTTGCGTAGGATAATGAACCTCCATCCATCACTGCCTGCTACAGTTACAGCTCCATATTTAAAATGATCATCGCTGAACAAACACACAAACACTGGTGGAGTCTTTCGAGGAACCTCCTCTGCCAGCGACAGACTCAATATCTCTCGCTCTAATAATCTCTCACAAATAGTGCGAGAGGCTTCAGTGTCCCTGAGTGCTGCTCGCACGACATGACTGTGGCCCACTGTAAAGTCACGCTTTAGCAGCCTCATGGTCGCCCTCGCCCCCCAGATATAGACTTTACTTCAGTGGTGAGTGCTGTGGCTGATAGTTTAGTCATGATGCTGCGCTCACTTGCAGCCTAAACCTTGGAAATATCACCTGTGTTGAGTAGAGGGAGAGTAAAAATAGCTGGATATAGGTGAAGAGAGCAGAGGGGGAGGGGAGAGTGGTGAAGGGCGGAGGCATCTTGGGAGGGGAAGCGAATTGTTCCAGTCTCTGAGAGAACCACTAAAATGAAGTTAAAAAAAAAATGATATTGTCTGATTTGATGTGAAATATTTTCACTTTCACACAATTGCTTAATACTTCACAATGTTCTACGATTTTAAATGTTTGTATTATTTATCATATTTCGATATTGTAACCTTATTCAACATGATGCAAATGTTTTCTAAAAAGGCATAAAAGTGTAACATGTTTCTCCACTCACTTTGGAAAGCCAGAAATCTGGACAATATTTATTTCTATTCTCCTGCAGGTCTTCACAAGTTGGCCAGTCATTATGTGCAAAAATGTTGTGTTTAATGGAACTGCAATGTGACAAAACCCCTTTTATTAGCTTTTAAATTCATTTAATAGTGAAATGTGGCACTATTGACTCAAAATAATAATAATAATTATTATTATAACTATTTCTACTACTGCTAGCACCTCCATTTAATTTTCAAAATTTAAATTCTAATTTTTATTTTTATCATCAGTGCTCTGGGCTGACTCAAGGTCAGTTTATTTTGATCTACTTCTATCTTATTTTCGATAACAAATAGAGAAATGTATCTACATTGTGGTGCATTTCATGCAATATTTTGCATAGTTTGTTGAACATATCACAGATTAACCAAACCAAAAAAGTACTTCACTACCAAATTTCTATTTCCATACAGGAAAAAAACTAAACAAACAAACAAAAAAGAAATGCACTGTATTTCCCCACATTTATCACCAGGTCTAGGTGAGTTTTAATGTTATTTGGGATAAGATTAGAAAAAAAAATGCAATTTAATAAATAGAATTTTGTTCATATCACACATTTGTTGTGTCTTTTATATGACGAACAATGAATATTATTGTTAAAAATGTTTTATTTAATAAATTGCCCGGCGGGAGAGTGGGATTAGCCCCAATCTGCTGGGTTGCAGAAATCTCTCTGAAATGAGCGCTGGCGTCCTCTTTTGTCCCGACTGTGACACCAGTTAACAAGAGCGAGGGTTCGCTGGTGGCTCAGCGCCAGACTGGCAATTCATTACGGCTGAATCGCTTACTGCGACTGACACCCAGACTTCAACCCACACACCTCGTTGCCTGTGCCAAGACGTGGCCACGGCCTTGAAGGAGCACTTCACACGCCCCCCACCATCAAACCTTCTATTTAGCGGGTAGCTTTTTAGATAATGCCAGACGGTTTGGCAAGGGAAGGTCAAGATCTGTATTTTTTTTTAATATTATTTTTTGTAGCATGTCTGCATGTGGTCACTTCTTAACCTTCTGTATCAGGGCCCGGGTGGATCCACCCCCACCTACAGGGAGGGAAATTACAGCATGAGGTCATGTGGCGCTGGCACAACCTGAGAGAAACCAGGGGAAAGATCTGAAACCTTTAAAGAGTCTGCTTTGGTATAGAACTAATCATAAAATAAAGTGAATTATATTTACTTTGCTGGAGAAGCCAGAAACCTCAAAGTGGGAGGATGTCGTTTTATGGACGGTTTTTCGGCATTCTTGTGATATTCCCAAGGAACTAAAGATAGCTGGGTTGTAAAGTCCACATAAAGTACAACAAAGACAAACTTCCACAGCTCTAAACCTTCTGCTGTGGAAGCCACCTTGTAATTGTGCTGTTTTGTTACATGGTTTAGACACTGCAAAGCAAAACATCATGGCTGCCACTTTCATTGTTGCAACAAAAGTTTATGGTGGACTTGTTATGATAGCTGCGCATGATGTCACGTAGGTTGTTTGGTTTGTAAAATCCCCAAACTGCAGGTTGTGTTGCTTCGTCTGCGGTCGGTCTTTGTCCATGAGTTTCACTTCTGAGGCTTTTTAAACAAACTTCTGGGAGCATCGTCCACCGCAGCACTTTAGCAACATCGAGACAAGTCTGACAAGGGCTAGGACGGCTAACGTCACATGCTTATAAGAAATAGAATAAAAAGAGTGATAAAACTAGAGGATACTGAAGCCTCTGGTTCTAGACTCTGGCTGGAGGCACTGAAGCTGGTTGGTGCCGGTGGTGACAATGTCAGACAAAATGGTTAACCTGGGCTCTCACCTCTGAAAGAATGTCTCCAGGTTTGGTACCTGAAGTGCGGAGTATCCTCTTTGCTCTGTAAAGTCTGTCAGAACCGAGATGCCAAAAATCATCTGAAACCAATCATGTTTGAGCAAAATATGAAGGAGTTTTCAGCCCTGCCAAATCGGTCCGACCACTTCTGTGTTAGCTGAATGACACATCGTGATTGGCCTACATGTACGGTGCATTGTTTTGATTTTATATCGCACAAAAATCAAAATAGACTCCGCAGCAATTATGTACATCTGAAGGTATTTTTTGTCGTTTAGTCGTAAAAACAATAACCCGTACGTGTCAGCCAATCACAACGTGTCTTTTGGCTAACGCGGAAGTGGTAGAACCGATTTGGCAGGGGTGAAAACTACTTCATTGATACATATTTTCCCTGGTAAATGAAAAATTAAAATATATCTATGCGTGTCTAAGTGACTACTTTGTAGTCTATTGTGATTTTTGTGAGATATAAAATAAACACAATGCACCGTACGTGTCAGCCAATCACGATGCGTCATTTAGCTACAATGGGGTCTGTTGGGATTTTTGGAGTTATGAAATAAAACGATATCCCGTGTGTGTCAGCCGCAGACCGCGGAGAAGAACGGACACAAACATCGTATTTTGTAGAAATAAATGATTGAAATGAAAAATGAAATGATTTGAATTCATTTATTTAAATTTACTCTGGCTCATTAAAACATTTAAAAAAAAAGATATCGTGTATGCCGGATGTGACGTCATCACTCCGCGGCAGGGAGGACACATTTGGTAAGCAGACACATTTGGTACCTACACCGTAACTGTTGTACACTTTGCCGAGCTGCTACGTGCTGCGGTGCCAAGCATTGAATTAAAAAAAAAAAATTGCATCTGCTGGCTGTGGTCGTAAGTACGGGTGGACATAAGTCGAGCAGGTCGTAAGTCAGATGTTACTTGTATATGGCGCTCTTCCTTAGAGAGTCACAGTGACTGAAGAAAACATTTGAGGGGGTTTAAACAGCAATTCATCATTAAGTATAGACCAAAAGGAGCTCCATCCCATGGCTTTCCTACGAACCTCTGGTCTGTTTTTTACATGGCGCGCTGCCCACAGTGGAAGGTGAAACATGTGCTTCAATTCAGTATGGGATGCTAAAGTGCGCTTTCCCAATGTCGGTATATTACACCATGGGAGTGAGGATGTGTTGCTAGGACAAAGGAGAGACAGTGCTGAACCAAGAAGAGGAAGGCAACCAAAGACAGGTAGCCACCCTCTCAACACACTTCCATATGAAAACCCATGAGTTGAAGTCAAACCCAGGCATAGCAATAACACAAATAAGAGGAAGATACATTGGTGTACACAACAAATCCAAGTTCAGGAAGCCTAAAGTTTTCCGACAAGCTTTCAACTCCAATATGTGGTAGCGCTCAGATCAAGGTACAGTTGTGTAGCTGTGACGCATCTTCCTTCATGCCTGTGAACTCACTGCAGTTACAGCCATGACACCATTGTTGGCCACAAATCAAGCATTTATTTCACTAACTTCTCACCTCAGCGGTTCAGACTGTGACTCAGTGACCGTACGAGTCGCTCACTGGGTGGTCAGTCTCACTTCACAGTGCTGAACTGGCTAAAAGTTACTTTAATCAGCAACAACAAATACCCTGGCTGCCAGGAAAGACTTTTTGTCATCGCCATAACAGTGCGTCTGGGTCTCACCTGTGGTTGAATGATCAGCCCTGTCAATTTTGACTCTCACACGTTGCAAGGGAAAGAATGAAAGCAACATGACGAGGATTAATGTAGCAAGTGTGCAGTTGTTCTCTGGTGTGTTTATGTGGGTTTCCTTTGGGCACTCTGCTTTCCTCCCGCAGTCCGAAAACCCAGTTGTTAATATCTCGTGTTGTGAGTGGTTATCTGCCTGTATGCGTCATGTGATCCACCTGCCCTTGGTGTCCAACTCTTGTGACACACTCCAGTTCACAGCAATCCTGTTTGGAGAACAAGTGCAGGATAATTATAATGAAGTGGATGAAGTTCTCCTCATCTTCTGCTGAGCTCACTGTGAGATTTGATGTTGGGATCAAGTGACTTTAGTGAGCTAAGGATGACAAGCTGTGATGGCAGCACTCGTTTTTTTACCCGATTAAGAAGAAACCTGTTGGAATGGTATCCTGAGGGGAACATGGCAGTCAGCAAGGAAATGAGCTGAAGTTCAGGTGTAATAAACAGGTTTGGGGATAGACATACTCTAGACCAGGTGTGCCATGGGAAATGATCCAGTTTCAACATGTCCGGAGACAAAGGTGGGCGATATGATGACATTAAACCATGGCCAACGGCCAACGTGAGCAGATCACACGGATTCGGTCGCATTTTTTCTATGCACTATAGATCTATGCTGATGCGTCAATTTGGGAGTGCAATCACACAACTTCACACAACACAACATAATGCGCCTCTAAGTTATCTACACACACTTTCACAAACAAAATGATGGGCGTGTTACTTGTCGGACCCGCGACACCAAAGACTGTCGGCTAACGTGACATCTCTCTTCAAAACTTTACTGACACTTGTAGACCATCTTGCTGTTGTGTTGCGACACTAAAATTTCCCAAACTAGATTAAAATCATGCAAAAGAGATTATGATAAAATCAAAAGTTATTTAAAATAAATAAATAAATCATGATCTATTTTGCTATATTCCCCAGCCCTTCATGGAGAGATGTTCAAACAAATACATTTTCTGCAATTTGTTCCTCTAAATAACATGTCAAAATAGCTGAGAGTCAGTTACTACAATTTTTCAGAAATTAAAAGGTATTTTTTTCTGCAGAACATACGACAAGTTTTTTCAATGAACCAAGTGTGCCGTGACTTAAAAAAGCTTAAAAAAGTTAATGGGAATTCTGCTCATGGAAATGGGTCTATTATCCAGATGAAAATCACCTTAATACATATCCGAATAAATAAATACAAATCGTTGTTTAGATGCAAACTCCCCTCCATAGACAGAAGAAAAAACATCTACCCAAAAGGGCAAATGAGGGGCAGCAATGAACTGCTAAGACGTTTAATCCAAGTCTGTCTGATTTTAGAGGTTGGAAAAAAGACCGCAGAGTCTTATGAACATCTCATCAACTTTTTACCAGGGCCACTTGGGTCAGCTCAGGCAATAAAAGCTTAGCTTACCTACAGGACAGCTTTTCTTCCACATACTTCATGGTCTCTTCAAAGGAAGACAAATGGCTCACATCCTTTGAATATTCAAAAATATATGTGTGAAAATTAAACATATTTAATATGTAATAATAATGTAAGGCATAGATAAGGCGAAGTAAGAGCCAAAGTGTGGTGAGGTTTCGAGCGGCTGAGAGAGTCTCTGAGGGGATAGTATAGTCAGTCCTATGGCGGACCAGCCTGCGGGCCTATAGTGACCCCAGCCCATACTAGAAGTCATCTTACGCTGAGTTCACACTACAGGCTGAGACTCAGACGTTTGTTTCACCCCCACTGTGCCGCTTCATATCTCAGCCCACGCTGCCGTCTGGGCTGTGGCCCATTTTTTCAGTACTCACTCCGCTCAGCAGGAGGCGGCATCCGCAGAGAGGTTGTTTGCGAGCCACAAAGTTGTTTTTCCATCCCCTACAGTACATATCGACTTGGCAACTTGACTTGAACACCCTTTTGGTGATGATTGTTTTGTTGTGTTGAGTAGCAGTGGTTTCGTTGTTTCATGCCTCTCATGCTGAGGGGTCAGGCACCGCCTACACCTCCTCCCGGCGGTCTACCTCTCCTTGTCTCTCCATGTTGTCAAAGATTAAAATTTCTGATTCAGAACCGCTTCAGTCTTGGCTCTCCCTTGGCATCCGTGACACCATCAGTGGGCGGGCACTCGGAACGGACGGAATTTGTCTTCATGTTTGGAATCAGATTCACATCATCTGTTGTTGGTGAGCCATTTTTTTGTTAGTTTTTTATGTGCAAGTGGAATTACAAGAAACAAGTCGATCCCCATTCTTGGATGTGAGAGTGTTTTGGTTCAACAGCCAGAAGGATTTCAAACTTGAATCTTACTAAATGTTTTTGCTTCTTCTGTCATCCAAACTAAAACCTCGAGAATTCATGAAGTCCCCTGTCAAATGGGAAATCCTGAGATGCAACTGCACTTGTCTCCGTAGGATGCTAAACCTTTCTTTGAAACTCCCAATAATGCAACAAGTGAGTGTGTGACCTCACCGCTCTCTGTTGGACTCCAGCGTGGCAGCACATTCTTGACTCTTCCTTGTTTAATCGTGCTGCCTAAACGAGCTCAGCTGTACAAACAAGGCATCCTCTCCTCCTTCCCCGTATCCACGGTGGGCCCGTGGAGACCGTCTTGCCGGTGGGATTCGGGGGGGATCCAGATGCACTGAGGGACCTGAATAACTTCACGGTTCATTGAGAAAAGCGCTGCAAGTCATACTTCAACACTTCAACATCTGACTTTCTCTTGGTTGTATGTTTGACTAACACAGTGAGAGAGTCACTGTTGTTCTTCGCCACGTATTCATCCAGACTGCAGCTCAAGACCGGTATTTTGAAGTTTGAGATTTAGTGGCTGTTGCCTTCCAAGATCCGGTTTTGACTTCAAAGCTCCTACTTTCACCTCTAAAAAGCACCCAAGCTAATCCAAATAGTTTCCGAGCATCTCTGTCCCTGCAGAATCCTTCCTTTAGCTCTTATGAATAAATAACCAAGCAACATTAAACTCTGCTACTAGTAGAGCAATGCCTGATCAGGAAAGCATTTCTCTGGGTAGAGGATCAGTGTTTCAACTCCGTGCTTGTGGAAGCTTCCCACCCCACCTCTGAGGGTGACGCCATGTTTGGAATGCAGTCATCACAGTGGCTCCAGGAATAAAGACAGGTGACATCTTCATCTGTCTGCTCAGCTAATTATTGACGGTGATGGCATGATAACATTTCTTCACTACTACATCAATCCTCCTATCAATCCCACCCTTCACCCTGCTCTCATTTGTTGACAAGACCCTATGACTCTCTACTCCCACGAAGAGGGGTCGGAGCTTCTCCTCAAAATGGGGAGGACATCCCACTCTTGGACAAGAAGAGCTTTCCTCATTGCTGAGCGACCAAACCCAAAACCATCCTCACCCTTCCACACTTGTGTCTTCTTTCAATGAAGTTTATGACCAGAACCATTGACAATACTGACTGATTCTAATCTTCCTTGCAAACTCACTGCCAACAATTCAGACTATACTTTGTCTCATTTAAGCTCCATGAAACAGCTCTTATGCCACTATTTACGTTCCCAATAGTGCAGTCTGAAACTATGAAATCCTCCTTCGATAAGATGGTTGGACGGATGAGACCAGGGAATGTGAACTTTGGGAGTAAACTTCCAGCGGTTCGAGAGACATTCCACAGCCAATCAGGTGCTTTTGAACATATTGGGGCCAAATCCAAACAAAAGGGGAAAATTGAAATGTTATTGTTTGTGAGTGCGACTGGGGTAGTTAAACGCTTCCATCAGAGCGGCGCACAACCCCTCCGGCCGTCCCTGCGGAGCAGCACCAGCATAAACACAGGCTCATGAATGGTCTGCATTCAGCTGCGGGGCTGGAAAAGGGGATGCAGGGGAATACAGGGGTCACCACAGGTCCCCTTCTCTAAGGAAAGGTCAGGACACTGACCGCCCTCATGCCAGCGCCGTCCAGAGACGGATAAATTCTTCTCTATAAACGCTCTTTGCTTAACTCATGGGCTTCCTCAATCCTTGCCTGGTGGATCGATGGGCCTCATGAAGTGGCTGAGATAAAATGTGAACTTGAGAGGGCTCAGACTGGTGCGATGGGTGGAATTGTGGCATGAAACATGACAATTGTGAGGTAAAACTCCTAATTTTTTGAAGGAAAACTTCAAGATAATGCAATGTGAATCCTGATTGTCAAACAAGAACATTAAATTTGGAGATGAAAGGCAAATTTCGCAGTGAATTTGTGAGTTTCATGAGAAAAAAAAAATGCGAATAGAGAGAGTTTCATTCCCTCCAATTTGATATCTCCTTACTGCAACATTTAATCTGCATATTTCAGCATTATATGCTATGAAATTCTGGAATTACAAGTCTCATGATTGTAATTTTCTTTACCCCCCAAATCTCCTTATTCCAACGTTTGTCATCATTATAATGATGTTTTGTTCTCGTCACTTTTTTCCCAGGACAACAAGGTTTGATTTGATTTGGTTTTAAGTTCATATCTGTGAGTCTTTCCTTTCCTCTGCAGTTTCACCGCTCTTTCCCTCCCTCCTGAGGAAACCACTGGCGCTGCCGGCAGCATCCGGCCCTGGTGACTTGTGGTCAAGAACAAAACTGACTTGACAGTGAGCACAGATGCTTCCTTTGCTTTCCTAACAAGAATTATAATCTCGATTTGTCAAAAGTTTCAGAATTTATTTATCTGCGGTGTTTGATTTGGCGCGGCACGACACATTAATGTCCATGAATCAAAGAAGAATAACGACCACAGAGAGCCGAGCGAGCAGCGGCGCTGAGGAAACAAATACAGGGTCCACGTAGATTCCGATTCTGTTGTCTTAGGCTTCAACCGCGAGGAGTGAAGAGTCGTGTCTGTTCCACATCACCAGCCGAAAATATTGTTGGAAGAAGTTGAGAACATGTGACAATATTTTGTCTCCCAAATATAGTTTCACTTGGTCATCTTGGATTCGATATTGTTTCTCTTTTAACGGCGAAATGAGGCGCAGCTGAAGAGGAGCGATGGAATATGAGGAAACTGGAGCACCTGACCACAGATCTGACCTGGTTCTGCTTGTGAAATTCGTTCATACATCCGCTTCGCTCATTCCTTTCCATGGGGTTGTCAGAGCTGGAGTCTATCCCAGCTACAAGGGCAAAGAGGTGAGGGACACCCTGGACAGGGCACCAGTCCATCAAGCAACTGCAGGACATAAAATCATAGCAAGCTTGAGACTTGACTCGGGCTTGTGATCAAAGACTTGAGACTTGACTTGGACCCGTGACCAAATACTTGAAACTTGACTTTAGATTGAGATCAAAGACTTGAGACTACACTTGGGTTTGTGACCTATAAGACTTGAGACTTGACAAAGACTTATGACCAAAGACTTGAGAATTGACTTGAGCTTGAGTTGAAAGACTTTAAACTCGACTTGGACTTGTGACCAAGGACTTGATATTTGACTTGGACTCGTGACCAAAGACTTCAGATTTGACTTGAGCTTGAGTCCAAAGACTTGAGACTTGACCTGGACTCGCGACCAAGGACTTGATATTTGACTTGGACTTGTGACCAAAGACTTCAGATTTGACTTGAGCTTGAGACCAAAGACTTGAGACTTGACTTGGACTCGTGACCAAATACTTCAGACTTGACTTGAGACCAAAGACTTGAGACTTGACTTGAGCTTGAGATCAAAGACTTGAGAGTTGATTTGGACTTGTGACCAAAGACTTCAGACTTGACTCGGACTTGTGATCAAATACGTGATAATTGACTTGGACTCGTGACCAAGCACTTGAGACTTGACTTTAGATTGAGACCAAAGACTATAGACTTGACTGGGACTCATGACCAAAGACTTGAGACTTGACCTGAGCTTGAGTCCAAAGACTTGAGACTTGACTTGGACTTGTGACCAAAGAATTGAAAATTGGCTTGAGCTTGAGTCCAAAGACTTGAGACTTGTCTTGGACTTGGGATTTGACTTGAGCGTGAGTCCAAAAACTTGAGACTTGACCTGGACTCATGACCAAAGACTTGAGACTTGACTGACGCTTGTGACCAAAGACTTGAGAGTTGACTTGATCTTGAGACCAAAGACTTGAGACTTGACTTGACCTGCAAAAACTGACCCGTTTATACGTCATCGCTGTCTGCAAACTCTGAACCTATATTTTGCAGTTCTTTTTAGATTCTAAGTGTGTCCTGCCATTTTGTGGAGCCCATGAGCGATAGAAACATTCTACCAAGTATTTTTCTTTTCGCCTGTAAGTTAATTCCAGTTTTAAAAAGTCTCAGAGAATGAATGACTGACTGATAAACTGAGCGCGGATGCGAATCAAAGCTATAAACAAAGGTCACTTTGGCTCTGAAACATTTCCGCTGATGACGATCCAAGATCCAACAAGCAGCATTAATTGGTGTAATTTTAAAATCAACATGATGGTGAAGTCTGGAGCTTTTAAATCATCCAACATATTAAGGATTGCGAACATCAGTGATGCCTGTAATGATCACACTGGTTCGTCACTGCTGAATGGCTGTAATTAGTGTCCATGTTGCAGTGTGTGTGTGTGTGTGTGTGGGTGTGTAAAAAGCCACTCTTGCTGCTGTACCACGTACAAGAGGGCAAATGGAAGCGTAAGTGCGACTCTGTGAGCGCGGCAGTTGAACGGAGTGATAGTGGATGCCAGTGTGAAACCGGTAAACACGCGTGAAGAAGATAAAACGGTTGAAGAGCGGCGTTGCGATGTGCCGCTCGTACGGCAAGAGGAGCTGACCTCGAATCACAGCGCTTGTCGCTCAGGTCCCAGGTATTTCAGCACCTCTGCTGCTCTGAATTTGTATCCTGTTACCTGTCAAAGGAGTTAGAACTGCTGCGGCCACCCTGGAGCAGGCGCTGGGGTGGCAGGACGCCCCCTACAGTGAACCCATGCTGTTTCCGGGCCCCCGAAAATGTGGTAAGGAGGAAGTGTAGAGGGAGGAAGTATCGAATGAAATGCCCTTTTCCAGAGGTGAAATCTTTGCTGTTCGGGATTTGTTGGATGCTGTTTTTCATGAAAAAGGTTTTATTTGCCCTGACATTCATATGTATGTTTTTTTCAATAGTGGCTTGTTTTTAAACTTTTCAGTGTACTTTCTAAAAATGTATTTCTATATATATATATATATATATATTTTTTTTTTTTCCCCAGTTGAAGATTAAAAGTTGGCTACGGTTTGAGTAATGGTCAGACTTTTGGGTTGAGTCAGTTTTTTTAATGGTAAATTTTTCTGGACAGTTGATGTTCTTTTTACTGTTACTACAGTCAACTTTTCTTCTTTTCTTACATTATTGTCAAACACTGACTTCAGTTGCTTGCTGGACCCAGGATGTCGGCCACTTCTTGTCCAGTGTAGCTGCAGTACATAGATGACCCTGTTAAACAATAAGGAAACGATAATGAATGAATTTTGTTCTGGTTGGGGTGTGCGAGGCGTGAGATGTACTGTAAGGTCGACACACGGTCCGTTTTTATTTGTTCTCAAATCAAAGTGTCACCTTGACAGCGCACACAGTCCTCCATTTGCCATTGTGATTTTAGCTCTCTCACTTCTCCCAACACCAACAGCTACGTAAGTCAAACCTTTAAGACATTGGTTCACTCTTTCATATGTCTCCCTTTTTTTTGAGTGGGGTCCTCCAGAATTCTGGATCTTATTTTGTTTCAGTGTGTTGCTTTAAAATATTTTGACGCCTCCAGACGGCCTATTTCCAGACGTTTTTTTGGAAGTGATACTGAGGGGAAGTAAGATCTTCAGTGGACACTTTGTGGCTTCAATGAGGCAGAGCGGGACAGTGAGAGGAGGATGGAAGGAGAGAAATATACAAACAGACGGGAATGTTCGGGGGAGGAGGATATTTGGGGAAAGTGAGGAGTGAGGGGCGACATGGGTGGTTTTTCGTGTTGTTTTTTCTCTTTTGAGTGACAAGGTTATTTCCATTGAGTGGTGGATGTGTGACTTTGCCATGGAGGCAGTGAGGACTAGCATACGATGATAGCTAGTTTTTGTTAACTTCTGTATGACTCTTAATAGTTGCTAAACCACTCATCCATTTTCCAGCTCCCACGGAGCCAGAACTAGCTACGTCAAATGAGAGGCAAGGAACGCAGAGCCATTCTTTACGAAGCAAGTACTCACTGTAGTTGAAGATCCACAGGGGTGGATGTAGGAGCCAACGGGCAGGAGAGTCTGACCAGGACACCAGGGATAGTGAGGAAGGCAGTGCTGTAGGACAATGTGGTGCAGCCCATGAAGACATTTCAAGATTGTCCAATAGCCTGAGGGGATGATCTGACGGAGGAGTGTCCAGCAGGAGAATATGGAACCAACAAAATGTGAGCTGTGGCGCATTTCTCATCCTAACACTAGCGCTTAACACTAGCACTAGGTTCTGAGTGCCCTTCACTATGAAGTGCCCTCCGACAACAAAGTGAAGTGATTGACATCCCTAAGAATTGGGACAACACTTCATGACGTCACGCGTAAAGACAACGTGTCATTGGCTGCCATGCTGTGTTTTGTTTCCTGCATATCCAGTGATGGAAATGCCAGCCCCATGGTTTTGCAACCTCTTGCATCGGTGCTGATAATCTCACCTGGTTTGGTGAACCAACAGAGAAGAAATGAGCGGAGCCAAAGCCGGCTTTGCTCTATGTTGCAGTGACAGATATGTGGTGAATGGCGAGTGCCCTCGGTCTTAGGAGTATTGGGACACACTACACTTACACATGAACACGCAAAACCCAATGTTAGGGGCAAAAACGAGTGTTAGGGTGAGAAATGGGACACAGGCTTAACCTCCAGTCAGAATACATTCATTCAGATTGAGTAAGAGTCCATTTAATTGTAGCGAGCATGGGAGTATAAGCAAGAGAGATTAAGATGAAAATGCTGGCTTGGTTTGACAAATGCCCGTAGAGGTGTGAGAGAGTCCAGGTGGTGGAGGAGTTGAGAAGAAAGAAGCAAAGGACAAAGGTGTGGGAGACAGACAGGGACCAGCATGGAGCCCATAGCCAGAGGAGGTGCAGGACAATCAGCCTAATACGGTGCTGGCGCCGAAGACTGGGAGGGTTGACACGGGACTGGGTGCAGAAGTGATGTGTGATGCAGGAGGACAAGCAGTGGGGCTAGGAAAAAAACTATTCTCAAATACAGCACAATTTTTTTTTGACAATATTACATTTATTTCTGCCCAGAATTGATTTTTTTCCACATTATGAAGGCGACAAAGTGCAACATTATATCCGCTCAAGCGCATCTCCTGCTCAACAGAGTGACAAGATTTTTATTTCAAACACCAACTATTGTCAAATGTAGACCAAGGACCAAGGATTCACATAGCTGATGCTAGCATCAGGCAGTCAACCGTCACTCCACAAAGGCATTTTGTGAGCGCACCACAGACTGCATTCATAATATATACAGCTATTGAGTCACTTGGCTAGAAAGGCCAGGCTACAAGGAGGAGGAGGATTGTAGATACTGGAATAACACCAACTACGCCATGGATGGTCATCCTAAGCTGGCAAACTGCGGGGAAAGTAGTTGGATATTGGTTATTTAATCCAGCTCCCTCGGCGTTTCTCCCTTGCTGCATCTACACTGTGGTCTGTGATAACGAAGGCTCTCAATCTCAAAATATTACTGTCAGAACCAGCTCTGGCACATTGCTGTTGCACATCAACTGCTTCAACAGTGGAGGTAGTGATGACTAAAGAAGATGTCTGTGGTGGCTATCAGGCTGACCAAGTCTGCTGCTGCTGCTGCTGCTGCTGCTGTTATCGCCTCCATCACTACTGCTGTTATCCCGGGGCTAAAAGCACTTTAGCTGCCTCCGTCTGGATCTGCAGCCCGGTTGTTTGGAGAGGGAATGTTTGGCCTCTGGCTCGTGTCAGCAGCAGTGAAGGTGCTGGTGTGGGTTACCTGTGGGTGTCGCCATGACGAACGGGCGACCGCTGCCTGACGAAGTGTTTATGATCCGGAGGCGTTGTTGCATGTAACTAATCAGGCCTGAAGCTCCCGAATGGCAATGAAATGATGCTTAATGATGTGGACGACGCGAGCGGTCAGAGGAAGTCGGCGCGGTGACATCACACAGCTGCCGGAGTCATTTCTGTATTTGTTGTTGTAGCTGAAGATGTCGACCTCTGTACTTTGTTTCAAGTGCTGGAATAACAAATAGCATCGTAACAAATGGGTTGTCTCCAAAAAGCCTGTTATTTTATCATCACATCGCGCACAAGCGTGATGGATCAGCTACAGGCCGCGGCTGTTTGTGTGAGCGGATCGCACGCCAAAGCAAACACGTGCAGGTCTGCAGGAGTGAGAAATGCAGCGACATAATTCTGCAGCAGATCCGGGATCTGCGGGTTCACGCCGAGGTGAGGCTGGTGAGATGTAGAACAAATACAAAAACGGTTCTGGCTGAATAAATGATGTGTGAAGCTCGGGCTGCTGCAGAGGTGCTGAGAGTCCTCGCTGGATCTGTGGCGAGAGACGAGCCGGAGACACATTATCTGTGCAGGTCCAACACATGAAAGTCATGAATCGCAAAAATAATGTTTGAGAAACATCACTTCAATGGACAGGAGATGAAAGGCCGGAGTTAATTATTATGAATAATGTTTAGAAAACCATAAATATTGTCATGACCTAACAGAGAATGGACGAATGAATTATACGCGAAAATCAAATAAGTCATGAAAGATGAAATAATTTTAAAAAGTAGAGTGGGGAAAAAAAGGGCAAATAGACATTCATGAATAAAATCAGCAAATTAATAACAAAATAAAATGTGTGCATTTTTTTTCAGAAAAGCACAAATGAGAGCCAATTTAAAGGGTTACATTTAGACTAAATCTTTTTAAATATTTTTTCCCATTATGAAAATTTATTATTATAAATTTATAATTTATTTTTGGTTTTCTAGAAAGTAATCCAAAGAAATGACACAGAGTAATATGTAACTAGAAAAGTAGTAGTTGTCCCATTATAAATATAAAACTATTATTACATTAATAATGAAACATTAATACATCAACAACATTAGAAAAATTTGTTGTTGTTGTTTATTTTTCCCTTAAAGTTACTGAAATCTCCACTTAGTTGTCATCTTATCGCCTCTGCGTTGGTCCCAAAACTAAAAATTATTTCCCACCAACTTCAGAATAGGGCTACTGCAGTCATGTAAAGTGATTCAGGATTTGAACTCTGCCCAGCAAACATTGGTGGTTTCAGATTTTGTTGACTTCAAACACCCCACAGTTCATGTTAAAGTTAGTGTTGAGTTGAACAGAGAGCTGTGGTGCAGCCAATATCAATGAGCATGATATTGATGCTGACTCGAAGTCGATTTCAATTTCAATTTTTGGCAAATGTTCATTTTATTACTGGTTTTATTGCGACTTTACGGAATCACCGACAAGCCTGTGGAACTATGCTTAAATATGCAGTATGAAATGATCATGTGCCATCAATAAAGTTGGTTCTGTTGAATTAGAACGCTCAATAAGTGTGAAACTGAATTCGAATTCATCGCACACTTGCTGAGAACTGGAAACGTGCCTCGATGACATCACAATTGTCGGCATGCATTACTGACAAACAAGTTGTTCAGCTTCAGTATCAGAGGAGACATGGTGAAGTGTTGTATGACAGCTGGATGTTCTAATGGTGCCAGTGAGCATGGACGCCTGTTCCTCTGAACAAGAGATGAAGAAATAAATGTCCTGAAGAAATGGTGAAGAACGAAGGACAAGTTGCAACCATCGATCATTTTGCTGCTGTGCAGGAACATTTTGGCCTGAACGTTCATCTCAAACAGGTTCTGAAACCAACTGCAGTACCCATGGATTTCAACTGGAAACGAACAGCAACACATCAGCAAAGTGACAAGGACAATCAGCGGTGTGGAAGCTCGAAAAAAAAAGGTTTACATTGTTGACTGATGACGCTTCCTAAGAGAGTAACGCATACATGTTTGCAGAGTTGTGCCAAAAGATAGCGCTGGTGTTTGACCCAGTTATTACCATCACCTGTCTGCATCACAACATAACTGACGGTAGTATATCGAAATACAATTTTATTGGGTTTGTTTTCCTGTAGATAGAATGAAAATGTGGTATTTCATCTTTCTAATTGTGAATTAAGTGGTTTAATGCCGGTGGAGTAAATGTGTAAATTGCTGTTAGTTTTGGTTGTTGCCAGTTAAATTTAGAAAGGACAAGTCCTCTGTTTATGCACTTCCCTTTTAAGAATAATCTTAAAACTGTGGAAAAACTTAAATATTTCATGCAATATATTAGCCAATACATGACATTCAAATCCTCATTAAGTTTGTTCAAACCAGCACAAGTTACAGATTATGCTTTTATTGTCATGGTTATTTTTGTGTTTTGCAACTCAGATTTTTTCTCATTGTAGCCAGGAACTTCAGTCAAAGAGAGTCCGCTGGGGTAAGAACATAAAGAGATCAATGCATGAAGAAATGGTGGGATGGCGCAGGCATGAGGAAGAAAGACTGAACCTCTGAGATCACAAAAGAGAAAAAGCCATGCCGACGTCTTCCATGCTGCTTGTGGCCTCTAATTAGAGGCGTTTGCAGGCCGGCATTAGTTCCCCAACTCCTAAATGAGCTTTTCAGCAAGAGGACGAGAGTCTCATTCTGTTGCTGGTAGAGATACAGCAGCTTCCTGGGAGGTATTCATTCCTTTTCACTCCTCCGTTATTCATCATTCCAGTCTGAACTCTTAACTGCTGCTCAGTTTTCTCTGCTGGGGTTCCTCCTGGTAGGTTAGTATGTTTATATTTATGAAATGAATCATCACGAAGCATTCACTATGTTCGACATGATACAATAAAAGTACTATGCAAACAAGTATTCCAATATTTTTTTAAATCAATAGGCTAGTTGGTTCTACAAAACTATAAAATATTCTTGTCGCTTACAACACAACAAACAAAAAATGTTTTGGATGGCTCATTATTTTAAAAATTACATTAAAAACTAGCATTGGTTGGTAATTTTATAGAGAGAGTTTATACAACTGTGAATGTCAAACAGTAATATTTAATGTGCCGTGTGCAGAGAGGTTTTACTGTATTAATGTTTACTGTAAACTGCAGTCTAAGTGTAAAAACAAGAACTACATTTTAAAATATATAAAAAAGATATTGGTTGAATTCCATAAAGTCATTGAAATGGTTAGAAATCAGGCAAAATGCAGCGGCTACCTCCTTGACAACAACTCTTTGTTGGCTTGCTTGGGTTTCCTCGGCCACTCTGGTTTCCTCCCATGGTCCTGCGACCTGCGTGGTACCGTAAAGGGAATAGCAGCTCTGTGCCGCTGCCGCGAGTCAGACTGAAGCGTGGTAAGAAAGTATTTTTATGATCTTCAGATGTGTATTTCACTGAACTGCACTCCAGAGCTCGACTGCAGCGGCATGTTTGCACCTTCACTCTGTAAATGCGTGCATTTGTAACACACCAGAGGATGGAAAAGGGAACTTCAACACCCAGTGAGGCTTGTTAACCAGCCTTTGATGACCAATAAACCCATTTTTACTGGTGAGCACTTGATATTCCGTGACTCTCATTGATAATTCTCCCAGCGGCGGAGCCCGTTAGCACATTAAGCCAAAGCCTGGTGTCTTTAAGGCCAGAGTGTTGTGCTTGATCCCCGCTCCTCATGACCTCTGACCCCGCAGGATAAACTGCTAACTGAGTTTCAGTCATGCTCAAAGAGGCTGATGGCCACATGATCCCTGACATTTCTTGAAAAGGACCTTTTTTCCCGAGAGTGAGGGGCCGCAGTTGTCAACAGGCTGCGGGACAAAGGTCCTAATGAGCGGAAAGTCGCGGCGACCGTGGAGACAAATTTTAAAGCAGTAAGAACTGTCAGCTCTGCGTGATCACCTGATGGATCAGAGCAGATCAAACTCATTTCCATCACTCGTTCCTAAAAAGCTGACTGCTCATAAACCGCTATTGTCTTGGCTCAGATGCAGTCATTAGATCTGATTTCAAAACTTCAGTGAATGAGTGAAATGAAACTAGGAATTTCGGGCTCAATTATATTTTGCCATTTCAAGGCACACGAAATAACTAAATGAAAAGTTACTTTGCTTGTCAAGGAGAAAACATTACAGCTGAGCTGTGTTCTGACATTATTTTAATGTGGGTCATTATTATGAGTAGTGGACAATTAAAATCAACTCTAGACTCTAGAAATCAAATCAAAACTCTAGACTCCAAAGATGATTTGAAATATGTAATAATAATAATAATAATAATAATAATAATAATAATAATAATAAACATGTAACCTATATTTGTTCTACCATTTATTTGTGTTCTACATTAATCATACAGCTGAATTGAAACCCACTATATAGATGTAATAGTATAATAATATAGATGAGGGACGATGACGATAATCATTATTGTTAGCCAGAAACAAATGACTAAATTTCAGTTTTCTCTTGATGTTAATGTGTATTGTAATAACTCCAATATTATTTATGCTCATGAACTTTCATTGATAATTGGCAGGTTGTATTAGCAGTAAATCGTTGTTCTAGTTATGATCTATGCAGAAATAGCAGTACCAATCCAAGCTATTACGGTCTTTGTTGTACGAGTAATTTTAATTTGTTTTATGATTTTTATTTAAAAAGCTGGTGTACTTTTTGTCGCTATAGTAGTTGTAGTAATTACTGTGGTATTGCCGATGAAATTGCTAATAACAAACAAACAATTATCAATACTTAGCATAATGTTGTAGCTGTCATAGTAGTTGTAGTAGTAATTTATTTATGGGCCTATTAATAAGGATAATTTTCCGTTACTTGTAGCATCATCGACACCGATTTTCCCTACTGCCACATATTAGTGCATGCAAAAGTGCATGTTGCTGTTGCATTAATGATATAGTTGTTATTGGGGTAAAAACCAATAACAGCAAAGAGATTTATGATAATGACTGTAGCTAAGCATTTGTTATGCTTAGCTACAGTCACATTATCACATTAGCATTGGTAATAATTGGTAATTATCACTTTATACTAACATTTACAATACTTTTTGTCATGGTGAGGTGGGAGTAATGATCGCACAATAAGAAGAATGGTCTCTGCAACAGTTCAGGTTTACCCCGACTGATATTCATCAAATTAATATTTGTTGTCGTGGTAATAGCTCACTATTGCAGTAGCATATTGTTAATTAGCATGATCCATACTGACAATGGTTATGGCAGTAATAGTAAATATGGCATAACAAGTAGCAATAATAATGATTGTCACAATATTAAAAACTGTTTTGCAGTTATGTCTGCAGCAATATTATTGATAACAGAGATATTTTTTAAAAATAGCATTTTAATTATTACATATGGACATTTATAAAAAGTCAATATTTTTATCTCCATTATTGCAGATGTTCATTGGGGAGGGAGTATCATCTATTTGGGTCTTTTCAGTGTTTAGACTTCCATTTTTGTCAGCACTCCACTGACCTGCTTCCCTCTGTCTCCCCTCACTGTCTCTCCGCAAACAGCGCACACACACTGGTCTTTCTCCCTGGTTGCGTGTTACATCATCACGCAATATCTGTCCTCTGGTGGCCCACTGATCTACACACTGAGGTGCACATACACACGAAGCTGCACACACACACAAGCGCTGGCATACCACACACACACACACGCTATTTTTGCCGCATGCGCACACGGCAGCATCCAGTCACGGAAGCAGCGTGACTGTACAGTATGGTGACTCTCTCTTTTTATACCGGGAACATGAATAATTCACCTCTGCCTCACGCGTCAGCAATTGAACACTCCAAATGATGTTTACTGGCTGGAATGCAATGATTATTATGCTGTTGATGTTGAAGTAGGTGTAATGATGCCAGTTTTTCAGTCATTAATAGACTCCAGACAACATCCATGTGTGTTTCTTTGTGGTTTTATTTTTGTTTTGTTTTTTATCAGAAAAAATTAATTTTAATAACCAACTGTGGAACTTTTTCATCATTTGTGGTCCGATTACATTTTTACTGTCAACCGAACCCGATGAAAGGAACTGATAATGTGTCATAGAGCACAAGGGTGGTTCTCTCATGCTCCTGCGATGTAACAAAGATGGCCGCCACTAGCAGTAATTTTTATTTCTTTAATGAAACATTTTTTCTGACACCGTGAATAACATTGTCACAGAACTTTCCAGTGCGGAGTTTACATGTCCTCCCTTGTGCGTATAGGTTATTCTCTGGTTTCCTCCTACTCTAACTCTCTACAGACAGACTCTAATTGTCTGTAAGTATCTTTCTATATGAAACGCTGGCAAATACCTATCCAGGGAGCCTCTCGCCCGCCGGGTAGCTGGGACAGACCTCAGCCCCTGGAACATTAAAAAGGGAAGAAAAACATTTTCAAATCGAACATAGCAGCAATTGCATTGTCATTTATTGGTTTAACATTAAGATGAATTACGTGAAAAAGTGGAATATTTTTCACCACTAATGATCTTGATATTTCCCAGGGTATGTTACTTTAAGGAATAAACATGGAAAAGGGTTCATATGAACTTCTGACATCCTCACAACGCAAATCAGGATGTGTTATACACTGTAGTCAGAAAACAAATATGGTGTTCCACCTGGCACAATCATTGGTCCACTCCGACTTCAACACAACACATAATTGCAGTATGTTGTCAAATGGAAAGATGAAAAAGATGTTTATCGTTTGGTCCTTGGCAACACAACCAGGATGATGATGATGATGACTATGTTTTTTTTTTAATGTCATACTCCTTGACACACAACACTAATGTCTACTTTTACCACAAATGTCAAGTTTAGGTACTCAGAAGTGTGTCGGCTTAAATACTGAACCGAAAGTGCCAAAAACAATAAACGTCCGACCTTCTGCCTCTTTTACTGTCCTCTCGTGATAAGTGCGAGGATAAGTGTCGAGGGGTCAGATGAGCACGCAAGGCCCCTGGCTGCTGGAGCACAGACCCAGGAGTCAATAAATCCAATAGATACTGACCTAAAGCTGCCAAGATTAAAACCCAGAGCATTTTGAAACCTGTTTCGGATTGATGTCTGAAAAGTACTCATCTGGGAGGTGCCACCAGGCACCATGCTTGAGACAACGTGCGCACAGAGGGGATTTGAAAATGAAGGAAATGTTTATTTAAAACTAGTCTGGTCACCTGCAATCCAGATTATGTGAACGACAAGCATGTCTGAAAAAAAATGTTAAAATTGAACAGCAAAGCAGACCATTAAAATTAAGAAAGAAAGAAAAGAAATATGCAAAATGCTTTAATCCCTTTAACCTTTAACATCATACTTCGTAAAATGGAAAAATACCTCATACTTGTGTGTACATGTATGTCTCAACTATAACATATTGGGGGCCACATGTCCTCCCCAAGAGGGTTTGTTTTCGATCTATGAAGCTATTAAAGTGATAAACGGTAGCTTTCCATCGCAAGATCCCCCAAATCGGTTCATTTTTCTCTTTGCTTTCACAAAAATAATAAAGTGAGCTCCAAAACAAACATACGATCTGTATTTTTCTGAAGAGTTATAGCCATTCCCGGCTATTATTTACCAGATAGCGGCAGTACTTCATGCACATTTAGCTGTCTGTAAGGCTCCCATTTACAGGTTGAAAATGAAAAGCCTCAATACCATTGCCACTCACTCAAAATCAAAGGAGTGTTGTGAAAATTATAGACTGTTTCTATAAGATGAAGAAATACCCAATTTTCATGAGCAGGATTTAAGTGTTTCAAACATCCATTGTCCCTGACCCTTGACCCCTGATAGGTTCCCATATGGCACATCGCTTCAGCCACTTCATTTAACTAGGGGATTTGCATGAATAATCGATTAAAAAAGGAAAATAAAAAATGCAAAAGTAGAAATGACAGGGATGCTGACTGGCGTGATTGTTTCATGAAGGTTCGGAGGTTTAACTAGAAGATAAAATAAAGTGAAAATCTTTATAACCCTAAATTATTTGACTTCAAAAACTTAATTAATTAAACTATTCTAGATCATTTAACATAGTCTTGTCAGATTGTAACCCTGAATAAGTACATTTACTTTTACACTAATAAGTCCAACTTCATGGGGTCCAGTCAAAAATGAGTAGTAATTATAAGAAATGTGACTTTTGAGAGCGACGAAAGTCACAGTCATGTTTTTCTAAAATATCTATCTATGCTTCATTTAGGGTGGGTGAGTTTCGTTTTTTTAATTGTATGGCCAAAGTTCATTCAACGAATTTGTTAAAATGTTAATGGGAATATTCGAAATAGTTTTGTTAGGTAAAGTTATGTGGTTTGTTAGTGATATGAATAGTGTATAGTTTGTGAGCTTCCACAGACAGTGGACAGTACAAGTACCAGGTTAATTCCAAGAAATGTAATGGTTGGAGAACAGGTTCAATTAAATGGTTACCATGTATTTTTATTAAGACGTATAAAAAGCTTCATGGAAAAGAAATTCGCACTCGTGGTGACATTTTCAAATGCATTATAATAACTTTATATAAATAATAAATTCATGAGGTCCTGCAGGGCACCGTTACCGTCTCGCTGCTTTACATGTTTGAGAAAAGTTATACTTTACTTTTTCATCATATACAGGATTTTGATGGTGTTATTTGGAGTCTTTAGGAGGAAAGAACAAGGTGTTTTTGATCAATCTGAAACTGAACGAGATCACACCTGACTCATCATGAGTTTGAAGACGTGTGTTGAAAAATTAACTATCAGCGCATTTAAAATGTAATCATCTGTCACGTGCGTTTCCCCACTCTTCCAGTCCTTTTTGATTCTGAGAGAAATATGAGCGTAGTTTTCATGATTAAAATCCGCTCGACTTGCGCCTCACTTTTACATGGATAAATTAAGAATTAAAAAAAAAAAAAAAAAACTTGAACGTCTTTGTTGTACTTTGTAACTATATTTTATTTGAGGTTGCCACCCGAACCTCATATACTTGGTACCTCTGCCTCTCTATCGGTTAGATGTCTCGCGACAGTGGGTCCCACCTGACTGCACCGTTTGTGATGATCACAGCAGAGAATGTGATTTGATAGTGGCTAGGACATGCGCACTGGCGTCCCAAACTATAATAATAATAAATGGTTGACCCCGCGGACACCTCCATGTCCACTCACAGCAGTTACGAGAATGAGTGTGAGAAGGTCAGCTCGACACGACACGCTATATCCCCATCGTTTATCAGCTGTGTAAGGCGTCGTTTTGGGGAGTCATTTCATGGGAACATTTCACGCGTTGACTGAATTTAAAGGACAAAAAATAGCGTATGTTTTTCTTGAAAAACGATTTATTTTTTGAAAAAGAAAAAAACAAAAACAAACGGTGTAAAAATATCACACTTCAATTACACAATAATCTTCCTCCCCAAAAACTGTACATCGTCGTTTCATGACTGAAATAAACACACACTGCATATCTGATAAACTTCTGTGTTTAAATCTGGTTTCGCCAAACTAAAAAGACAACATGTGTTTGACACAAAATACATTATTATAATAATATTAATTATTATTTTTAAGCCTATTTTTTTTTCGAGGAGGAGATAAAACGTGATTTGTCCTGAGACGCCCTGAAACTGAAATCACAACCTGATGATAGCGTGAATTTAGGCACAGTGTTATTCTTTGTTTCATGTCCGTCATTCAGCTGCGAGCTATCAAATACAAAAATCATCCTACCTTCATACGTGGGGCGTTATTTTTGTTTTTGCTGCTGTATTTTAAGAGAGAAAAAAGTTGCTTAACAGCCACTAGTGCCATTGATTATTCTGTTGGGAAAGTTTTCAAGCTGGTTGGCCCTTGCAGGCCCCAGCGACGAGGCGAGCACCGGCACAGCGACCGGGGGAGTCCTGGAGGGGCTCAGCGACCCTCCGATGATGCTTTCTATGGAGAAGGGGGAGCGGTGCACCGGGGAGTTGGACTTGTGGACAGGGGAGACGGGGGAGGCAGCCGGCGCGCTCATCTGCGGATAGAACCTCCTGGGTAAGTCCGTAGCGCTGGAGGTGGTGTTGGGCATCAGAGACGGAGCGGGGATCATGGTTCCTCTGGAGGAGTGTTGCTGCTGCTGCTGCTGCTGCTGGAAGGCGAAAAGAGCCGAGTGCGTGTGGTAGGACTGCAGCTGGATGCCGTATCCCCCGCAGCCGTACGGCCCGTATCCGTACGCGGCCGCCGGGATGAAGGCGTTGTGTTCCCGCAGCAAGTCCTGCGTCTGCTGCCTCTTGAAGCGCTTCCTCCGCCTCAAAAAGCTGCCGTTGTCGAACATATCTGCTGATTCCGGGTCCAAAGTCCAGTAGTTGCCCTTGCCTGGGTTCCCCGGCTCCCGCGGGATCTTGACGAAGCAGTCGTTGAGGGACAAGTTGTGGCGGATGGAGTTCTGCCAGGCCGGAAACTTCTCCCGGTAGTAGGGGAAGCGGTTGCTGATGAAGTCGCAGATTTCACTGAGGGTGAGCCTCTTTTTGGGGCTCTGCAGGATGGCCATGGTGATCAGGGCGATGTAGGAGTAGGGGGGCTTTACCAGGCTGTTCTTGCCCGTCGCCTTGTAGGAATCCCGGGAAGCGCTGGAGCCATCCAGGCCGGCGGGAGGCGGAGAGGAGCCGGACAGCAGGATGTCCTCCCCCATCTCCGCCACTTCCTCCACGTAGGAGCGCGTCCGGTGGTCCCCATCCTCTCCCTCGCCCACCACGTCGATGTCGGTCTCTTCCGAGAGGATGGAGGCATCGGACATCTCTGAGCTGAGAGTCATGGCTCACGCTCTTCAAAACTCAGGCCGAGGAGGGAGCGACACGCGGGGACCCTGCTTCTGCCAGCACGCGCTCTTTCCATATGGGTTCGGATCCCCGGGTGGCGGACGGTCCAGTCGGTGCCAGACTTTAGAAATGTGCCGGCAGTGCGCGCAGGGGTCCAGATGGGCTTCAGACAGACGAGGGGGCGGAACTTTTGTCCCTGTTTATACCACCGCCCTGGTCACATGACGCCGGCACGTCACCAGAGCCACGCGAGAGAGAAACCGTCCTCGCTGTAATAATCATTCGACCGTCGGAACCAGCATCCATTAAAAACAAATTAAAATGGTCATAATACATTCCATATTTATTCCCTAATTCAATATGAATCTATTGCGCCTGTTACTTTTCCATAAAGTAAAAAAAACAAAACAAAACCACATATTAACAATCACAATGAATTCCGCTGTTATTATTAATTTTAGTGTAATTATGATGTGAACAATTCAAACACTGCTTTGATTGTGCATAACATTTCAAGTTAAAATAAACGGAATCCCAGACTCGTTAACAACATCACTTCCGTTGTCATCTAGTTTACTGGCGTTGTTCTGGTAATGTAAAGTTTGTACCTATTGGTATAGTTTTGTAGTTATGTATGGGGGTAATCACATTAAACTTGTATTTATTTTTCAAATGTGTATTTGTTTTGTCTTGTTCTGGAGGACGAATACAGATTCATACATACATTTGTAGCATCTATCTTTGCCATTATATTATGTGTTTTAAGCATTAATATCGGTTCACGTTGTATTTTTTTCTGTTTTCTGTTGTGTTTTCTAAATTCAACATTAAGCAAATTTAGTGTCTTAGTGACAAATTCAATACCATAGTAGTTAGCAGTGTTACTGAATCATCAGGTGTGCAGAGATGCTTATTGTTTTTTAACCGAAGATGGGCCTTTGCCAGAAGTTGGGCCTTGACAACTATCAACCATGCTTACAGCCACTATACTGTCTGGCCTATAGGGCCATCAGCTCCACTTAGTTTGTAAAGAGGCCAGATGAGCAACTGGTGCTCCAAAAGGAATGAACTGTTTATGGTTTATTTTGAGAGCAAATAGACATGACATCTGCTAACTCTTACTGAATGGTGCCACAGGTAGGATGGCACGAGGCACATATGCAGTAGAGTGGTCAAGTGTGTCAACTTTGTTTTAAGTGTTAGGTGGAAATCATGGTGCTCACCCAAAAGTAACCTGTTGACCAATACATTTTCTGCTCCTGATTCTTCATACTGAAGGCACTAGTAATAATACTTCAAATTTTCCTTTTTAAGAACTATAACTGTGACTAATCAAGTTGTTAATGTGTTTTTACTTTAATTGTTAAACACAGTTACAGTTTGAACCATTGTCTGATATGCTGCTGATGTTCCTAACGACATCTAATATTACAAAGTACATATATCACGCTTATTTGTGGTTAATATCTGTTTTTATTGTGCACACAAACGTAAGAATTTTGGTGAATTTGTGCTTTGTCAGATTGGGTGCGCAAGAAAGACTGTGCGCACGAACATCAAAACCCACAAACTCGGTGGTTTTAGGAGGGAAACACTACAGTGTGGTGGGTTTTATCCATATTTTTTGTGGAAATAATTGAGTTTTTAAAAATATAATAAGTATGATATGTGCCCCTCCGTAGCTGCAGCAGCGGTGGCAGCCAGGCAGCTCGGTTTGCGTGATCCAGTAGTTATCTAGATTATCCGCAAGCCATTTGTAATGGAAAAGAGTCAGCTGTTAACTCGCATCAGTCACGGGTCACGCAGAGCATGCGATCTGCACGGAGGAAGGCCGCTGCCGTGCCGTGTGTGTGGGTGTGTGTGCGTGTGTGTGGACATTTTAGTTGGTGTTTTTTATTTGTGTGACTCAGCTGAAAGAGAGGAAGTGACTCGTTACACGGTGTGTAGTACAGGGCAAACAAAAACAGCTTAAAATGCTCATATTCTTGCGCAACAATTTAACACTGCTGAGTTTACTGCAGGATTCATTGGGGACGTGTCGAGTGTGGCCGCTGCATGGTCGTTTGCATTAGTGTTTCGGTGTTTGTTGGTGTGTTACACAATGAAATGGACAAATAAAAATAAGTGCACTGATGTCTAGACTGGGCTGGTGAATCAATCGACCACTCAATTGATCAGGTTTATGTAACCTGTACTTCTTTCACGGACAAGTCTCACGCTCGCTCGCCTCAGATGTGTGTCGTTCCAACGTAAACTGTAGTAACTTATATATGACCATTTGTGTCGCGTAGCTTTAAATTATATATAAATAAACATTTGTTTGAGATTTCTCTTCAAATGCAAATAAATTTAGTAACATTTCGATTATTTTACAACTTTAGTTTTCACAATTATTAACTTTTCATATTTAACACACGTGTTCCTAACTTTGTTGACACAGGAATCGTGTTTGTGTCGCGCTATTCTTAATAGTGATTTGCACCGCATTGTCACGTGACTGTTATATTTAATTCTTTATTTATTCGCGAGTTTCGCGTCTCGGCCGAGTCCATTCGTCACTCTCCGGCAGGTGTTTCTGCCTCTGCTCGAGCGACCAGACGAGGAATCGTTTTAGTGGTGCGCCATCTTCCGGGAATTTTTAGCACAACAGCGCGTGTCACACCGGAAGATGAAAGCTACAACAAACACTCCAGCGCATTTGGGAGCAATTTTCCTTAAACTAACCAATTTCACAAGAGTTTATTGTTCGCCTACTCTTTAGTATGGACTTATGCAAAGCCAACAACATTCGCTTTAATGCGCTAAATGATACATTTCTGTAACGTCAGTTACTGGTGTTTACGACGCTCGCCGCTTTACAATTGATTCAATATTCTGAATGTTGTTTCTATTAATCACTCACGAACAACAACACTTTGTGACTCGCCAATATCTGGTATTTTACAATAAATAGAAATATCATAGACAACTGTTGGAATATTCTTGCCACGGGGTAAGCCATTTTGATTTTTGAACTATTGTCTACTATTGATAATTTATTTGGATGTATGACATAATGTGCCAGTGCAACTTTCCATTTGTGCCATATGTTTATTTATTTTAAAATGTAACATGCAACTCGGAAACAAAACGTTCTGTAAGCTGTTTTTACATGGTGCTACTGTTTTTAATGTTGTCTTTTGGCAGTTAACGAGTTCGTTTTTCTCAGTAGAAGATAAAGTTGTGTGATTAAATGACTGTTGAGATTTTTTTTCAGATGAATAAGGTTTTGATAATATTGAGTCGTAATAGTGAATCAACACGGAGAAAGCAAAGTCAATGCAATGCCAGTGAGTTTGTGTCCGTTTTATAAATCTGGGGTGCGATCAAAGTTTTATTTAATGAAGAAACATTTCGCTCATAAAAAAAATGACCCTCTATTAATCCAGGTTGGATTATATTAAGAAAGTTATTTTCGTTTCGGTTCAGGGGTTAAAACAAAGGTGTATTTCTCCGATAAAGCTGCTAAGTTTGTTTTAAACCGCCATAATTTGAGTTGGGATTGACTTTAATTCAAAACATATCTGGAGCTCTGAAGTCACAGACATATTTCTCGTTAGGAATGAGAAGTTTGGAGGAGCTTTTACAGGCCCAGAGCTCGCATGTGTGGTAAACCACCTCTGCAGTTTCTAAATTCTCCATCTGAGATCTGACGGTGTTTTCGTGCCGCAGGGACCGAGGAAGCACTTAACTGTTTAAACGCGATTCCTACAAGTTTGCATGAGTCTGTGGCCAAACCTGAAGAGGGTCTGAAGGGGGTCTGCGGGTCATGTGATCGAGGCTCCGACACGCACAGAAACCCCGCTCTCATGATTTATTAAAATCAATCAAAAATCACATCATGAAGACAGAACATTTGAATATAAATGACTGTAATAAATGTCGGTTTAGAATGGGGAAATTTAACAACATAAATGCAAAACGAAATAGTGTCATGCTATGAATAAGTTTTGGGAAAATTACTCATTCTGACGAAAGTGGAATAGATAGTTAAGTAAAATAATATGAATAAACAGAGTCAATTATTAAGTCATATATGGTCTGTATTACTTTAGTATTAGTTTAATCATAAAAGCCTTTAAAACCTTTGCATCATGCTTCTCCACACTCTCCCTTCCTTCAACATGTTTAATCATCTCTAGATGATAAATAGCAGAATCCATGGACAAGTCAAAAAAGACTATGAATAGGATCATCTGTCTCGGCCTATACTGTGTAGTATATGGGGGAAAAAAACTTATCTGGATGCAAGAAATATAATGACGAAGTTTAGATGTACTAGCATGAAAAATCTTGAGACCCTGAAAATTGAACTCAACTCATATGACAGGGAATTACTGTAGTTGTACTCCAAGATGTATGAGGGTGTGTATTGATTTTCTTTTTTCTACTGTACTCAGTTTTTTTCATCAATATGTGTTGGCGTTGGTTGATTAAAGGTAGAGCTTTTATTCAACCCCATCCACCAAGTTTCATTTATTTATTCACTTTGTACCGTTGATACTTATTCACCACTGGACCATTTTTCATTCCTTTTTTGTGAAGGAGAATGTTTGATTTTTTTAAGTATTCAGACTGTCGCAGGACACATGAAGTGACGGAGTTGGCCAGGCTTTGACCTCCAGCTCGACATGTGCCCTTGGGTCTTCTTCTTTTTCACTCTCAGTTTTTATAAAGTTAATATTAACTTTATTGGAAAAAGACAGAAAGCTGTTGAGAGCTTCTGTCTGTCACAGTGAAATCTTGTTATATCTCAAACTCTCCTACAGCTAAGTGGATTCTAAGTTGGGGAGAGATTTAATGACTGAGTACTAATCTTATCTTATCCAGTTTGTCCAACTTCTGTATCCACATAACCAGGTCCTCCTCCGTCCTCATTTTTAAGAATTTTAATTACAATTCCAGACACTTAATTTTAAGATCACTAGTCTATGACTAAGGTTTGTCCAACTTACTTGGGGCCTCACTGTTGTGGGAGCAAGATGAAGACTAGTTCAGGATGGTGGTTGGTGATGCAAAGTTACAAAAAGAACAATTAGGGCAAATCGTGGTCTTTGTGCATCTTTAATTTTGTATGTCAAGACAAGTTGTTAGTTTCCGACTTTAAATGGGCAACAAGAGTCTATTAGTGGTTACCTGCCTGTGCGCTCTGTCCAGTGTGACACTTTTCTTCCAGATGTAGCAAACATCCTGACCTCTGTGACCCTGGAACATTGTGAGTAAACCAGTGAAACAAAAAAAAGTGAATCTTATGATGTGGATAGGGTATTTAGGGTATTTCTTCCCATCATGTAAACCAAGGATTCATACAGCATATATAAATCTAGTTCATTCATAATAAAAATGAGGTGATTGAATGATCAGAGGCAATTCTTTTAACTTTATTTGCGTCGTCACGCCTGCAAGTCACCTCTGAGGGCAGAGAAACCCAACTGACAACTGGCACTTTTCCCGCTACGTCACATCCTCCCTCCTCTCTGGCTTCCATCTTGCGCCCCGCATGTGTCTGCTGTTAGTTTACAGGTTAGTCTGAAACTCTAAATAACCCTTTCTCCGCATTGTTTTTCTCTCATACGAAGGCAACAGGTAACTGAAAGATTTTGTGGCCGAGTGGACTAGATGCGGCTTTTTCGGGAACGCGCGCTCATGACAGCGGCTCGCTGATGCTGCGCCGTCCAACCCGGGCTAGCTGAGAGGCTAGCTGGATTACCCCACTCGTTTAGCTCTCCTCGGTGAAACCGAAGCTTAGTCTCCCTTTAACTCTCTCATTACAAGTACTTGTGCCTTAGCTTAAAGCTAAACGCGCTGTATTGAGTTTGTTAAGGCTCCTGCTATGCATGTTTTCGCCCCTGCGCGCGTATATTGTTAGCATTTTAGCAAGTCACGATAGCATCGATTTCACAGATAACCGACGCATTGGCTATGACAGTGGTGTTTTTCTAACTTCATGGGTGTGCACGAGTTCTGTCACCGGCTAGTAGTATGTAGCTAAATAGTGATGAAGGTTGGACTTTTGTTGGTGAGGAGTTGTTACCTCAGAGTATCTCGTAATGTGTCGAGTTGCTGTTAACTCAACAATGCGTTTCACCCTTTAAGTAATTTGAATCCAACTCTGATTCTAAGGTTGTTTTCATGCATGCTACTGTAGTGTCATTTGGATAAGTAGAAAAGCAATGTCATTTATTGTTGCTAACTGTTGTGTTATGGTCTCACTAAAAGAGTGCTTTTCGGTTTTGCAGATGAAAGAAGTAATTATGAATACAGAAAAACTCGCGAAACTGCAGGCACAAGTCCGCATCGGCGGAAAGGTAAGAAATTTTAAGAACTTAACTCATTTTCATAATTACTTGTGATAAATTATGCAGTGTTTTGGTCATCAGATGTAATTTTAGAGCACTATTACTTTTGTTATTCATTGGACTTTCAACATCTGTCAATGTGTGAGACAAGCACTTCAAAAACCACCCAGAGAAAAAAAACACTACCTATTCAAAACCAAGCTTTTTAAAAGAGTTGCTCTGTCGATGGTGTTGAAGAATAGTACCGGCGGTTTGTATTATTGGTCTGGCAACAGATCAAATCTAAAGGTTTAAAGGTCCATTCCAGTTGTCCAGAGTCCAGTAGATCATGCCATTAGTCTAGACTCAAACTACTGATGCTGAAAATCTGGAAAGGTTTCAGTTTGTTGTCACATCTTTGCACTTCACTGATTCTCAAGTGGATGTTCACCCTGAAATGTTTGTTGATGTGCTTCAGGGCAGCGCTCGCAGAAAGAAGAAGGTGGTGCACAGAACAGCAACAGCAGATGACAAGAAGCTCCAGTTCTCCCTGAAGAAACTTGGCGTCAACAACATCTCTGGAATTGAAGAGGTGTGGATCTGGTGCACCAGCTCTGATCACCTCTCACCTCCCTTTCAATGTGCATGTTTATTCACTGCTTCATTGGAGCAGCCTACAAATTAATTTGCCAAAAATGTTTCTGACTTAATGTCTTTATAATTTGACCACAAAAGTACATGTTATGTGACTCTCTGACTGCCACAGGGTGGATTAATACAATCTTTTTTTTCGCATGTATAAAATGAAACAGCATTTTATATATTCATGAGTAGGTGCTACTGCTGATACAATAACAGTCATCTCAGCAAATCTCAGCTTGATGACGTGCTCGTTCAACATGCTGAGCTCAAACATCTTCAATCGTGTTTGTCTTTTGTGGCGTGGCAGGTCAACATGTTCACGAATCAGGGGACGGTCATCCACTTCAACAATCCCAAAGTGCAGGCATCTCTCGCCGCCAACACCTTCACAATCACCGGACACGCTGAGACCAAGCAGATGACCGAGATGTTGCCCGGCATCCTGAACCAGCTGGGAGCTGACAGCCTAACCAGCCTGAGGAGACTTGCAGAGGCACTACCCAAACAGGGTCAGTGTTGAGCACACAAGTGTCCAATGTGACTGCTCGAAGAGTCTGAGGTCTCACATGTTGTTTCTGTCTTTCAGCTACAGATGGAAAAGCCCCGATTGCCACAGTAGAAGAAGAGGATGATGAAGTCCCAGGTGAGTAACACCTGCAAACCAATGGATTTGACCTTCTGTTGAACTTTGAATCTAAAATCTATATAATATGACAGTTTAATCACAATGTGGTATTGGTAATCTAATACTGGCAATTTGGTCATGCAAATTAGATCGAAGGGAGGGGAGCAGTGCTCGATGTGCCACTGAACTTTGTCATTTAAAGCGCCTCCATGGCTTTTGTGCGCAGGCAAAATGCATTGTAGTTTGTCGATCTGTATTTGATCGTGTGTATGAATCAGTCCAGCCAAAGGTACAAATGCTGGTTAGGTACGACCTGCTGCGTAGTTTCTCCCGAGATTTGCAGCAGCGCACAGCTGCAGTGAGACTGTTGTAGGGTTTACAGCTGTCATCGCCTTCCAGAAGTTCGGTTTCCTTTGTGTTCTCCCTCTTCAGCTACAACTTTTCCCAGACCTCTGCATTGTTACCAGTTTAACCCCACAGCCTTTGAGGCAGAACTCTGTCTCAGATTTCATGAAGTGGCGGAGGCACATCGTTTGATGCTAGCAACAGCTGGCTTTAATCAGTGGGCTTTTGATTTAAAATGGCTCAGATTCAGGATGAATTCTTCTCAAACTCGGTTCAATTTAGCACTAAACCTTTTCTCGTCCTCTCAGATCTGGTGGAGAATTTTGACGAGGCGTCGAAGGACGAGGCCAACTAGAGGAAGTGGGACTCTGACTCATGACGGAACATGGGGCGTGGGAAAGGAGATCTGCACAAGGTTGATAGTGTAAACACTTAAGAACGGTGTGTGACCAGTCACACTCCTGGGGTGAAGTATTTGTGTCGTATTGTCCTTCCAGCGATGTAAAACCAGAGTGAGGGTGTTGATGTTTCACCTCCTGTCCACATGTGCTCGTCCCATCGCTCTGCATGTGCAGTGTAAACCGTGTAATCACCCCTCCACGTTACTGAACCTGATTCTCTGTGGCCTCTGATGAATTAAACTTTGCTACTGTTGAGATTTGTTCTTTTATTAAAGTCAGGAGTACATTTTGCTACATGACTGCATCAACACAGCCACGCCTCATGAACCTGTGGGGGAGGTTCGCAGGTGAATATTAACCCTTCAGGCGCCACTGTCGGGACGAGCCAACCTGTGAATACGTCTGATGTAGTGGCTGCTTTTGGAAACCAGTTGGCAGATACCAGTAACTTCAATCTATGCAACATTAAGTCAGTCGTCCGGAGAGCCAGAAGTGATGCTGCTGCATCTGTGTGTATTGATAGTGAGTCTCAATCGCCTTGACGGTCCACAGACAGCATATACTGAAGCCAGTGTTCGTTTCACTGTGTCTGGAGGACTTAATGATAGAAGCTATGGGAGTAAACACTTCGCAAATGGCAGCAGAGGCAGATGTGGTTCACGGTCCTGCCGTAATATGGACAAATTACAGTGAATTTACTCCCAAACTTCGGTCTTGATCTCTAACCATGTTTAAGCTACAGCCTTTTGAAACTCTAGTGCCTAAAGGGTTAAGCCATGACCATTGATTTTAGTTTAGGATGCAGTTTTAATTAAAAGTCAAATTCCATATTCAAACATCAATAACAGTAACCAACTTAAATAGCCTCTAAAACACAATGCACATCACCACTAGTTCAAAAACATTAAATAAGTCAGCCTGAAACACACATGGCTTGTTGTAAAAACTTCATGCTGAGGTGAAACCACGCTGTCTTCAGTAGCACCACTTGATTGTCTTGTCTCCTGCAGGTCACTCTCTGATTCCCATCAGTAGCTTGAGTAGATGAGCCTCCATCACTTGTTGAACTGAAAACATAGAACCTTGTTAGAAAATCATCAGTTATGTTCCAGAACTACGTTTTGAAAAGCTCTTCAGTTATGCGAATTCTTCTATATTTTTCTTTAAGAGAAACTGAAGCTCCGGTAATAAGTGGAGACGTCGAGTCTGAAAATTCCAACTGTACACACCGTTCCGATGGCCCATCGCAACTGCCATGTCCATCGCATTAAACCCTGAATCAGACTCGATGGTTGGATCAGCACCACTTTCTGGAAGTCAGACAGAATCATTAAGGAATTGTAAAAAATAATATCTTGATGTCGTCCTAATCACCTAACAAGATTTCCACACAGCGGACGTGATTCCCATGAACGGCGTACAGGAGAGGAGCACCTCCGTTCTGAAACATCAAAACATTGGCGTCAATAGAAAAGTTATTAAGTTTGGTCCGGCAGGTTTGCGTTTTCGTACCCAGTCGTACTCGTTGACGTCAACGCCGCAGTCGATGAGCATCCTCACAATGTCTGTGTAGCCTTTACTGCACGCTAATGACAGTGCACTCTCTCGTCCCCTGGCAAGCAGGTGCGGATCAGCCCCCTGCACAGAAAAAGAACGAATAACGGGATCCAGGAGGAGAAATTTGAATCAATGGTCTTACATTCTGGAGCAGGAACTCCACCACAGCGATCTGACCATGTGCTGCCGCCCACATCAGTGGCGTGAACCCTTCCTCATCCTGGAGGTTGATGACTGTCTCTAGCAGAATAAAATTAGGATGAATAATAGTGTACTTGTTCTTGGAGTGGCTCCCAGACAATGGGATTTCGCTCATCTCCAAGTTTGTACATGTGTCAAGGAAAAGGTCAAACTAGTTGGACATGTAAATCACAATCCATCCACTTCTTGCGCACTTCAATTGAAATCATTTATGGACTAGGAACTGTGTAACATCTTGGTGCATTACCTTGTTCTATTCTGCTGGCCAGAAACACCATCTCTCCTTGCGCTGCCAACTGATGAATCGATAAAGCTGAAAGAAGGTAGGCGTGTTTTGGTGTGAATGAGCGAACAAGTGACTGATCTCAGTGAGACTCACAGTGCACCAGCAGTGGCGTGGAAGACACCTCGTTGCCGCGGTGTTTGTTGGTCAGAGTGGTCGACTGCTTGATGGGAGAGAAATGTTTGGTGGTGGACGGCGTATAAACATGTCGCACTTGAATCCCAGGAGATGGAGACGTTTGGATGTTGCACTCGGCTGCCGGAGAACAACATGTTCAACCAAAGACTCGCTATTTCCACAGATAGCGAGCTGCGGTACCTTTGAACAGAACCGACGCGACCTCCAGATCCGAGTTGACCTGGTCCTGGATGTTCTTGCTGTCTTCCTCGTTCAGGGACTTGACGAACCTGGAGCAAACGTTCATGTCGAAGCGGTTCGGCAGGATGAATTTGATCCCCATGGCTACGTTCTGCGTCGCGGGATCGTCCGGACCAGAACCCACCGGCTGCTCGGTCTTGATAGAGCTGATGTCCGGCATCACACAGATCTCCCCCGCCATGTCTTCGGACACTAGGGGACACCCAGCGTCTGAGGTGGACATGCCGTCCATCTTTGGGTCACTCACAGATCACCAAGATAACGATCGAAAAGAGCTTATTATGTACTCTAGTGTTACTGTAGCACTATCAATCCCCCACCGCGATCTGTTAGCATGCTAGGGCTTATCTAGCTTCAGCCCGTCCATACAGACAGGCGGTAAACGCGCTATTGTAGACGTTGTGACAATTCTAACATGAATAAAACTAGTAAATATAATCTGACTAGACCGCTCTCTATGTACTACATTTTCATGTTGTCGTCGAAAAGCTCGCAGTGGGCGCATGCGCTGTCTGCGATCAAAACAAGAATGTGCATCCTTAACAAACGTCCCCAACTTTAGTTCCGACCGAAAACACTGAATTTTAGGTATGACCATGAACATTAGTCAACTAGAAATTTATAATAAAACGCACATTAATGTTGTGCAGTAAAATTGTTATATTGATGCTAGATTTTATTTAAACTATTTTAGTGATAATTATTGAATTACTTATTGTTGTCAATAATTATTTGCGTTTTTAATTTATTTGACTATGACTGTTTAGTCGATTTGTGAGTCTTGAAATAAAGGTCAATCTTCTAATGAAAAACAAAAATGTCAATAATTTCATGCCTCTGCTTGTGCGAGGTCTGTTTACCCTGGCAACAAACCGCTTTCAATTGAACACGTTGATGGATCTACTCCGTTTAAATCTAATTTGCTTCGAAACAATATACGCTAATTATTCAAGTTCGATCTATTTCCAGTGTATGCATTTTTCTTACCAGCAGATAGCGCTGTCCCCCAGCTGTATGGAACCAAACTTGGGAGTTCGCAAACCACTTGACCCTTCCAGAATCATAATAGAATTCATAATTAGGCATTGCAACTTTCGACTGAATGAACTCGCTGAACTAAGGCGATGTTTCCTGCTACTTTATCTGCTGCTCATGTCAGTCAATGATGCGCAGGAAGGGTGGGACGGTCTCCTCATTTCCTGTCAAGTAGATGCTTTGTATGGATGTCTTTCCTCTGAAACCGACCAAAGACCTTAAATATCCAATCCATCATGTTATAATCCTTTCATATTTAAACTAATATTGCGCAAATACTTGCACTGGCATGTCAAAGGTCTTATTAAAGATTCACGATTTTTCCTCTTACTGCTGTCATCTGTTATTTATAAAGAATGGCATTATGTTTTTATTCCGGTCACTTAGAATAATTATTCATTCTACCCACATTACTGATAGGATAATGAAGACATATGTGGAAGTATAGTTGAACGTCCAACTATACAGATCTATGAGCGAAAACGGTTGAATTTATTTACGCTACACCAGTTGATATGCCTTCGCGAGTACGCATGCGTGTGTGCTCAACGCGTGTTGTCAGCGGTGGGAGGGGGCGGGGCTGGACTGGAGGAGGCTGGTCGCTTCAGGAGCATCGACTCCGGCGACACCTGCAAACTAAACTCTTCTGCCGCCGGGGCGCAGCCGTTACTGGACCCTTCAGTGGATTTTATGAAGCACACTTTCTGTTTCTTTCTCTCTATTGAAAGCTGCGTCGTCCGAAACTCTTAGTTTGATGTTCTGACGACACTTAGGGATACAGAGGGACGACAGCAGGTAACATTCAACTCCATTTGTCTTACTAGCTTAAATGTAACGCCAGCTCAGAAAACCGTTCTTAAAAAAATAACGTATGAGACCATTGAAGGATCTTGCTTGCTTTGTGACAGTGAGTCTGGTGTGATGCGTTCAGTGGCCATCGTTTATTGCACTTCTCATTCACTTTTCAGAACTACTTCCATCTTCATTATAGCGTCTCATTCTTTTGTAAACAAATGTTTGGGGTTATTGTATGCTGTCTATTTAAAAGGCTTAATGTTTTCCTGGCCTTCTAGAGTTTAATTTAAAATGCTATTAAGCTGGTTAATGTTCACCTGTGCTTCACGGTTGTAATAATAACCCACTGCAGTTTCAAAACTGTGTGTAAAATAAGTTTTAGTGAACCTTTGTTTTCAATGTTTACATCAGCGCTTCTGTTATGTCGGCGCTAACAAAGTGACTCTGAAGCGACAGTCATGATCCGGCGGCTGGTGTCACATGTGGAGTCGTCAAAATGCGTTCCCCAAATGCTTTCTGACAGCAGTCCCTGGTGCCGTCTAATCTCCTGTTCTCACGCTCTGGAGTCGTGGCCACCGGCCGGTTCAGGTTCTCTCTCTCATCTCAAGGCTCAAGTTCAGAGACACAGGAGGCGCAAAGGAGACTCGGGTGGCTCAAACCTTGAGTTTCTGGCAAAGCCTTGAAAAGCCGCGGCCCTCAGACTTAACCTTGTTTACGTTACTGCTGCTTCTGATCTCCCAAAGCTCCCAATTGATATTGATTTGGACGACCCGTGAAGCAGATTAGGGCGGGGAGACTCCTGTAAACGCGGGCATTCCAGAGCGTTCACATTTGTTGATATACTGGGCCACAACCTGTAAATGTAAGACAATGTTTTCTTTGACTAGTAAAAGCCGAGACATGTGGGCGACTGGCTGCCTGGGCCGAGGCAGGTTTGAACCATTTCGTCCATACGGCTGCTTCCTTTGTTCTTCTGCTTGTCCTATCTTTGACTTCTGGAAGAGCAGTTGTTCTCCTTTGAGTGTCTCACAGATGACTTGTCTGGCTGAGCGCATCCAGTTGAGGACCTTCTCACAATTGAGAGTTATGAGCTCAGTCATCCACTTGCTGAAAAAAAGAGTCAGTGGATGAGACGAGGTCATGACTGCTGATGGTTTTTCCAGTTTTTTGAAGGTCAGATGGCGATTGAGCATCTTTTAGACTACACTGAAGTCCAGTCCGACAGTATCTAATTGGTATCTAATCTTCACGGTCTCTCAAAATCCACTTCTTTCTCTAACAACTTGAACACACGCTCCGAACAGCTGTGTTCAAACCCGCTCTTACTTCTCCTATGTAGTGATTTCCTGGTTATGTAATGGCAAAATGGAACACTTAATGCAGCTCTGCCAAGGGCTGATTGATGCTTCCTGAAACTTTCCACGTCGCTTTGAACGTCTGACTTTTAGATGGTTTCCAGCAACTAGATTGTTCCGGCGGGTGCCAGAAAGAAGCGTTTTTCCACCCTTTTGTCTCGATGTAACCCTGGGCCAGGTTTATGCGTCTAGAATAGCACCAATAAACCAGTTAGTTGCATTATGACGAGTGAGGGGGAACCTCCGAAACATCAGTAGTCATTTAATCGAGTTTGAAGTTTCTTTTTACTGATATGTCTCGTGATTCTTGTGTGAATTGCTGTAATGTGAGAGAAAGTGTTGTTGTTGTGTTCCTGAATTTAGTTCAATCATTTGTTTCCGTGCGCCATGAACTTGTTCGATGTGAATTACAATGTTGAATGGAAACCTTGCCAAGGTGTGACAATTAGCATGTTAGCGTTAGCACATAGAAACAAGTTGAAGGCAGCAATTGAGATTGTGATTTATGATTCATATTTGGTCCCACAGGTCCCAGAAACTGTTGTGGAAACACTGTCCATGTGGTCGGTCATCATTTATGTTTTGACTAAACACTTGATCTGCTGTGGTTGGAACAACAAAAACCCTCAGTTCTAACGTCGTAAATCCAGCTGACAATGACACGATTCAGAAGAGTTGATGATCCAAACAGAAATATACAGAATAAAACCATGCTCCTCCAAGATAAGACAGTTAAGGTGGCTGATGAGTCACAGTGAGCCTCTGCAACATAGTTAAAAGCTACTTTTGCATTGTCAAGATTTGTCGGTCGGTGAAGAAGAGAGAGCGGGCAACGTTAGTTTTAATGTTTTTGACGGAAGTAAACAGTAAGTGGACAAAGAGCTGAGGCTGAAGTGACCACTGGTCTCAACTGACCAGTGGATTTCTCAGCTATGGTCACCAACTTTGTGGTGACCAGAGGTACAGGATACAACCGTTTTCTCTGGCGGACGTCTGAACTCTGGCCCAGTCAACCAGACTTAGAGAAGAACCACCACACCAAGAGTAGTCACTTGAGGTGCCTCCAGCAGCCTGCTTCAGATGCTGCTCCAGAGATTTGACTTTGGAAGAGTGGAAGACGACTGGATTATACAATTACATAATGGGTTACTTTTAAAGTCATATTTTATTTATGATTTTTAATGGCAACATATTTGTTTGTACACTTAAATTACCATAATAGGTCCAATGATATATAAGGTGAACATAGCTGATCCTGATGTAATGATTGGATCTGAAACACGTTCTGTTCTGCAGTGACCACCTGCGTGCTGGACTGCAGTCGATGGGGACAACATGGAGACCGACGGAAGAAAGGTGCCTTTGTATGTAAGTTCATCTCTGACTCTCAGCTGCTTTGGTGGTCTGTTTGAGGGGAGCGTGATCAGTTACATACATCCAGTCTTTCATATATATATATACACACACCCGATCCTCCTTTCAAGCACTTTCTTTCTTCAGAGTCTGGCGCGATATTCAAGAGTCATCACTTTTATTCCAGCCAGTCATGCATTTGGTTTACGAAGTTATGTGTTAGATGGAGTTTGTTTGTCTGTCTGTGTTAAAGATAAGTTATGAAATGCTAAAGAATGTGGATGAACTTTTCAGGAAATATGTCAAGTGGGATGAGGGTGAAATGGTCCTGGATCAATGATTTTTCAATGGGAGACATACATTTTCAGCATTTGCGCTCTCTGAGGGCCTTTCTTGTTCTTCCATGCTGTGCTTTCATGAAAACTCTGAGTGACTGTCTTCTACGTGGAGGTAATTTGCTGTTGAACTCAGCTGCGGTGGTCACGTCCAGCACCTGATGGTTGAAGGGACGAGGCTCAACTCACCACATTCCCCTTCATTGTAATGATTGTCAAGTCACATCAGGGTTTATGGTTCTGAACTTTATGAACTGAAGCATACCACTCAATGGTAGACCTGGGTCTGTAGGTGAAACACACACCAGACCTCCTTCGTCCCTGGGGATGCCAGGACCTGCTCACCAGCTGACTAGTCTGTCTGATAACCATGGTTTCCTTGGAGACCAGTACATGCTTGTTCTCCTCAGGGATCATGTTAGGAGCCTGCAGCTGGGTTTAATTCTCTTCCTCTCTCCACAATTTGTGGGCCCTTTCCCTGTTATATATATATGTGTGTGTGAGTGTGTGTGCATGCGACAGCCTGGGTGGGCTTCTTGCCCAAGCGTAGCCAGATTTCAGCTAAAAGTGGGTCCGCTTGTTTTGCTGTGTCACCAGTTTGAGAGACATGAAGGGGGAGAGTTCTTCCTCTAAACCCCAGCTTGGACTTGCTCACTGAAGCTCATTTAGGAGGGCCAGGAAAGACCAGCTACACACACACAGACGCACACCTCTAAAAAGAGGAAGCGGCGTCTCCACCCTCCCAAGGTCACTGCTCAAGCAGGAGCAACTCTCGCTGCTGAACCCGATCGGGATTTCAATGTCTGGTATTGTGTTGGCACGCTACGATATAAATGCTGCTATTGTGAACTTTTACAGCGGAGCCGACCGCCACGCAAGCGGCCCGGCCAAATCAATGAAAGCATGTTGAATAACAGACGGCGAGCGAGTTTTATCGAGCCCTAGAGTCAATGCAGCCAGTGTTCATCCAGATGTGGAAGTGTGAGGGAGACCTGACGCCCAGCTGGAGTGGAAATGCTGGAATAACAGTCGTGATTTACACGTACTGAAGTGAGAGTGTGAGCAGAGAGACTCACTCAGCTGTAGTAGTGAGTCACTTGACTCTCACTACTTCTGCTGTTTTGAACTATATACGCCATGATATAAAAAAAAAAAGACCAAATCATCCATAGCACCCTTCTTGCATACATACATACATTGTCATTTAACCACCGCTTAGTCCTGTTCAGGGTTGCAGGCGTGCTGGAGCCTAACCCAGTGGTCATTGGGTGAGAGGCAGGAATCCTAATCTGAACCAATTATTCTTCTGGTGACTCTGTTTTATTTAGAGGATGGATCTTAACAAGCACCTTCAGGAGTCTGTGCAAAAAGAGAAAAGATTAAATATCACAGGATAAACATTATTGTGTTCATAATACAATTGTAAAAAGACTGTGGAATGATGATGAATAAAATGATTCAGAAGAAAAGAAATAATCTGCACTGTGAAAAAAAAATGTAAGTGTGTATGATGATGTCAGCTCTTCTAGTTTGCCATGCTGATGGACAGACAGATGAGGCTAGGGAGGAGTCTTCATGGACAGTGATGTTTGCTGACAATACAGTGATTTCTTGTCAGAGTAAGGAGGATAAGATGGAGCTTAGGGGAGTGAAGGACAGAAAATGTGTTTGAAAGAGAGAATAGAGTGCAGGTAGGGTGGCACGCCTGTAACTTCTGAGTAGGCCCAAGAGGAAAAAGAAACGTTTTCTGGGGCAGCAGTGGTGGCTGACATCATTTGTTTACTGCACTGGTGTCAAACTGAATCCCAAAAGGACGGTGTGTTTCAGCTGACACCTTATTGGTTAACCTACACCTGCTTGCAGGGTTGGAACAAAACACACTACCTTCTGGGATTCAGTTTGACAACCCTGGTTTACTGACTCAGGAGTCAAAGATGAAGATACTGAGGTTGTCATTGGAACAAAGGACGAGGTCAGAAATGAGTATATCTAAGGGACATGTGGAGAAATCTAGAGACTAAGTGAGGGAGGTCAGATGGTTTGGACTTGTGGAGCGTTGGGCCAAAAATGCTGGAGATGATGACGAGGAAGAGAACCAATGGGAGAATGGTCAAGGATGAGAATTTGGCTGTTACCACTCCTGATGATCAAAAGTTGCCTGTCAGGAAAATGTGCCTTCAACTGTAAAAATAATAAACCTATATGAAAAAAAATGCAATTTTAAATAAATGTCATGCATGAGATGTCTGGGGGGGGAAAGGAATTTAGGGGTGATAAAGCCCTAATTCTTGGACTGCTAAAGTAAACCCAGGTCATAATAACCCAGTTTTATCAGCTGTGATTGTGTTTGCTGTCCATACACCACACCCTCCCCAATATTCAAACCTGTCAATCACACGCAGGCGAACCAAACCTCTGTTCGCAGCTTTTATTGTGTGTCGCATTTTATTGAAGTTGAAATGAACACAGCAACACTCATGTTTATCACCAACACCTGACACTCCGATGTGTTTTTAACATTTAGGGGAGCGTGTTTCATCAATTTCAGGAAATATGACATGATCCCATGCTGCTCGCCGAGTGCCCTGCACTGTTGCGTAAGAAGGAACGCCTGGGCCAGGCTGTTTTCCTTTGTGATCAAATGTGTGCGGCACAGCGCCAGGTTTCAGCCCGACAGCCGCTCCGACATGTTGGAGGGTTATTAGTGCCTCGTTTGTTCAGAAGATTAAATAGCAGGTATGTGTCAGTGCAGCATGAGAAGAACGAGCTGGTGAAGGATTAGTGTCCAGTGACTCCATAATGATTAAAGGGAGAGTCATCGAAAGTCATACAGAAGTCAAATGTGCATGCTAATTGTTAGTATAGTCTGAAGCGATTGTTAAGAACCAGGGTTTGGTGTTATCCGTACTGTTCACATGTGATCAACCTTTATTTAAGAGGCTCACATTAGTTGAGGTGGTGATGTAGAATACCTGAACGCATCAGGCACAAGTCTCTTCCTGTGTTTTCAGGGATGTCTGACTCATCCGCAGTTACACTGTGTGTCTGTCAGATGACGCCATCGTCTTACGTATTTGTGGTAAGTTGTTGAGAGTAAACAAAACAAATACAAACAAAAAATATAGTAAAAAAGAAAGGTACGAAATAATTGCATGTAAGAAGATGTGGGGAAAAAAGGAGCTTTGGAAAGAAAAAAAATTACCCTCTGGTGTAAAGAAAAAGTGGAACTTCAACAGATAGAATGTTTACTGTCAGAATAAAACAAGGAAAAAAATGTCACAGGTGAATAAATACTTACAAAACCTTTTGGAAAAAGGTGTAACACTTGATCTGAGACAGATGTAAAACAAACTGCATATGGAGGAAAATTCAAATGAAAACTAAGCAGGGGAAAATATTGAAAACTAAAAGCCAAAAAGAATCAAAAGAGAGTTAAAGTGGTTGATTTTAAAAAATGTTGTTTATCTGCAGCCAGCTGTTTTTGTTGTTGCTGTGTTCCCGCCATGTTACGTGGTGGCTCATTTGAGTGCACCGGTCTCCTGGAGACCAGAGGCGTCAGATCCTGAGTTGTTTTCCGCTGAATGAACCTGCAACATGCACTGATCTCATGTTTACCACCAAGCAGCGAAGCTGTAATTACACAGAATCACACGTTATGACAGTAACCACGCGTTAGCATCATGTTCATCAGCTGCTACATATGTGATTACGAGCTGCGGTAAACACTGCACACCTGACCGAGGTGTCCATATGCAAGGCAGGTGAACGCACACAACGTTGAATATTTCATCGTGATTGGATCCGCTTGCTCACAGAGAAGATTGAGTCAAACTCCCCAGCTCTCTGTCGACCTGTCAGAGATGCCAATCGAATTGTGGCTTTGGTGGAGCAATATTGTCCATCATGAAGAATGAAGGTGAAGCTCTGCACATGGGGATATAATAAATGAAAAACCTTTTCAGATGAGGACTGCAAGAAGTTAGGTGCCTGCACTGCACTACATTGACTTAAGTTATATAACGTGAGTTATATATCATGTTATGTTGTATTATTAATGACAAATCTGATTATACAGATCATTTAAAATCTAAAACTGAAAAACCAACCTATCTACAGTATGATTATAATACAGTAAGTCACATTTTGTCATGATAGTGTCACGCTATAAAATGTTTCATGGCTGAAAAAAAAACCTCATGAGAGTTGTGAGAAAAACGTGTGAAGAATTTCTATTTTTGCCTTATTTCACCTAATGAGATAAATACTGCTGTATTGTTTTAAGGAGTAATTATTCTTCCCGAAGCTTCTTTGACTTCTTTGACAGTCAAAGTCATTATTTTAATTCCCGTTAATTAATAGTTGAACTCTTTGTTTTGTTTTGACTTTACGTGTGAACACTTAATGGTGGCCAATAATAGTGTCTCCCATTACGTTTAAACAGAGGTTGGCGCTCTCTTGCTGGCGCTACTGTGCGCAGCTATGTTTTAAACAGGACGGCGCTCAGACTGTGTAGCGGACTCGGGATGCCTTCTAGCTTCCCTCCCCGCAAATGTCCCTAAACACATGTCCTGGGGACGGGGTGCGGTGATGCATTTGCAGTGCATCAGGACAGAGTGAGAGCTGCCGGGAGAGTTGTAGTCATAATCTTAATTGTGATGAAAATTTGATTAATAGACCAGCCATACCTCATTTTCACTTTGCACAATTCCATATTTCAAACGACAAGTGGCCGATCTAGTTAGACTTTAAGTTTGAGATTCTATTGAGGTTCTGGGTTTGAGCATCCTTGAAGGCAACAACATATATACTGGCTTACAGTCTATCAGACATTGCTCCAAAATCTCTTGCAAAGAAATTAAAGTGCTTCCTCGCCCTATTGTTTTATTATTTTATGTCAATTTTTGACATAAAATACCACTAGAAGTGGTATGAGGTGGTTGTGACATAACATCGACTTGTTTTTCCCTCATCCTCCAAAGATAGGATTTTAAGCTTGTCTCTCTTCAACCAAAGATCAGGGCTTTTCACCCGCAGACCTATGGCTATCGCAGGTTCATTTTGGGTGTGGTAGTTCAACATTTAGCTACAGTAAGTTAGCATTACAGTTAACAGTTCAGTTTAGAAGCTGTATTGGTTTGTGAGCCAAATTTGGCGGTCAGGTAGTTAATAAACTGGTCAGACATTTTTAGCTTGTTTTCTATTTCCATCCGTGCTGCTTATAACAATTATATTGGTGTTTTGCTCAAAGGCCGAGTAATCTCTCCTTCCCAACAACGTTGCCAAACCCAGAATCACTTTATTAAAAACAAAAGGAAGTCATGGTGCAGCGAGTGCCATTTGTGGGGCAAGTTTTGAGAGGAAATCCTCTTCATCCTTTAGAGGTCTTGTGTTGTGTTCCTTTGTGAAACCCTTTTTTGTGCTGCTGGAAATACTAGTTAGTTGCTGTGGAGGACTGTTTTGCATTCAACACTCCATTTTCTTTCTCTTATCTGAGGGTGGTGTAAGTGACATCTGAGCACAATAATCAAGCTAACTCAACTGGCTTCTCTCAGAGGAGCAGTGGTTCTTCTCTGAGTCTCTCCTGGATTATTGAATGAGAATCTCCTGCTGAGAGAGTACTGTCAACTCTTGTTCTTTGGGTCACGCCAAAGCTAGTGACCCCATGTGAGAGGGGAAATCCACCTTTCATGGGAAGGCTTTTTCTTTTGGCTCAGCTATTTCTTTATCTCTGATACAGTCCTTATGCCGTTGAAGAAGGCACTTCACTGAGGTAAGGAGGGTTAACACATTGATGAGTGCCATGGAGGCTTTATCTTTCGTTATGTCGAAACAACAGTCCTGACCGAGAGGAGTGTGTGGTAGGCAGCTGTGCACTTAACTCGACTTATCTCTTCCACTAATGCGCCACATCACAAAGTGGACGGCAGTCACTTATACTCTTCCGAGAACTGCTGGACAACAACTCCAGCAGGTTTTCTAAAAAAAATCTTGCAGGATTTTATTTTGATAACAAGCGAGTCCCCTTGGCAGAGCTAAAGAGAAAACTAAGCCGAGTCTGAAGTATTAACAATGAGGATGAAATCGGGGTGAATCACAAGATGAAATCTTCAACTGTCTGGCGTGCTGAGGACTTCATATGAACTAATATTTATTTATGGTTAATAAAAGGAGGACCGGTAAGTACTCACCAGCCGGTAAGTAGGTGGATAAGCAAACATTTTCTCTGAGGTCTTTTTGAGGCGGCACTGTTGTTGATGGTGTGGTGTTGACACTGCAAGTGGTTGTGGTAGAGCAAATCACCTGTCATCTGTGATCTGAACATATTGTTCCGCACAGTTCGGCGTGCACATGGTTCATGTATGGGTTAATGAGAAAAACGGTGGCGGTACGATCACCAAACTACATTGACCATAGCCACCCTTTTGAAGCGGCATCCCCCAGTGTGTCAGCGATAGGAGCCAAGACAGAGGCTGCGCCACAATCGTTCACAGTCAACGCTGCCCTTTACGACAGGAGCCAACCGGGCTAAAGCTAGTACAAAAGCCAAGGCTGCCAACTCTCATGCAGTCCGTCTGAAACTCTCACAAATGAGGCTTGTCTCTCGCACCCACGTATTTTGAATTTGTTTGTTTATAAATAGACTCTAAGGCGCAGGCCCATGAAATGGCGCAGTGACAGTCTGGTCCAACAAAAATTTTCCGGTGCAGCATGGTTGTATTGTGTTTGCACAAGTTGTCAGCTCTCTGTTTACTGCTGCAGACATGATGGCATACTCTGTTGAGCAAAGCAAGGGGTTGCAATGTATGCTTATGCTGTTACAGCGCCATGAGATGAAGACCCATTACACACCCACTTCAGTGAGACCATCTCAGGATCAAGTCTTTATATTTAGCCCCGGTTTCCTCACTAACGTTTGCTAGAGACTTGCAAGGTTCCAAGAGAGCACTGGTACTGACAGAGGGGACGATGAATTCATGTTTAAAAGAGTAAGGTATCATGCCTTATTCCGCAATCATTTTCATATGATTTAAATGAGTTTTTATCTAATGGACTAAAGTGTTTTAGGACTAAGTTCTCTTGTCTACTTTGCAGTTCTCTTGGTGATAAAAAAAAATTTATCAAATCCATGAGTCAAAACAACCGGTGATATGACTGGAGTGTTACCGTGAGTAACAACCGTGAGTTTTTTTGTTCCATCTGACCCTTAATTACTTCCATTGGCTATAGTTTTGAAAGCGACCAGAACAACCGAACTTGCAGTGTAGTGTGGGGGTGTCTGGACTTGAACCCTGGCTCTTATCCTTATCCACAACTCAACCCTTCAGGCACCCTAAGATTATTCTTGGCAACAGAATAATTGTGACGATAAAATGTGGTCCAAGCACCTTGTCTCAACTCCTGACGCTGATATCCAATATACGTCTGGGCAGCCGATATTTTAGACCCCTGATTAGGGTTGACTGTTTTTAAACACTTCGGCAACATGTTCTCCTTTCAACAAATCCTGCCTTTCACAAATATCGTCTTGACTTTTCTTTGACTTGATACTCAGCCCAACTCGATGCTTCTTAGAAAACAGAAACAATGTTCCCATTGTTTCCTGAATCTGGCCTATATTTACATGTGGGTCTGTTTTAATATGTGTGCACAGGTGCTCTGAATCATTTGTGAGAGTAAGCGAGTGTCCCTGCGTATGTGTGTATTCTCTTTGTTAGTGTGTTGAAAGTGTGTGCGCCAGAGCTAATGCTGTTCCTGGCAGTGATGTTTGTCCATTTGCTGCTGTAGCTTTTTTTTTTTTTTTGTACGTGCTTGTTTGTCTGTGAGCGACAAAAAGACAGCAGAAAAACACAGTGGAAAGACACTATTCACATATCATGTACTCATGGCTTTTAATCACTCTTGAAGGTTTTACATTCAAACACATAGGCCCCCGGTCAAAGTCCAGGGCTCCCACTCAATGATTCCTTGGAGATGCAGTTCCTGTTTACTTTTGCCGGCAAGTATTCAGTCAATAACCCTGCAAGAATATCATTTAGCACCAACTATATAAAAGTCATAACTAGCACAATGTATGGTGTGTTTTGGTGGAATAAAAGGCATGCAGAAAGTTATTGATGGAAATAAAATCAATTTCAAGGATAAATATGAAGATCTGGGCTCCGCAAACCACCGTATCTTGAATCAGTGTTACCCAAAAGGTACAGTATATTATGGCAGGTGTTCTTAAAGACGGGCTTTGCCACACCTGTCCTGAGCAATGACAGTGACGCACTCATTGGTCCATTTAATCAGAAGGGTGAGGTTGCAGGTATAAAGCTGGTCAGGTCTTGCCCATATACGCGCTGGCCACACCCTCTTTTGAATGCCTAGCATCGTTCACTAACCTGTGGTCGTCCTGGCTGCAAGACCTGCTGATGTGTCATGGCGGCCCAATGGAGCCATATACGTATAAGAATTAACAAGACAACATATCTACACATGCATGTTATGTTTCTGTACAGCCCTATATTGCCATGTAGGTTAGAGTCATTATTTTAACGGTGCGAGCCTGAGCGCTTGGGTTTATAGTGTTCGGGAGTATTTGACTCTAATGTGGCACGTTGCAAACAACATGACTCATGCTACAGTCTCTGCCTTTGCAACAATGGCAGAATATTCCTCCTGAATGCATTGAAATGACATTATATTGGCACCTTTACTCTGGAACACCAAGGAATGGGAATATCTGTGTGTGTGATAACTTAATGTATTTTCTTTGCTACACCAAGGGCCAGGTGGAGACCCATATGATGTTACAAGGAGATGTTCCGAATGAGGCTGAGTTTTTTGTTGTGCTACACGGATCCAACCTTTTCCATGTGACTGGAGCACAAAGAGAAGATGAAGTGAAGCTGAGGTTCACAGTGCCTGGTAGGTCCTTCAATCAACCTTTATGTTATTGTCCTCACAAAATTATTCTTCACTCCTCACAGGACACGATGTCGCAGAAGTTGTCTGCGTCTCTTCCTACTTTCTGTACGAACATAAAGCCCAGCTCTGTGGTGTTCAAACAACACTTAAATATGTCAAAGACTTGGCCTATGAAGCTGCAGAGCGCCTGAGTTCAGACAGAAACCAGCTTGTACCTGGGAGCTACCTAGATGTGCTCGACAGACTTTCTGTTGTGGGAGCTGAGGAGCATCATCAAAGTGAAGGCAGCAATGTTGGAGTTGACATGGCCATGCTAAAAACGATGGATGAGAAGGTCACCCTTGCTATCGCCAACATGGATTACCCTCCATGGTGGAGTGACCAGCACGCGGAAGATAATGACACAGGTAACAGTTTTCGCACATGAATTGTTCATGCTCTTAATGACTACAGTGCATATAGGGTTTTTGGACATGTGAAGCCTGTGTGTTGGCTGCCGTCACCCTTTATCTTCGTCGTGGTCGTCTCTCACTGTGACTTAATGATGTTTACCCTCACTTTTCACTCCAGTGCTTCTTAGATTATTCACAGAGATTGTATCGGCGATTCCCTTCTGCTCAGCAGCGGAGTTTGCAACACTTTCTTGATTACATGTATTCATATTTTTGTCCCCAAAATACCTTAAATAGACTGCTGACTTGGCTGTGTTTTCATTTTGTTTCAAGTCTCAAGAAAGGAGGAATACCTGAAAGTTACTCTGTACACATGAAAGACTTCCTGGTCATGGATGACACTCAGCAAATAATTGTTCTGAACTTGGTGGGTCCAGGCCTCAGTGTGACCCAGAGTTACTGGTGTAATCAGAGTTTTCCCCGGGATTTTTTTTACCATATAAAGAGGTGTCTCCGATTGGGAGGTGTGGACAACGGAACACAAAAGCAGGGTGCATTGTATGTCCTTCATTGTCCTCTTCAACATCCTACCGTACGGGATGCAGTACTTCTCGATGGTGAGGGAACACTGACTTTGGTGTCAGATTGCACTGCTTTCTATCAGACAATAGTGAAGCGTAAGGGCTCAGAATTCCAGTGTAAGGGGCCCTATGCTGGAGCCTACACCAGCAACTGGACATGAGGCACAAGGAGCACTCTGGACAGGTCAACAGTCCATCACTGGACACATACAGTTAGACAACCACTAACACACACCAACAACAATATACCGAGGTTGGTTTTTGGACTGTTGTTGCCTGTCAGAAGTGACAGGCAGGTGGTTGCCTCACACTGAACCTCTGACCCCAAACAGGGATTGTTTGAGGCTCATGAGGAGGTGATATGTTATCCGAGCACACCATGGAGATCCTTCTGATACCATGCCTCATAGAGGCTATGTCAACTTGATGCACCCAATTAAATACATGAAGAGCTTAAGAGGACTCCAACTGTCTGTGTAGGTTAAACCAGCTCATCACATGATCTTCAACAAGGAAGCCAGCTGGTCAGAGGCCCGATTTCTCCAGCGAGTAATTACTGCCATTATTCTTCTGTAGTAGATAAAAGGTCTTTAAATAACCTCCGACGGTCCGCCCCGATGAGTCAAAACAAAAGAATATGTCTTATGATGTAGTGCTTTGTAGTGAGGTCAACGAGGAGTTGAAGGAGATGCTGGAGGGAAGAGTCTAAGTCAGAACATCTGTGTGAAAAGAAGGGAGGCAGGAGGAGGAGTGAAGGTGCGGGAGTAGAGATGGTAACATCAGTTCAAGTTTTCTTGGTTAATCATCCAGAGTGATGTACAGAGATGAGGGAGGTGAAGAAGAATGTGCAGGCAGGGTGGACTGTGACCTCAGAGCAACAGCAAGTGTCAGAGAGTATATAACAGTCATGGACATGGACACTGACATGGAGGCTCATGAGTCAGAGAAAATACTAGGGTTGTCATTGAAAATGACAATAAAGGAACACATCAGAAATGAGTGTATATGAGGAAGATGGAGAGAAGTTTGGTGACAAGATGAGGGAAAGGCGAAAGTGTAGGCGCAAGAAAGCTGGACATGAAGAACAGGGAGACTATAAATGAGGTTTGTTATGAATGAAAGGTACAGTTGAGGATGATCAAGACAGGTGTAGGTACTTGCTGTGGTGGCATAGTATTGTAATTTGCATATTAATTAGACAATTTTGTTTTCTTCTCTTCTCCTCAATATTCACCTCTTCATGAGCTGGACAACTGGAGATCTGCTGGTTCCAACTCCATATATGTTCATGGTTTGCCTGGAGAGGGGAAATGTTGATGCAAAAACATGATGATAAACAAATGCAAAGTAGCCTGGAATTGCTGAGTGGACTATTTACCGCTCAATTACACAATGACGTTCTTGTCTGTTGATCTTTTGCATGGCGAATCTAGGTCACGATTCTTGGCGCCTCTGTGGAGGTCTCAGGGCTTCCACAGAGGCATAATGTGGGTGTAAAAGGATGACATTGTTGATCAACCAAAACAGCAGGTATCAAGAAAAGGTTAGATTCAGGATAGATGCAGAACTCCTGACGGTCTCCTCAAGGGTGTGTTTTGGAGATATTGAGCACAATACAAGACATCACTGACAAGCGTTACACCTTCATCTGCACACGTGCTTCTGTCGAACATTCTTCACATGCACTTGCTGATCGACAGAATGTGTTGATAGATGGGATGAGGTGGTGCCCTGAGGGGTGAAGGGAGTGTCGAAAGACCTGAACCTGCAGCTGTGCCATAATCCTGAAGAAACTGACTTTCAGGTTTTGTGTTCACAAACCTCTTGCTGCTGGTCTAAACTCCTACGCTTGCTCCCTTGCCTTGACTCAAACAGTGCAAAGATGGTTACAGAAACTATGCTTGCTTAAGATATAGATATTGTCAACTGCGTAACCAGCTTCAACCACTGTCAACATTTCACATTCACATTGTGGCAACCCCAGATCAAATCCAGTGTTTCTTTGTGCCTTGCAGCTGAAGCCATGCTGCCCAAGGAATTGCTCCTCCAACTGGCTGTGCGTTTGAGACTTCTGCACCTCTGCCGCTTCCTATTACACCAGCCAGCAGGTCAAAGGTCGTTGGCTTTAGCCGATCAGGAAGGACTGGTGTTACCACAGCAGGACGGAGAGCGTGACATTCTCAGGGAGCTGTGAGTCTTTGACGTTTGTCTAATACCGAGGAGCACAATATGAGTCAGCCACTTAGACAAGCTCTGTAATTGTTTCCAGTAGCTGTGGAACAGTTTTAGAGAAAGGGAATGTTGCGTTTATAAGCTGGGTGATGTCAGTCGTGATGAGCTTTTTACAATTGTTTTACTGTGCACCTGCAGATTGATCGTTCTTATCTGCCTCTGCTAGCTCCTGCCTTGGTAGCAGTAGGTTATATCTAAGGATGGACCAAACATTTGGTGACAGAATACATTCAGCCCTTTAGTCCAAAAAAAGGAACATTTACATTTTAACTTTTATTTGACTTCGGCCACAAATTTTAATTCCGGTGCATCCCTAGTTATATGATTGTAGCATATGAATTTGGTGCTTTGTTTACTATGCGATTTGAACCCTTCTAGGAGAACAAGTTCAGTTCATAATATGCTGATAGCCACAACTCTTTGATCGATCTCTTGACAGTTAACGATGCGACCATGTGTATGTTGTGTAGCGATAGTGCAACTGTGAAAGTGAACTGTGAAAATTATGAGTTAAGACAAGTATTACATTGATGAAATCATATATGTGATCATGATGTTCTAGAACCCCTGGTGCTGGTCCTGTTCCTGGAGTGTGGTGTGTGTGGTCCGATCATTACCGAATATTGAGGTTTTGTCCTGCAAGTCAATCGGCGACGCTGACTGTCAAGCGAGGCCGTGACGTTTCTCCTCAGGAGGACATCCTGTTGTTCAGAGACAAGCTGAGAGACCCTCGTGTCATCGAGCAGGTGGGTTTCCCCGCGTTGGCAGTGCTGGCCGTCACCTTGTCCTCACGGTACTTCTGTGATCTTATGTACTGATTTCATACACACTGTTATGAATTCTAGTTGCTCCTGTGACAATGCAAACATTAGCTGCTTCTGAATGGAACGGTTCCGCATCACCTCCCACCCTCCACATTGAACTGCATCGCCGCTAATTGATTGACACACTACCGTCTAATAGCTAAGGCAAACCTCAAGTGTTTGCCTTTTTAAATTGTTCCCGTGCACCTGGCTTGCTGTGAAGACGTTTTTGGGGGACAGGCGCTCAAGCCAAACAAAAGCAAAAACTTATCTTCTTTTTGTTACTATTATGATCAATACTATTATTTTTATTTTGTTGTTGTTGGATCGATTTGTTTGTCTTTTCAAACATTTCACTTTAACTTCCGTTACTTCCAGAGAAATGTCAGGCAGCTAGAAACAGACAAGCCACAAAATTTGACTTTAGAAAACACAAAAGACAAGTCTATCATTGTAATAACTGCGATTTCAAGTGTCTAATAAAAAAAAACCAATGGTCTGTGCAATATTGCATTAAGTTACCAGTTACAGATATTACTTCAAAGAAGAAAACATGACATTACAATGGTGCATGAGTTAGTGCACAGAATTTGAAATGTGATGCATTTTACCATTAGCTAATTTTAAATATCAAACTAAAATTTGGATCGTTTAATATATTAATGATAATGCCTACAGGTCATGGCATCCACTCTGCATGGCATGAGGAGAAGTGTGATGGCACGCCCCCGGGCCTGTGAGCGCAGGTCTGGAGGGTGGGGAATGCTTGTCTCAACTGAAATGCCCTGTCAGATACCACAATATATTTGGGAAGAACTGATGTGAGAGCAGTTTTTTTTTTATTATGAATTAGAAAATGAAGGAGAAAAAAGTCTCAGGTAAAGGGGCACTTTTCTTATGCGAAGGAAAAAGGCCCCCTCTGGAAGGTTTTATAAGTTAAGCTTCAACTGTGTTGTGTTCAAATGCAATGTAATGCCTTCTCAGATATAAATAGAAATTAATCAGCGATAATTCAAAGCTTGTTCAGCGCTACCTCAAGACAACGTTGGGTTTGTATGTTGCTGACAGTGACTCGTTATTTGTTATGTACATGTCTGAAATAGTTCTAATCCAGGAAAGATGATGTCACTGTGCAAATGAAACGGCAATTTTAAGAAACAAGAAGTGAAGTCATCTGGATGTGGTTTGTTTCTTCTTTTCAGATGAGCGGTCTGACTGTTGTCATTGATGCTGGGAAAGAAGGTGAGAAGTTTCTTCCTCTGTAGCTAACCATGTACTGCGACATGCTAGAAGTTATGCATGTATGTTGGTGTTTGCTGTGAGTACACTCACAACAATGGATCATTCACCATTTGTTGAGGTATTGCGGCACAGACTTGTTTTCATCCATGTTGTACTTGCAATGATTTGCATCAAGAGATGGCGAAAGCTGTTGGTTGAGAAATGTTGGAAAAGACAGATTTATGGGACGTGGATAGAGCACTGGGAGGGCACTGGGGAAATAGATGCAGATCCTCTCCAAGTTATTGTAAATCTATGTGACTTCTTCAGTAAAGCTAACTTCTGTCAAGATGAAAAGTGCTACACATGTACTGCATCATGTAAAGCTCGATTGTTTTCTGCGAAGACTATGTGCCACCAAGGCTGTCAGATCTCCTCATCCTTCACACACTCTCTGCGTCCTCTGATTCTGGTCGCCATGGAGACGACAGGCAGGCGATCGACTTCTGAAAGAAAGCAGGAAGTGTACATTGGTATCGACCTTAACCCTTTACTTCTGGATGTCTATCAATACTCTCTGCAACCGTGGTTCCTCAGTCAGATCTACAACTACAGATTGGACTCAGTACTGTTTTGGCCATGCGTCTGCTAGTTGACGTTTGTTTCTGTCGTGACTTGTCTTTTTTTGTTTCTGTGCAGACGAGGAGCCGACAGAAGAAGCTGTGATTGACAATGTGAGTATGCAGAAATGACTGTTTTATATCAGTGGACGTCTCTCAGTCGCATTTGTTTCATGGCTAAAGGTCTTCGAGGAGCAGCTCATTCTTTCCCTGGATGACGATGATGTTGATGAAGAAGAAGAAGAAGAGCCACCGTCACTCTCTGGTAACTCATTTCAGATCACTCTGCCGCGTAACAAATCCCCCGTGGATGAAACCTGGTTTCTATTTGATGGCAACAATACTGTGGCATTTTTTTCTGGCTTCAGTGATGAATAACTTTAAAAAGCAGAAAGACAATAACATTTTTGTGGTGGCGCTGAGCAGCAGGGTGTGGGAACGCTGGCGAGGGGAGAGTTGGTCCCGAGCCCAGGCAGTAATTCGGAGCTCTGTTTTCAATCTCAGGCTGGCTTCATAGGAAATCAATATTCGCTGACAAACAAACGAGGTCGTACCTGCTCGTCGTCCGCCTCCCTCTGAGTAAATCTTCTGGATTATGACAGTAGGGGGCGCCGCCTGGCTCAAAGCCAATGCTGCTGGCAGGACTCTGTCACTGGAGCGAAGACAGGGCTGTCATGGCTGGTCATGTTGAGCTCGGGACGTGCCCTCTTGTAGACTCTCTTCTCGCTCTTGGAAACATCACCAAGCGTCGTGGCATTGTATGTGAGACGAATTCGCTAACCTTGAGACACCAGCGGAATGCTCCTGTAAACCTTCCCTGTAAACTTGGAGTTGTTCACAGTGACCGGCAGCTTGTTTCCTGAGTTTTTGTTGTAGAACAATGACGGTTGTGAGAGGCATGACAGTGAACTTAACGGTCACCTCACGCTCCATTCTTCTGTCTGACCTACTGCAGTAATGTGGCGAAGATCTTGACGTCTCTGTCTGGTGCTGTTTACTTCTTTTGTGAAAGCCGGAAATCTGCTGTTTTATTTTTCACCTTTAAGACCTTCCAAGCTACCAACACTTTATCTGGAAGTCAACCAAGTAGAGGAGCCTGGTTTTAGTCTGATTGTGTCAGTCTAGTTTTTGTTTTCTAGGCAAACAAAAATTCCAGAGAGGTTCATTTGAGACAGGCTCAGTCTCAGTGTTGATAAAAGTGTTAAAATAAAGCATAAAATAAACAATGGACTTGCAACTACAGTCCTGTCAGCACCAACACTGGAGACCAGCTCCCACCACAAGAAACCTTGTTGTTTTAGTCCTTGTCAGTTTAGTCACTTGCCATGTTTTGTGTATGAAGTGTCCACCTAGGGGCTTAGCTGAAGCCTTTTACCGACTCCCTCATTAGTTTGTGAATGGACCCATGCAGGATCCAAGCCAATGATTGTTCAGACAGCTGATGATTCTGACAGAAAACTCCAGTTAATTTGGGAAATTGTTAACTTGTATTCGTGTATTCAGCTTGATGCCAGTCTGAGTCAACCCTTTGCTTTTATGGGTTTCTTCCACTCAGACTTCCTCCGATGGTCCAAATCTTGCAGAGGTACAGAGGTGACTCTAAATTGTCTGGCTGTGTGAGTGGTTCTCTTTGATGCACTGTCCAGGGTGTCCTTGCCCCAGTCAGCAGGGATGGTCTCAGGCTCCCAGCCACCCTGTTTTCAGGGAGGAGGTGGTTGAAAGCATGGGATTTTGGACTTTCCAAACTCTAAGGTCGCATCCATTTAAATATCATCAGCCTCTTCTTCACCGCTTTCCTCTTCCTAATTAGCCTTATTTGGAGAAATGCATTTGCGTATCTGGCTCGCTATTAAAGCAACCCCAGTCCTGTGTCATGTGGTCGAGGCCCATTTCGACAACGAGATGGGTTTCGGGAAGTCTCCCATGTTTGTCTGGTCCACTAATGTCTCGGCTTCGTGGGAGCAGAAGACAGGAAATGCCTCAGTGGTACTCAGGATTTTCCTTCACCAGCGTTCTGGCATTGGTGGCAGTTTGGTTGTGTGCTACTGAGATCATACACAATGCTGAATCACCGGTCTGCTATATCTTATTCTATGGAAGGGTTTGGTGTTAACGTTTTTTTCCCCCTTTTAAACGTCTCATCTGAATGTTTCTGTTCTTAGCAGTTCAGCAACTAACCAGATTTCAGGTGGAAGATCTGTATCCTGTAGCATGTGTGAAGATTTTCTGCTCCTCAGCATGTGTTTCATATCAGCTGCGAAACTCTCCTTTTTTTCCCTGATCTGAGATATAATGGAATTCCTCCGATCAAGAGCTACGTGTCGAGTGGTGGCAATGATACCATCAAATGAGATGAGAGAATGAGCTCTAATTGTCGCTGCTAATGTTTTAATGATGAACTCATGGAGAAGTGACCTTGTTAGGAGAGGTTCTTCTCTGAGTCTCTCCTGTATAATAAAGCTTCTCTCACTGAGAGAGAGTCATGGCTCAGCTCTTTCTTTCCTGCAGTCCTCCTCCACTAGATGAAGCAGTCTGATGGGTGGATCTTGGCTTGAAAAATGTAGGATGAGCTGTTTTCTTGGGCACCAACAAGGTGGTTCTTCCAATAAACTTCTTTAGACCAGGTCCCAAATTGTATATTAAGATCCAAATCTATAGCATCTCTGGTTGTCTATGAACGTCGACTCAATCTTAAACCAAAAGAAATTCCTAGTAGACATCAAACTAGCCCTGTGTGTGTGTGTGTCTTCCGAACCTGATGTTGCTGTGACTCTTCTTAGTCTCAGGACTTATTTTTTTCTTCACAGTCATAGAGGACCAGATTGAGTTTTGCCATCATCCATCAAACTCCCCTGTCTCCATGATGGATGGTATCATTCCAGTGGACAATGGCGACTGTAAGCTGAGCATCGGCGGTGTGACCCGGGACAGTTCCGGGACCGACGGCGGCTTCTGGGAGACGGAGGAGGTCACTGTTTCATCTCACTCAACCCCATCTGGCTCACCGAAAGACAGAGCTGAGTGTAGCCTGAATGCTCTTGTTGAGCAGACTAACCTGAGCGAAGATCTGCCCATGGATACCTGTGACATCAGGTGAGATGATCTATTATTGTTTTTGTGTCTGCTTCCACTACCATATTGTGGTGAGGAACGGCGCATGACATCAAGATAATCTTTCTAGAGAGATTTGCTGAACTAGTTTTAATCCACAGTTCCGTGTCTCTGGAGGTCGACAGTGACGAAGACTGCTCACTGAAGCCATCTGAGCCTCCCGACACACAAAAAGAGGAATCCTCCCAAGCTCTGACCTGCACTCGCAGCCAGTCGGCCTATTCGCCTCACAAGCATGTCAGCCCGGTAACATTTATATTGTCATCCTCACTCACTAACAGCATGACTCTGTCTAACACGCTCCCTCTTCAGGATGATCAAGGGATCCGCCTGCGCTCCTACTCGTCCTCCAAAATCAGCCTTCGTCCGACCCGGCTTCTTAGAGACAACCAGGGCACCGACAGGAACCCTGGTGAGTGACGTCTTCAGCTCTGATCTGGACTCACTAACTGCAATGTAAAATGTGCTCTGGCTGCACTAACTACTGACCAACTCACTTTCGGGAAACACATTGGGAGCAGTAGTGAGGATGAGGAAGTGGAGCAAGTGGAAGCAAGTCAAGTATTTAAGCTCAATCATCCATGGTGATAGTCGAAGATGAAGGTGGTGAAAAGGAGAGTGTAGGCAGGGTGGAGATGACTATGATGTCAGCAGCAAGAGTGAAAGAGAAGGTTTACTGGACAGTAGATGGCACTGCCATGATTTACTGTATGTATGTATATTTGTAGACAGGACAGTTAAAAGAGTCATAGATGAAGACACTTAGGTTGTCGTTGAGAGTGACCTGAAAGGAAAGGATCAGAAGTTAGGAAACCAGAGAAGACAAATGTAGGGAGGACACAATGTTGGACCAAGAATGTTGGGGATAAGGAAGAGGAAGACAACCAATGAGGTTTTGGATGAAGGTGTGACCAGTGGATGATGATGATGATGAGGTGAATGATTTAAGTAGTTAAACTGTTATTATCCTGTCATATTTCTCTGAATAATAGTATGGATTAAATAAATGATCAAAGTAATTTGACTGTCCACCCTTGTAAATTTATCTATTTATCTATTTATATTTATATGTAAATTTATCTATTTTTATTATTTTATTAAGTTACTTCGCAATATTTACCACAAAATGTGTCTGTCACTATATATTGTATCATATTTTAGCAACAGAAAGTTGGCTTAATATAAGTATAGTATATTATATATGAGTGTACATATATGTGTAAGTATGTATTTGCAGCATATTAGCATACTGTACTTAATAATTTAAAAGTAATGACGTCTTTCCCTGGAACAGTCACAAAAAGTACAGTAAGCAATTGAGTAATTACTTTATTAATGTTTAATATATGCTCCCCTATCTGAAGTGTAACCAAAATTACATTACACATTAATGACATTAGACATTAATAAACAACTGAATGTTTTTAAGCACAACTGAAAACCTTTCACATGTCGAAGGACGTGTGATGCCTGGCAGTACGCAGGTCGGTCCACGGTCCACTCTGTGGTGTCGGTGGTTTTAGCTGCTGGTCTCCATGTTCTTGTAGATGCAGCTCTGCACGGCGTCAGCCACGGCCGATCTCTCCTTCAGGCTCTCTCTCTGTCTAAATCTCTGTCTCTGCTGCACCCTGGGAGTAAGTACTGGACTCACAGCCAGCAGAGGGCGCTGCACTGTTTCTCTTTGTGTGTGTGCATGTCAAAGCTTATTGTAAACACGTTTCACTTTTAAAAGTTCCGTCATGATGAAGATGTCTGGCCAGTTCCACTTTAGGAATCAAGACAGGGAAAACTATGATACCAAAAAAGGCTGACTAAAACTATGTCAACTACATTAAAAAACTCCAAAATAAAAACTGAAAAAAACATGAAAACTACAAAAAGACTAATAGAGTCAAGCAACAAAACACAGATTACAAACAACCTAAGAAAAAATATACAGAATACACAACAGAACCTGCAGGACTCTCAAAAACTATGACTCAAGTGTAAATAAAAACTATAAGACAATTACAGTTAGAAGACACAGAGATAAAAACTAGGACAGACCAACCAACTTATTAACTACTAAGAGAGAAAGACAATTATGGTAGTGAGACTACAAAAAATTGGCGCAGTGAAATCCAACAGTGGCCATCAATGTGGACCATCAAAAAAACTAGAGAAGCATGAACAGACATGGCTGTGCGAGATAGAGAAACAGAACTGAGGACAAACTTTTCTTCTGAAGAGACTCAACACCAACTGCTAGTATATATAACAACCGTAACTGCAATCTGGTCTCCAAAATTCAGTCAGTAATGCAGAGTCTCCTGAGTTGGCGGAGAACTGGTAATCTTTTAACCCTGTCGCCTGGCTCTATGTTGGAGTAGGTGAATAGGTTCTCTCTTTGTCTGTTGCTTTCGTGCTGTCTGTCTGCCTGCCGTCATATCGTCTGTCTGCCTGACTGATCTCATACACGTCTCTCCTCTCCTCTCCTCAGAACAAAAACACTCCACAGAGCCGTCGCATGAGAAAAGGTAATGTCATCTTTCCTTATTTCAACATGTGAAGACGTGAAACACGCTCAGGTTGCTGTGGTAACCATTGACAGGTTGCTACGTTACATGTGCAGATGAAGCATTGAGAGACACAAAATCACGTCTCTCAACAGTTGACTTTTGAGTCGTCAATGACCAAACATGCAGAGATGCAGAGAGTGAGGGATGAGGATGAAAGGAGAGACCGGACACCAGCATGAAGATGAAAGAGAGACAGACCGGGAGGGGCGAGAATCAAAGAACTAAAGAAAGAAAGTAAATAATGGACTGATGGAACAACTTAAAGATGAACTGAGCGATGTGACCAAGAGTGGACTATAGGAAAAGGTGATTGCTTGGAAGTTGGGAAGGGGGAGATAGGAAAGAGAGGGGATGAGTGAATACAGAGAGACTGACAATGAAAAAGCAATGGAGAGAGTGTGGAGGAATAGAAATGGTTGCAGTGATGGAGAGAATGTAGGGCAGAGATAGTGGACAGACTTATGGAGAGATCAGGAATGATGAAGAGATGGAGAAAGAATCAAGTCTACTATGAAGACAGACGCATACTAAAAGGACTACGAAGAAAGAAGAAGAGAACTGAAGGGATGGACAGTTCAGGGAAGTGATGGAGAGAAAGAGAGTCTGATCTACTGACAGAGACAGATGGTGAGGACTCCTCAAGAGAAGTGAACTGATGAAGAGAGAGAGACTGAAAGTGCTCTGCAGTCTTTCGTCCTGGAGGCTTCGCTATAACTCTCCAATCTGAACTTGTCTGTGGTGCTTTCAGGGATGTTAGCTTCCGTAAACGCACGCAGTCAGCAGACGAGGAGGAAAACGAGGAACTGTCCGAGTCGCTCCATCATCTCACTTTGTCAGAGTTCCTCAAAGAGTATGTGGAGCCGTTGCGCTAACACCCCAAACTAAAATGCTGTCGAGACATGTGTTGCACGCGTGATGGTCCTAACTCTACTAACTAGTATACCTCCGCAGCATGCTGCTGTCGAACTCCTCCACGTCACTCACAGTCATTTCTGTTACTCTTTTATTGGATCCAAATCCAGGTCCACTTGTGGGTGCCAGCTCTGTAGTGGGCCCTGCAGCTGTCTCCTGCAGGATGGCTTCTCACAAAACCTTCTCCGTCTCTCTCGTCCTTACTGTGACAGCGCTGGTGAACTGACTGATGTGGTTCTGTGCCGCAGGATCGAGGAGGAGGAGCAGGACAAGTACAATATTCCAGCCAAAGTGGAGTCAGACAAGTACAAAGTCATTCGGACCTTCAGCTTCCTGAAGAGCCGCATGTCCAGCACACGGAGCAAAACCAAAGTGGGTACTCTTGTTCCATGTCTGGTCTTCTGACTCGTACTACAGCTTCATTTCTTAGAAACAGCAGTTGGACCTCTGGACCTGAACCAGTTGGACTTCATGGAATACAGAAACACATGTGACTTGTTACAGTTAGAACTGTCATCATCCTTGAAAGATATGATGAAGAGCTGTGTCTTCTGCATCCAGCTTCAACAGATTAGAGTGAGAGTAAGGATCACCTGTAAAATAGTGATTCCTTCTCAGTCATCTGTGGGAGACCTGGAGTGGACCTCAGTCATTCATGAGAGGCATCAATTCGAGCTGCGACTCTGGTGCAATGAAATGACCTGTCTCTTCAGCAGAGATGCAGTTCACTTCTGAAACATGGAGCTGAGTAATCTACGAGATACTTAAAGTAGAGCTGAGTCGTTTGTGGGAGACACACAGATGAATGAATGGAACAAATGGACTCCATTAATTATTGTTTGAATCGGTGTGAAGAAGAGCCATTTTTTGTGACTCAAAGTGAAAAGTCAGGGGCAAGACATTTTGAGGAGAAATGATTTTCTTAGAATCAGCATATCAGGCGTCCTGTTCCTTTATAATATACTTATCCTGCTGTTAAGTAGAATGGCCTTAGTCGTCTGGGAAAGACATGAAGTTGAGCTCTTTCTTCTTGGCGAAGAAAAAAAGCCTGAATCTCTCGACCCACATCTGAGTGAGCTGCAAACTTGAAACACAGCTGATTCTTGCTGTTACTTCCATATTAGCACGCAGAGCTAAGTCATTTGTGAGCGACCTGGAGTAGTGTGCAGAGCAGTTTTTTAATGTGGATTAACTCAAACCTAAACTACATGATGTTACTGTTAAGAAAATGTAATAATTGATTAAATTAATTCTTAGCGTGTTGCTGAAGAGCAGATATCAATCGTTGGTTTGTCGAAGCAGCACCAGGGAGAACAACTCTCTGGTTCTGTGTCAGAGCAGAAGCTGCTCAGAACCAGGAAACGAGTATTTCTGGGAAAAAAGCCGTCGAGGTCACAGTGTCCAAACACCACGTCCAGCCTTCTTCCTCTCAATGATTAACCTCTGCTGCGACCCACTGACCGCCCACAGCCGTGGCCCGTTTCCTCCTCACAGCTATTCTGGTTTCACTTCAGTGGTCTTCACAGGATCTGAACATCCTCATGTCTCTGTCGCGCTTCAAGGTGAAGGTGAAGGACCGGGACTCCAAGGAGCGACCTAACGGTCACCGCTTCTCCGCCGGGGCGTGTTTGGGCCCGACGATGTGTGTGGTGTGCGACCGGCCAGCCACAGGACGAGAGCTGCTGCACTGCCCCAGTGAGTCTGACACACTTTATCTTGGCCCACATGAATCTAACGTTCCTTCCTCTCAGCGTGCACCGCCATCGTCCACAAAGGTTGCAGAGACGCCGTCCCACCGTGTCTGAAGGTGAATTCTGATCTAAAAAAACAGAAACATGTTCGCGTCACAAACCTGTCTGTGTTGTGTAGAAACTTCAGGACAAATATTCTGTGACGTCAGTGAAGAACCGGACGGCCTCGCTTCCTCAGAGTGAGTGTGGTCACACGTCAGTTCTCTGTCTTTGTGCCTTTGTCTGCTGCTTACATTCATTCTGTTTTTGTTACTAGATCCACAGTAACAGAATGAATGTCATTGTGGATTCATTCTGATATTTTTTATTGTTCATTTCTGGAGACGTCTTGCTGACATTCCTGAGGTCCTATTTTCACTTTAACGGTTGTGATTTTACCTCAGAATGGATCCTAAATGTGCCTAAAAGTTTTGCTGTGCTGAAAGTAAAAAATGTCCTCTGGCAGTGAATGATGACTAATCAAGTACCCATTTTGAATCAAATTACAATAGAAACACATTTTAGGAATTAGGTAGCTGTTTTTACATGTGTTATAGGAATCAAATTATGCACTTTTAGCAGTGAAAACTATTTTTATTTGGTTTACCTCGAAAGGTTTTATAAAACAAATGGTAATTTGAAGAAAACTAATTTTAACAGTTAAAATATCCATATAGCCAGGAATTCTTTATTCTTTTCTGACCAGCTAGATTGACATTTTATTCCCCGGTTAGTGCTTTGCTAGGAGGAAAAAAAAATCATTGTCATAAAAGATGTTTTATTCCCTTAAAAATACTTAAAATAGTGCAGATTTTTAAACTATTTTTAGTTAAATATTTGTAACTAAAATTACAAATATGTAACTAAAAATAGCTAAATATTAAAATTAGTTTGAATAAAATCAGTTTAAACATATTTTGAATGAAAACTATGTGTAGTAATTTTGCTGTAATTTATTACACTGTTGGGATATTTATATGAATTCAGATGATTTGGGGTATAAAAAATTTTCGTTCTGAATATATACAGGTATTTGCTTCATTTGAAAATTGGCGATGCATCGTGAATTCCAAAAAATGACGTCATAAAATAAATGATACATTTCTGGTGTGTTGGCTGTATCGCCTCCTGCCGGTGTGATACATCACTGACACGCCTCGTCTGTGCACAGACTTCACCGTGAGAGAAAGCTCTCCTCAGACCAGTGTGTCCAGCTCTCCTCCAGTCTGCAGTCAAAAGGACTCAACGTCCTCAAGTCCAGTTACAGGAAGTTTCCCCTACATCGACGGGTGACCACTCAAAAGTTGTCCAGTGGGAAACTCTGGAGTTGTTTTGACCGAACAATTGTGTTTCAGGCGACCGGGGGACACTTCAGAGACAGACACGTGGAGACTGATGGGTCAACAAGAGGACATCCTGCTGGTGTCAGCGACTTCCACTGATTTGCCATTTGGTGAGGACGAGCTAAAAACCAAGCACAGACCAAAAAATGCATATATTTTACAAACTAATGAATTAAAAAATAGGATTAAATGTAATCACATTCATTTATAGACAGTAATTTAACATAAACATATTTACAACATACAACATGCTAAAATAAAAAAGGTCATTCATGTTCCATCATGTTTTAATTATCTTGTCTCTTTTATTGAAATGATGAAGTTTGAATGGAGTTGAGTGAGATTGATGCTTTCAAATGCCAAATCAAGTCAGAAGAAAGTACGTTACTAACCTGTCAATCACACTTTGACTTGACTGAAAAAGTCATCATCAAAACATCAGATTTTCAAAAACATCGATCTGCATGATTGTTTTTTGCTGCAATTTCCTTTGACATGCACGTGTTGCACCTAGAAAGTTGAAGCAGTTAAGCGGAGTGTTGACAGCTTGCGATTACAGCGCCCTCTTGTGACTTTCACAAGGGCTGAACGTGTGTTTGTGTCTCAGACGGTGTGGATGCTCATGTCTATGGCGACATCCTGGTGGACACTGCAGACTTTGAGGCAGAGTCCTGGAGTCTGGCGGTGGATCACAAGTTCTGTAAGAAGCAGGACAAAAAAGCAGTGAGGAGACAGGACGTCATCTATGGTGAGCGTAAGGTTGAGCGCTGATGTGACAAAGTGCTGACCTGGTACCTGTTGTGAACAGAGCTGATGCAGACGGAGCTCCACCACCTGCAGACTCTGCACATCATGGCGGAGGTCTTCAGACGGGGCATGAAGGAGGAGGTGCAGCTGGACACAGCAGCGGTGGAGCGGGTCTTCCCGTGTCTGGACCAGCTGCTGGTCCTTCACCACGACTTCTACTCTGCTCTGAAGGAGCGAAGGCTGAACTCGGCCGAGCCACAGGGACACAGGAATTACCTGATCCAGAGAATAGGGGACATCCTGCTGCAGCAGGTCGGTCGAGAACCGGGACGTTCTTCTGGTCTCCACGTGTACAGTGGTGTGACTTTGTGTCTGCAGTTTTCTCAGGAGAACGGCGAGAAGATTAAGCAGGTGTATGGGGATTTCTGCAGCCACCACAATGAGGCTGTCAGCTTCTTCAAAGACTTGCAGCAGCACAACAAGAGGTTTCAAGTCTTCATCAAGGTGAGCGTCAGACATCGGTGTCCTCCTAGTGTGGTGCTGAGTGGGATTCTTGTCTTCTCTCAGCAACAAGGAAACAACTCGCTGGTGAAGAGAAGGGAGATCCCAGAATGCATCCTGCTGGTTACCCAGAGGATCACCAAGTACCCAGTGCTTCTGGAGAGGATCCTCCAATACACTCAAGGTCTGTCCTCTCTGCTCTGTGTTCCTCAGCTTCTCACATCTCTGTCACCCCTCAGAGGACACCCCGGAGTACCGGGACATCTCGGAGTCCTTGGTGCAGGTCCGAGACGTGATCACCGCCGTGGACTTGAGGGTGAGCAAATACGAGCGCCAGCAGCGTCTGCTGGAGGTCTCGAGCCGCATGGAGAACCGCAGCGCGGCCAAGCTGAAGAATGGCCACACGTTCAGGAAGCAGGACATCACGGGACGCTCACTTAAACACCAGGGGGTGCTGCTGTGGAAGACGGCCACCGGGCGGCTCAAAGGTGAGGACGTCAGGTGATGCCTGGCGACAGAAGATGCTGACATGAATATGCTCCACAGATGTCCTGGCTCTGCTGCTCACAGACATCCTGGTCCTGCTGCAGGAGAAAGACCAGAAGTTCACGTTTGCAGCCGTGGTAACGAAACTCTCACCACGCCCGAAATATTCTGCGTCTCAGCCTGCAACTCTGAACCAAATGGTTGAAAGATAGTCAGTTGTATTATATAAACTAAACAAAAGTGGGTTGAAAAGGAGTCCACAAAAACAATACCATCCCCTAAGAAGTGGATGTTCTTATTCTGTAACTCCATTTTTGGGTCATGGGCCCAGCAGCCCAAGTAAACCTGTCGATTTGGCGGTGCTCTGGTTCGTCTGTGCTGCGATGTATTTCGGCAATATTTAAAACACACCATGTTGTTGACGGTTTCCCAACTTCATCTGGACTGCAGGACCAGAAGCCGCCCGTCATCCCGCTGCAGAAGCTGATCGTGCGAGAGGTGGCCAACGAGGAGCGAGGGATGTTCCTCATCAGCGCCTCCACCGCTGGGCCTGAGATGTACGAGGTCCACACGTCGTCCAAAGAAGAACGCAACATCTGGATGAGGCTGATCCGAGAGGCCGTGGAGAGGTCAGTGAGGAAGCTCAACTCTAGGCCCTGATTCTGATGGGTGACATTCTCTCAGCTGTCCGGAGGAGGAGGAGGAGTCCACCAGCGAGTCAGAGGAGGAGAAACGTGTCGCTGAAGCACGAGTCCAGAAGATCCACAAGCTACAAGGTAAAATGGCCTTCCTGCAGGTCTAAATGGATTGTGAGCTGAACTGGCTTGTCCCTCAGAGAGTCTGATGAGCACGGACCAGCAGATCTGCTCCAGCCTGGAGGAGAAGCTCCACATCTATGCTGAACTCTCGACCATGAATGGACGAACAGCAGAGACGGTGCCTGAGCCCCGACTGCTGGTCCAGCCGAGTGCAGAGGAGCCGCCTCAGGCTGCGGCGCTGCTTGCTGCTGCTCTGCAGGAAGGTGAGACATCGATTTTGAAATGAAATTAGGAGACACACTTGAACAAAACTTTCTCTTACAGCCGAGAACCTGAAAGCAGCACTTTCCTCCAGAATTCCGGCGTTTCCCGGTGACCATACCACAATTATAGATACCTGCTCTGACCTGGAGGTGCATGTGGAGGACCTTGAAGCTGTTACCCCTGACCTTGACCTGAAGGTAGGAACCAGGTCACAGCTGGACCTATAACTCATTTCAATAGTTCTCCAGCACCATTAGATTCAAGTCCGTAATAAGTCATTTTGTAGGTTTAACAATAGAAGCATTGACAATTCATTGATTTTGTTAAAATGTCAAAAATTAATGTTCACCAAAGAACTTATGACGTGGAAAAATTGTGACTTATTCAGCAACCTTGACTTCTAGTTATGATTTGGATATTGACTGAAGGCGGATGAAATACCAGCTACAGTCGCTTGGGAGCACTATTGTGTTACACATGTAGCAGTGACCCTGTAAACACATACTGTTGTGCCAAATCAAGCTCGTGAAGTTTGAGCCGTTCTCTTCTGAATATGCCCCAATATGCCATAACATTCTGACCAACCTTTTACCTTCAACACTGCTGTGGAGTTTGACCTAGAAACACAACTCACAATTGCTGTTGAGAAAAACACATGACACACGTGTCCTTGAACATTGTGAATTCAGGCTTTGACCGAATCATTGCAGTATAACGCATTGTTAGGTACTGACCCCCTTTCTATCTGGTATTTGGACAGACAAGTGGAACAAAGTAGAAAAATGTCTAAAAAAGTCTAGCTGCATAGTAAAGTCATGAGAAGCTGGCTGCCCCGAAACTCTCTGTCATTGAGCTACACACAGTTAATGGAGCATGTGTTTCATCACTTACGTTTTATACTTAGTGTTTACATGACTCTGAATAAGCAACAGTCTGGAGCCTTGAGGGAAAGCTGGCTTCTAAAACACTGTCCCATTAGGTAGGAGGTGGTTTTATTCATTTATTATGTGATTGTCTCCAATGGTCTGCTCATATCCGACAGGTTTCCCGGAGCGTCCACAGTCTGACTCGGCTGCTCTTCAGTCTGCAGGTCTGTGCTTCTCTACTGTAACTGGCTGTTCGTGTTGTGGTTACGCTCCTCAGCAGGGGAACGTTTTACCACAGCTCTTTCATCTTGTGATGCTGCTGAGAGGATTAGTTTCTTCTCTGCACACATGCTCTGGAATCAAATGTAAATGTGTGTATTTGCCTGAGTGTGTGTTTCGCTGTAGATTTGATCACAGACTTATTTCCATATTCAAATTTAGCTCATGAGTTTTCGCAGTCAAACTTGTGGTGGGAGTGAATCTGACGAGCTTTGTTTGAATGTGTGTCAGGCGGCGGTCACCATCCAGGACAGCTGCTACGAGGTCCAGCGGCTGCTCCTGCAGGACTCGGGCCGCCCGGCGCCTCGCGCTCATCACCAGAGCGCCCGGGCCGTCTTGCTGCAGGAGCAGGAGAAGCAGCGCAACCAGGAGAAGCGGAAGGAGGAGGCGGCCAGCGCTCAGCGGCTGCAGGAGCGACTGAGGCAGGAGCGTGAACGCTGGGAGCGGGAGTGGCAGGCTCGAGAGAGTCAGCAGGGGGAGCAAGAGAGCCAGCTGGAGGAGAGGGAGAAGCGCTGCCACCTGGAGGCCGACAGGCTGAGGCGGGAGAGAGAGGAGCTGGAGGAGCAGCTGAGGGAGTACCAGCTGAGTCTGGAGCGGCTCAGGGAGGGTCAGCGCATGGTGGAGAGGGAGCGGGAGCAGCTGGAGGGTCAGCAGAAACTCATCCAGACCTTCAGGCCTGCCGTGATGCCTCACATGGTCATCCCACTGGAAAGGCAGCAGGTAGAGACGCTCCATCCCCTAGTCACACCCGTCTTCATCCTACTCCAAAATCCATTCAGATTACAAGGGAAATTAGTAGACACAGTGCTGCTCTGGTCGCTCATGGGTGGCATGACTTCATGCAGGTCACAGTTAGGACACATGCCAGACAAACATTCAACTCAAGTCGAGTAAACATCCAAATGATTGATGATAGTATGAGCTGACCTCTCAGATGTTTCAAACCAGAGGAACCTTTCCTACAACAGGTGCTCTCTCCTGTCACCGAACTTTGCACTCCTCAGAGCAGATCATTTATTCTCCTTCATCTGACGGGTGACAACAGTAGTGCTGTGCCCACATTTCAGCCAGAGGCGCGGATGGAGCAAAGGTCGCTCGCTGCCGATCCTTCTAATTAGCTTCAGCAGAGCAGAGGAAAAAGGTTGACGTGAAGGTATTTATTATTCAGCAGCCGCCTCAAACCTGCTGCCTCCAAGTAGACCAGCAATTAATGCTGCACCGCTGAGGGAACACGATGCACTCAAGATACACAACGTTGACTAGCTAGCTCAACTGTGTCAGCACCTCATGAGTCCCAGTCACGGAAAGTCTCGTAAGCGAAAGAGCATCACTCTGAAGCTTGCAGAAGACCCAGAACCGCCATCTTTTCCGATAGTACCTGACTCCAAGTTCCGATTCCAAGCGTCACTTTTATTGTGTATTGCTCTGTCACCAAAACTTTGTCGATCAAACGGTGTCATGAGACAGTGGCTCTCCCCCACCACAGGACTCAGTGCTGCCTGCCGACCATGCTGGGAACGGATCCGTGTTTGTCAATGAGGCAGCGTACTCCAGCGGTGGCGTCAACAACCGGCACCACAAAGGAACCGACCCGAGCGCCCACAACTGTCTCAACACTTTGCTGGCACACTCCAGTGGTCGGAGACCGTCCGCTGCTAAGAGCGCGCACTTAGACCCGCAGAGCCTGCACCACTATGGCTCGGCAGAAGAACTCAGGGGGCGAGACACTCACGCCGGTAGGTTCTGGTCAGTGTTTGTCTGTCTGCAGCTGTGCTCCACTCTCACTTTACATTGAGAGGCCCGGCTTTGGACCTTGCCAGATGAAATGAACCTAGATTCAATTTAAGTACCAAACAGTTAAAGAAATATAGGACTCGACAAGTGTTGTTCTTGAACCTGATCATCCACCACAGCACCTGATTGAGTTCGAGACACTGTTCTTCACACGTGTTCACTTTTAACTCATCTGTTATTTTCCGTACACTACCAGCAAGCTAATACCACTGCAGTTCCAAGCACTGGCATGCATCTGCTGCTGTGAACTTGTGCTGGCGTCAACAGACTCTGTGTCCGGCACCAAACTGAGTCAGATTCTATCGTTCCGTTTTATCGCGACCTGAGTGTCTCTCTGGACTCTGTGTTAACCCTATTATCCAGCTTGATATTTGAGTTGTGCTCCAGAGTCAATGGGACGTAACAGAGGGCGGACAAAGTAGTTGGAACCGCCATGAGCCAGGAGCCTCCACAGGGTCAACGACCTCCCTGCGATGGCTCTAACTTGAGAAACTGTCCCGTGAGAGCGTAAATAAACGTGAGCTTGCACTGTAAACAGCCCGTCAAGGCTATTTTCCTGGTGAGACCTCGTCCGTCCTTCCCTCAGTTAATCAGTGTCCGCCCCCCAGAAATAGACCCCCCCCTCCCTCCCGTCACCTCCACCTGCAGCAGCACCAGAGTCTCTCTTCTTCTGAGAGAGAATCGACGGCCTCTGTCCGTCTATCGACTGGCTGCAGACAACGCCGTGTGAATCACAGATCACAGGCTACCGGCCACTGATTGGGATATCAATCTGGAAAATCTTTACAGAAGTCATTACTGCCTGGTCCGTCAACAGGCCGAGCGGAGGAAGAGGGAGACCAGGGAATAGTGGGAATTTGGAGTGGACTACGTTGTCATTTCTGATGCATCATGTGACCTAGTTGTTGTGAGAAGCTGCAGGTGGCTCGCCACTTCCTCATTGATCACATGAACCTTTTCCTGGTTATACAGCAACCAAAGTCCCTCAGAAACCACGCTAACCACTCTGAGACTGAAGGTGCCTTCCAGTTGACGTCTACCCACAATGCACCGCTCAAATCCCAGGGGTCTCCTGTGTTTAAACACTCTGAGTGAATGACTCCCACTCCCCTCCCCCTCTTCTCTGCGCCATTTCCAGTAAGCTGCTGGTTTTTATATTTCATGCACAGAAGCGAGTGGGTTCAGAGGAACGCGGCTTCTCGTCCTCCCTGCGTGTGAAAGAAAGAACTTGTGTCTTTCAAATGCTAATTCGGTCTTTGTGCCTTCCGGCGCATTGATCAAAAAATGTCTCCCTTCTCATCTTCACCTGTGCACACACACACACACACACCTAGTTCCACTGACAGCATTTGCATAATTTGGCCCTGAACAATGTTGTCTCGGTGAACCAGTCTGATGGAATTTAGCGAGCGTGTCGTCAGATCAGCGTGTTTGTTGCTCATCCTTTCACAAAGAGATGCATCACGGTGAGAATTAGGGAGTGAGGCGGTTCTCTGCTCGTCTGTGGGAAACAATCACGACTCAACTCCAGCCGTCTGCGATGGGGGTTGTTGCCGAGGACTGGAGGCGACGACTTTTCAGAGTGACAGTCAAATGAATGGCTGTAATTGGGCTGCTATCGTCCCTAATACATTACAGCATTGGGCGATTAGAGCTGAGCCAGAAGACACACTGACTGGAGGATTTCCACTCTCACCTGTGGTCGCCAGCTTTGTTGTGATCCAAGGATCAAGGGTTTTCTTTGTCGGAACTCTCTTTTTGGTATAGAAGCTCAGTGATCCAGGAGATACATAGTGCAGAACCACAGCAACATCACTCGCCTCGGCTGACACATAAAGTACCCGAGAGGCAATCGCCTAAGCAAGCCACTGTGATGAGCATATATGAGGTAGTCGCCATGACAAAAAGCCTCTGATAGGTGACAACAACTGAGTGAGTCATTGCTGTGATGATAGCAATGGTTAGCCACAATGACCCAAGAGAGCCCACTTGTTGTAGACACTAGGCCGGGTCACTGGAAAAAACACCCTGCTGTGACATCTAGAAGCAGCGCCCAGACAGCAAGCCAGGGTAGCCACAACGATGACAGCATTGGAGGCAGTCAACTGGAGCAGGTGTCGTATCAGGCTCTGGGTAGTGGCTGAAAGACCCAGATCTGTACAATGTCTGGAATCACTTTTATTGATCGAAGATCAGTCAGCCAGGTCTGACTCAGAGTAGAACCACTGATCCTCCACTTCAAGGGAAATGAGCTGTGGTGGTTCAATTGTGTCGTGAAGGTGTCAGGTGCTGGACAGGAGGCCCTGGGGCAGAGTCTCTGGAGACTGGACATCTAACCCAGACAGCTGCCCCCTTGACCTGTGCTGAAATAAGCAGTAGACTATGGATGGATGGATGGCAATTTGTGATACTGAACACACTATTGGTCTGCCTTGGAAGACTTGGTAGTAAAAACACAATGATGATTACTGGACAAAAGCCACGACAGACCTTCATATCCGGCTCATGTCAAAGGTAAACAGGCTCCTGTCGTTTGTCCGCAGCAGAACTGTAACGCAGCTCACGATGCTGACTCCTCAAGTCACCCTTACAGAACTGATCAAACAAACTTGTCCTGCAGGACCGGTAATTCAGAGTTCAGGCCATCTGTTACCATGACAGCACACCTGCCGGACGCTCCGTAAACACACTGGATGTAGAAGTGACATACACTTCTACAGCCACCTACGAACAGACCTGGGCTCAGTTGAGTGCTGCAAGTATTGATCGTGCTGACAGGCTGCACAGAGCAGAAGGTCTCAATGAGTCAGACAGAATCTTATAAAAACCAACCTCAGAAGTGAGGTGTCAAAATTGTAATATTTCGAAAGCACTCTGGTTTCATCCTTTATTATTGACTGTTAAGAAATCAGACAAAACAACTTTTGTAAAATTTTCAAATCCATGCTTGAAGACTTCCAGAAATCTGCTTTGTAAGGACTAAGTAGTTTCCTCATCTGCTACCTGATACAATGCAACTTGACATTTGTCACAGCACTGACAGTGACATCATTTGAAGATGTCAATGTTGGATGCTCTGAGTGATGATTCTTCTGGAGTAGTATTGATCATGATGACAACTGTGGTAGTGCGATTGACAAAGACACCTAGATAGGGTCCAGCACAAAGGCAACACCCTGAAGTCGTCGTGCTTCCACCACAGTATAGGTAGCCTTCATGACAAAGGCAACACCCTGACGTCGTTGTGGTTCCACCATACTATAGGTAGCCTTCATGACAAAGACACCCAGACAGGGTCCAGCATGAAGGCAACACCCTGACGTCGTCGTGGTTCCACCACACTATAGGTAGCCTTCATGACAAAGACACCCCAAGTTTTCGTCTATGTCATCAGGACAAGGTACCCGCTGTGACAAAGATATTCGAGGTAGTATCTGGACCTCTGTGACTAAGGCTCTTGGGTAAGTCAATGCGAGGAAGTCACCGCCGCATCAGAGAGTCTCGAGCTAGTTGTCCTTACGAAGATTCTCAAGGTAGCATGACAAAAACACTTGAGGTAGCCACGACAACAAAGCGAACCCAAGGTTTCCACTATGATACGAGCACAAGCTAGTCTTTGCTCAAGACTCTTACTGCAGTCACTGCCACAATGACACGTAGCAGCCTTGACACTTGAGACTGTTTCCACAACAAAGATGCGGCGTGAAAGTGACTGCGAGAAGGGCACCTCAGGTAGTCACCACCACAGCACTTGCTGTCTGATTAATAATGATCAAATACTATTCGTCTGTCGTGGTGCACATGCTGATGCATGACCATCTGCTTTCAGCTGTCAAGCATCTGTCGTTGCTAACTCTAGCTGCAGTTTCTAAAGTGTGTTCTCTTCATGCCCACTCAGATCAGAGAAGCCACAGTGGGGAGGCCTGGTCTTCACAGGCAAGTGGACCCGAGTCATTGTCAGACCTTCTTCAGCCTGGCGACCCTGTACCGGACCTGCACACTTTGGTTTCCATGGAGATGGACAGCGGAGGAGAAGAGGGCAGAGAGGAGACCATTGTGTATCTTTAACACCGAAAGGCCCTAGGAGACTTTGATGCTTCATTCCAAGGACGTTTTGATGTTTACTGCAGGAAGTCGTGCACTTTAACCCGCTGCCCTTGCATCGCTGTCTGTCGCTGCTCTCTCTGGTCACATCTCTGTCACTCTCGCGTCAGGTCATCGGTGGACGGTGGGTCCGCAGTCATTCACCCGACAAGCTGTTTACCTTCTGAGTGTGATGTGACAGGCAGAACAATAGAGCTGAAAGATCGCGGGTGACGTTCTTCGCACACACAGCCCCGAGACATTGTTTGTTTTGTTTTATCTGCAGCGAGCTTGCTTCACTCTGGAGAAGAGAGAGCGGATGTGGGTTTTCAAGCTTTGAAATATTGATGAAAAACACCAGGGCTTGAAGGGAACGTGGAGAAACAGCTCACAAAACGATCCCAAAACAAGCAGCGAGCAGGAGAGTCAACTGGAACTCTTTAGTACCATCGGAGCGCAACTCCGTCAACATCTCTCTGACGTTGAGCTTTAAATGTGTGAGGACTCTGAAAGGAGATGTGCGGGCCTCTTGCTACATGCCACGATCGCTGAGGGCCACGACTCTGCACTTAGATGTCTCTTGCTGACTCCTATTGTGGAAGCGCAGGTGCTCTTCACGACGACAACAGCTGAGGAAGAGCTGCCACGACTACGATACCCTGAGTTAGCCATTGCATCAGCCTCATCTGAGGATGTAGTACTGATGGTGAAAGTGATGATGACATGAGTTGGTCACCACTTGACTTGACTTATGATTCACACGGTGGGAACCACTTGAGTTGTGCTTGTGATGATACAACTTTGGAGCAACTCTGAACCTAGCTGGTCTGGACACACGATCTGACTCACACTGTAGCACGCAGAGTCTTGAAGTACTTACTTGAGGGTGACTCTCAAATAGAACGTCGTTCCCTGGAGACAGTCCGGAGACTTGCAGCAAGACTTGTTGTGACACACACTGACCCCTCACAGCACAAACCCTTGAAGAGATGACGCTTGTAGGACTCATCAATGTAGGACTCAGGACTGTTGACTGTTACCTGAGATGAGTGACCTGTGCTGTGGAATCTGTATTTTGATGACTGAGGATGTGTGACTCCTTCAGTGGCACCAGTTGGTGTTTGGTGAGCTTTACCTCTGACTTCCTTCAGAAGTCCACTGGATCCTCAGCAGCTCTGAAGGTGGTTCCTGATGAAAGTTTAGGTTTTCTCCACAGAAACCGTCTGCTCAATGATGCAGGTGTTTGTGCTGAAGAGGACCATATCACCATCTGGCCAGATCTTGAAGTAGTATTGCATTGTTTCGTGTCTTCTGCCCGGCTGGCCAGGGTGAGGTTTGACGTGGGAAGCTCCGGGGCAGCTGCAGGAAACAACGTCATGAGACGCTGACTGAAGAGTGGAGCAGATGACATCACACAGAACTGTCAGAGCCTTTAAATAAATGGTGACTCAAGCTGAATTCTGAAAATGCGGCATGTGGTCGCAGAGTCAGATCTGGTTTGGCGTTACGACACAGCGGTGTCAAGAGGTGCCTTAGGCCTGAGACTGAACCCCGACCTTTGACTTTTACTGACACAACCGTTCCTCACTCTCTCTGCAGCTTTAAATTTGAAGTTGAGACTATCTTGACGTGGAATGTTTCTCCTTGCCAAAAACTTGACCTCCTTTCTACGACGACGAGGCAGTGTTTTCTCACCATCTGATGTCTGTGTTTTTATTTATTACCAAATGTTGATGCTCACTTCATGTAAATATTCTGACAAGATGATTTACTGTTCTTGTGTGTTCTGATGACAATAGAGTCCTTCACTGAGGCGTCAACGAGTTTGTGGTCTTAGTTGCCGGTACAGAGTTCAAGAACTTGGATGTGTGAAATCAGCAGGACTGCGACGGTCATTTCTGTGACTCCACCCGCCGCCTCGTCCTTGTTAGTGCGCCGCGTGTCGACTCAGCGAACGCAAGTGAATTCAAACCTGTAAGTCCAATTAAAACTGATGGCAAGGTGGCGCCACAGATGTTGTCTTGGGAACTTCATCTCTTCTTAGTTGAGCTTTTATTTGTGCAAGCACATACATGTGTGGAATGACTGAAAAACTTGACTGAAGATTTGGTTTTTATGGTTAACTCACTGAGTCTCTTCCACTGTATCAACATCACCACTAGCAAGTACACAACTTCTACGCTCTCATGTGCCAACCTTCTCTCACGACACTTCTAATTTCTCCAGTATCAACAGTCAAACCTTAAGGTCAATAATCTTAATAATCTTTGTTTGCTTGTTTTATTTGTACCACGACCTCAGATCGCAACTTTAAAGAAGTGCTACATCAAAGCTTCTCTCTAAAAAAAACCTTCTCACACTACCACAACTTTCTCCATCCATGACAACTTCCTTCACGCGTGGAGGTCATGTGTGTTCCAGTGTGTGCACTTGCATGAACGTGTCTTCATCTGAGATGAAGAACAAACACATCCTGAGGTGATCAGACTCTTCTGGGGGACGGACAAAATGCCAGATGACACACATGCGCACGCACAGCCCAGTGTGTTCCATCAGGTTTGTCTTTATTTCAGTCTTACTTCACCACATGAAGAGCAGTTCCAGAACTGACTCCCCAGTTCCACTTCTGACCCCCTGACTTAATTGGTTTCCCTGAAGGCAGCGCTCCAGAGTCCCCTCCTGCTGCCCTGTCAAGTGCTCTTGTTTATCCCAAAACACGTGACAATTACAAGACCGTAAGACGGCGCTGGTGTCACGGCACAGCTGATGTGAGGTCACATGATCTCAACCGCTGGACATCAAGGTGTGTTTTTGGAGGTTCGAAATGGTTGCTGCTTGTTGCTTCAGTTTCTCTAGAATCTGCCGATATGTGAGCTGTTTACGCCCCTTTTTTCCCAAATATTAAAATTGGCTATAAGTTACATCGCGACTTTTCTCGCACCTTCAGTAATTTAGCTTCAGACCACACGACGTCTATCGCAACCTTGTTTTTGCAGCGTCTTCTGCTCAGCCTAACTCCCTCCTCTAAACTTCTTACCTCAGGATTGCAACGTCTTGATCACAATAGAAGTGTTTTTCTTCTGAAATTCTTACACAACATCTTTATCACACCTTAACAGCTCCTCTCTCGCGTCAGCTCTTCCTAATAAGAACTTCTCTCGCTCTAATGAGACCTTTTAGTGACACCTGTCAAGTCTTGGGGTCGTGGATCACAGCGTGGCTGCTCCTCCTCCCTGCTCTAAGGATTTACAAAACAAAAAGGCAGATTCAAGAACTATGTACAATCAATTAAACACTCTCGAGCTGTTGCACAATTACTGTCCTCAAACCCGTCCTTCAAAGGTCGTTCAGATTCCAAGCACAACAGAAGTCACTGCAGGACCTTTGTCTTCAGCCTCAGAGAAAGAGACAAACTGAGAAACAGCCAGAAGGTCAACGACTCCTGTTTGTGGAAATTCTTCCTCAGCTTCTCCTCCAGACACCACCTCAGCAACTCACACTGTCACGTCCCATTTCTGACACCATCAGTTAACATCACTCCTGAATCCGCCACTTCCTGTTCTCGACAGCGAGACTTCTTTCTTGACACAACAATATCTCAACTCCTTTCTTCCACCGTCCGACCAACTTCTTTCTCACACTATCACAGCTCTTCACTTCATACAGTAATATTCCAACTCTTATGTGTCAATACCAATATGTCTTTTTTTAAACCATTGCAACTCTTCTGTGTGACAATGTTGCATCTTCCCTCCCAAACTTTTGCAACTCATCACATTGAAATGTCTTTCTGTCAGTTCCAAAACTTCCTCCTCACTGCATTTCTTTCCTTGACTCTGTTGCAACTGGAGAGTCTTGATTCTAGTATTGCAACTTCCAGTCCAGGCAACTTTCAGACTTCCTTCTTACTCTGGCACAACATTCTTCCGCACTAAATCTCAAAATCTTAACTACTTCCTCACCATCCCAACTTCTGTTTCTTGTTTCCAGCTGCATTGCAACATCTCTCCCAAGCCGTCACTTCTTCCTTAGCAACTTGTTCCCCACACCAGTGTTTTTCAATATGTTTTAAGCCACGCCACACTTTGTTCATTGAAAAAAATCCCATGGCTCACCACCAGCAGAACCTTGACCAAAGCACAATTGTGCTCAGTGTAAAGTCCTGCAGAAAATCCCTTGTAGTTTGCGAAAAATTGTCGCTACTGACTGGACGATGAAAACACAAGAAAATATATTTGTTTAAAAATGTCACCAGAAACAGGTGGGAAATATGACAAAAATGTTTCATGATTTTTTTCATTCATTTAAATAACATTGTCGTTTGCATGATTTTATTTAAGTTTGGGGAATATCCAGACAAATCTTTAATACTTTTGCTTCTGCTTCATAACATAACATTGTCTCTTCACATTTATTTGGTTCTGCATTTAGTCTTTAGCTAACTTTTAAACCACAAAGCAAACTTTGAGAGTGTTTTGAAGTGAGACGTAGCCGTCAGCTCTGTTAGCTCTGCAGCGCAAAGAGTCTGTGGCATTGCGGTTCTGACAAGGTCAGATCGTGAAGGTGTGTGGTCAAGGTAGAGGCGCATGAGGTTTAAAAGCAACTGGAAGATGCGCATTTGACCCACTTGTACCCTGTGAGTACGTGGGAAGAAGAGCACAGCGATTGATGGACAAATAGCCTCAGCATAGCTCTATAATGTATAGAATGAATGTGACCAAATCCATGTGATCATGATCATTATCTAAAGTCATCATATCCACCACCTCTGTCTCAGGACAAATGAGGTGAATTATTTCCGACTGCACCACTGTCAAACAACACTGCGTGCTGGAGTCTTGCTGACCCGTGGTCTTGTTTCTGAGAAAGGTCATGTGACAGCATGTTGGAATGTTGGCTCCACTGATGCTCTTTGCCACAGAGTGATTCATGCAAATGTCAGGAGCCACAACACCTTTTGTCATCTTACCAGCGTCGCACAACAAGGATTGTGGTCTCTGGAAGGGCCTGAAAATGATAGACATCAGCTGCGCAGTTTCTCAAAGTGACCACGCTTCCTCCTTGTTTGATCCTCAAGAGCCAGATCATCTGTTCTGTCGTCACGTCGTCGGTTGTTCCTGTGATGTTGTTGGCACAATAAGCGTGGCGTGCGTGTGTGCGTCAGCTGTCCGCGGCTCACAGAGGAAGAACCGTGACAGAGCGTGTTTTTAAACGGTGGCTAGACCAGAGAGCGGACATCTTTAAAACGCCTCTTTAATTGTGAAGCGGTTGAAGGTTTTTGGGGGGAGGATAGGGGTCCGACCTGTTCAAACACGATGCAAACAATGGCGTTCGTGAGAGTGTGTGGATGAGCAGTGAGTGGTGCAATCATCAACAACACTCCCGCCTTTCTTTGTCCCTTTAAATTGAAGGGAGCAGAGTGTCGGTAATGATAGGGAGGAGAGTGGGTCCCGAACTAGGGGTTGGTTTACACATTTAAGGACAGACCACCTACCCAAGTCTCACCTTACATGGCCTGAGGAGTGAATCAGTTCGGACGGAGGAGTTTGGTGCCACAGGGCCTGAGTCATTCCAGCAGCAGCAGTTGCCTTGAAACTCTAGACCAGACCTGGGCAAAGTGAGGCCCAAGGGCCATATGTGTCCCTTTGCCAATATTTTATTTTTTTTTGTAGCCATCGATGCTTCAACTGCAAATATAACATTCTTTGTTTCAAGACTTTTTTTCTTTAGTATTTTTCATTCCTCAAAATACATTGAAAGAAAATTTTAAATATACAAGTAACATCCAACTTGCGACTGGGATCGGTTCCGACCAACCGGTCATAAGTCAGACTGGACATTAGTGCCATTCAAAATAGAAGATGCGAGGGTTATAGGTACTACTGTAGTGGTAGATTGCTGTGTGAGATGCTGGGATACTGTGCTGCTGTAACTGTGGTACGCGATGCCGGGCTGCTTTGTGCTGCGGTGCAAGACATCGAGAAAAAAAAAAAAAAAAAAAGCATCCGCTGGTTGTGGTCGTAAGTACGAGTCAACGTTGAGCAGGTCGTAAGTCGGCTGTTACTTGTACTTTCAAAATAAATTACCATTTTTAAGCTTTCTTAGTTTAGTTCATAGTTCTATTATGATTTATAGTGAAAGAAAATGAAGTGTTTTTTTTGGTTTCAAGTCATATTTACACTTCTTAACATCCTCACTTCCAGTGCATCTGTTTAGGTCTGTTTTTTCCTTCTTACTGAAGTGTATATTTTTATATTTTGTATTATTTAAAATTTTTCCCGTCATGCTTTGTCGGCATCACTGTCTTTCTTCTGACATCAAGGGCCCTCACAACAGTCACAGTTTAAACTGTGGCCCAAAGGAGATTCAGTTTACCTCTGCTCCAAACCTTTCCCAGCAAAGCTCCGGTGACACATGCACATGGCTGAGTTCTCCTGCAGAAGACCAACTCCAGTGGTCTTCTCTGGAGAGTGTGCTGCTGCTCTGTGGGTGTTTCTCCGCCCGAGTGTCTCCTTCATGTTCACTGGCCTGCGAGCTCTTTAATCTCCCTCTCTTTGATAGCGTCCTTCCCCGCATCAGAGTCGACTGACAGCGCGCCAGCCCTCCTCGATGAACACGCGGTCATTAGAGCGGGTGAAAGCCAGGTCAGCCTTGCTCCTGTCCTCCCACCAGCCTACGATCAGAGCCTCCATTTGCTCTTGATCAGTCGGGTCCTGCTCTGTGATCCAGCCACGAGGTGATACACAAGTTTTCTGAGACAAGTGTGGTCACAGTCTTCCTCTGGAGGATGGTAGCAAACACTCACACCTCATCCGTTAACCTCTGTATCAGGGGTTCTTAACCTCTCTGACCTCCTTTCCCAGAACAAATGGGTCCGGGGCCCATTCAAGGAATAGAACTGATTCAATACTGTGGTTACTGATTTCAGAATTGCTGGTTTCATTTGTGTTCACTAACCGAACATGTTAACAAACCAAAACCTTGTGAAATGACAGAGAAACCATGTGATCAGGGCAAAGGTATTTGTCATGGAAAAGTCCAACCAGCTGCTGAAGCATGTGCAATTCATATTCAGCAAATTTGCTAAAGAAAAAAAAAGATGAAAAAAATTATTCTTGATGCAAATGGGAAAAACTATACATCATGACTATAATACAACAATGTCTAAATACCATATATAAATATTTTAAAATATAAAATATTTTCTTTTTCATAAACTCTAGAAGAAGAAGATACAAGTAAAGTGTGAATGAAAGTATCGCCATAAAAGGTTCTAATGCAAAAACTGCTCCAAGGTGCAGGAACAGTTTTTACTGTTGGGGGCGGCATCACCTTCTTTATCATTTTTTTGAAGACCTTCTCCATAGTAGGTAACTATCACAAAATCTGCAGCTGTCAAGTCAATTCAGTGACACACTGTTGCCACCATATGTGGCATGTGGTAATACACATACAAGTGTATTAAAACTGAGCGTCGAACGGCCCAGAGGTGTAAAACCAAAAAGCTCTAGTGGCCTTCTAGGGGCCTCGGCCATATGGTTGAGAATCACTGCTCCATATGGTTCTGGACTGTGGGAGGAAACTGGAGTGTCCTAGCCAGAGACTAGACTCCATGAGTTTCCCCAGGCTGGAATTGAATTGAAGTTCCTGCTGCACCACTGTGCTCCCATAAAATCGAAGTTGTGCATCAGGAGGGGGCGCTCTGGTGCAGCTAGGACACAGTCTACGTGAAAATACAGTGGCACAGCAGAGTGTTGACACAATTCTAGTCAGATTTTTTTAAGATTCAATCGGTTCAGCTTCTTAATCCTGGACAAGAGAAGCGCCGAAGCACAACCTCGAGTGGATTTTGTCAATTAGCCGACAAACCCAAAAACGGATTCACGTTGTTAACAAGCGACTGTGCAAACACACTTTTGTATCATTAATCAGCTTTGGATCTGACACACACCACAAGAAAGGCTGACGTTTAATGGGAGAAAGTGTTTCTCTCTCGCAGATTCCACTTTGTTTTTTGGGAAGAGGAAATCAATCCCAAGTCAAATTAGCTGTCGGCAGCGCCGCCTGTCCGAGCTGAGCTGAGCTGAGCCCGCGCTACTTTTGACTTGACTCAGATATTGATCGAAGAAGTGACGAGTTATGCGGCGGCACAACGCATAATCCGGCCGCCACATGTGAGGTCTGGGCCGCTCAAGTGCATCTGCATTACATTAGCGCCCAAAAAAAGAGGCAGCAATTGGAATCCAGCAGTGGAGGGTGAACACGCACACACACATACACACACACACACACACCTGGTACACATTAGTTAGCATTTTTCCAACAAGTGCAAACAACAAAGCCACACGTTTCATGTGCCGTGTGTTCCATGTGTTGGCATCATTACGTGTTGGGCCTCGCCCCAAACCCAGACACATTCAGGATGAGGAGCGACTCTCTTCCTGATGACAATGAAATGTTTAATGAAGCCACATCAGAGGCGAGGAGCAGCTGGAATAGCTGCTCACGCCGCAGACAGATGACGCTTCTGCCCGCTCCACCGAACACATCACACATCACATTTTAATCTGGGATTCCTCTGGAGCACCAAAACTGACTCCCAAAAGTGACTCTATTTGACTCTAGTTTTCAGATTGTTCATGCTTTTCAAGTTTGTTTCTCAAAAATATAAGACTGTTAGAAATGAAATTCTTTTCAGTGGGTTTCCTAGAATGTCTTTCCTTGCTCTCACCAGGTTTAGCTGGCTAGCACTGTGTCTGATGGACACATGATCTGAACACGGGCGGCTTCCTGGGGTTTGTGAGAAATGGTTCCAGAACTTGAAAAGAGAACACACCAGGGGCGTGTGTGTCCTGAGTGGCGCTAATCTGGGGAGAGCAGATTCACTCCTTTCACATTCTGTCCTGCAGCTAGCTGAAGGTCTGCTGCACGCGGAGAGAGACTCTTCAACATTGGTCTAAAAGATAGATTTGCAAAGCCAGAGAGCAGCTGCTTTTAAATGGTGATTTAGAATAACATTTCTGATGTTTATCTTTCAAATTCAGTGGGATTAGAGTTCGCGCTGTGACACTAGGGGGTGGTGAGAGTCCGGGGGGCAAAGACAGGAAGACCTTTAGCTGTGTCAGCATGATGACAGGCTGACTTATGCATCAACATCACAAACAAATGGACCCTTGAAAGTAGTTGCTGTAAATGGATTCAACAATGTTTTCATTGCGTGGGAACAGGCTGGCGACACGTCCAGTCGCAGATTGTGTTGCATATTGGAAACCCTATGTTTGCACCATACACTAGTGATGGGTGGATGAGGCTTCATGAAACAGTGTCCTAATGTTCAGAGGCCACTAGATGGCGCTTTTGGTTTAGAAATGTTGTGAGGTTTTTTGCGAGGATTACTCAGCAGACAGCGTGCTGGTGGCCTCTGAAAATCAGGACAGTGTTTCATGAAGCCTCATCAACGCATCACAACTGTATGTAAAAGGATCCTTAAAAATAGTGGCCATATGAGGATAAGGATGTGAAGCATGTCTTCAGAGTCCGTCCCTGCTACGAGGGACCGGGACACTCTGTTGGGAGACAAGCTTCCGCACACCTTCTGGTTAGAGTCATTAATCAACCTGGTTTTTTTTTGGACTTTGGGAGGAAACCAGAGCGTTCAGGGGAAACCCATGCAAACACAGGGAGACCGTGCCAAGTCTCACAAACAGCAGCAGTTGCCCTGAAAGGCTAAACCAGAGCTGGGCAAAGTGCGGCCCAGGGGCCATACGTGGCCCTTCGCTGGTATTTTCCTGGCCCTCATGAGGTAAGACTAAAACTGATACGTACTTTTTTTGTAGCCATTGATGCTTCAACTGCAAATATAACATGTTCTTTGTTTCAAGACTTTTTGTCTTTAGTATTTTTCGTCCTCAGAATACATTGAAAGAGAATTTTAAATATCTTTTCAAAATAAATTGCCTTTTTTAAGCTTTCTTAGTTTGGTTCATAGTTCTATTATGATTTATAGTGAAAGAAAATGCATCTAAAATGAAGTAGGTTTCAAGTCATATTTACACTCTCTCAGAAACCCTAAATCCAGAGTTCAAACCGATAAAGCGACAGTGAACGGTGGTGGTGTCGTCATCAGGACAGTTACAGTCAGCTGCGACTGTGCAGATGTTTTTGCTTCAACTTTCCCGTTGTGTTACATGAAACCCATCCAGACGGACCGTCTGTCAGCCCTCACAGTAATGGAGAACAGAAAGGACGGTTGAAGGATGAGGGGCGGTGACGCCTCCACGCAGACTGATTCCCTCGCACTGAATAGAAAGATCGACAGCTCCTGTCGCCCGCTACCTTTCATTTGCAGGACGTCTGGCTCTGACGGCAGCAGCGGCGGCGGCGGCGACAGCCGAGACGCGTTTCACTGTGATTCATCTGCCGGTGGCTCATCACAACAGGCAGACGACGGTGGAGTCCACGGTCCTTGCTCAGGTTGGTGATTCACCTGTGGAGGAGCAGATGGAGGAAGACAGTTACGTGAGTGAATCACTGGTTGAAAACTTTTTAAATGAAAACTTTCAGGGTGATGGAACAGTGTTTTTTTGACGTGAGCACCAGGTGTCAGCACTTTTCTTTCGTTGACAAAGCGAGTCATGTTCTCATGGTTAGCCAGGAGCACAGCAGCTTCCATTGTGACCTCGGACGAGAGTATAAATCCACAGCGTTGTCTTTTGGCTCAGCTCTTTCTTGAAGATGACGCCGTCTATCCGTTCATCTCCATCCTTCACTTTCTCATGAACCATGTCACATCTGGATAGAACAGTGATTCAGGGAGCTTGGTCCTGTTTTCGGCTGCTTCCATGTTTCAGCACAAATGAATATTGATCAAGAACATGCAGTTCTATTGACTAATCCTGCAGCAGCACAATGGTTTGAGAAGTGAAGAGAAAACAAGTGAGCTGAAAGGATCGAATTTAAAATGTACCTAGACTGTGATTTGGGTTTCCAGCGCTCAGCTGTCATTTCCTCTCCTGATTGTAACGACGGAAACGGCATGAGAAGCGTGCCAACACAGATGTGATGGAAGAGGTGATGCGGGGGAGATGCAGGGATGGGAGGGGAAGACGGGGGATCTAAATGATCCGTCACATGGTGAGCGCCGGTGGATGAGAGCGCACGCCGCCATCCATCACCTCTGCTGTGTCACCGCACAGGCTTTAATAAGGAAACCTGCCCGTCCCGGGGCGGAGCCAGCGATCTGTCACTGTGGGCGTCTGTCAGTCCTTTTCATGTTACAGCACACAGCCCAGGCCCAGGGTTGTTTATGATAGCGACAGAATCTAATAAAAGAGCGTTCCAGATATCGATGCTGCCGACCCAAGCTGGTTATCATTTGTTTCTGATCTTGTTGCCGAGTAAAAACCTTGATGGACAGCAACGTCATAAGTCAATTATTAACGATGGTAGACTCTCCAGTGAGCTGGTGAGAAACATTCTTGGGCTTCGGCGCCGCATGTGCTTTCGGGCCGCATTGACGCACCAGTCCACTGCCTTTGTCCCCGATGCTGGCAATAGCTCGCCGCACTTGGACTTGCTCATGTGTTGAAACATATGTCATGTGTTTTTCCTGAGGACTTGCCACATGGGTGATGTTCTTGACAACAGCTGAAGGTTTTGTAGGTAGAACGTAGCATGGTCTCCTGAGTCACCGCAGAGTGGGTGTGTTTGGGGGAAAGCAAGATTTCAAGTGTTCTGTGTTCCGTTGGAGGCCAATGTGATTCCAAAGGACAACCAAATCAGGAGCAAAACAGAAATAAGCAAATGGTTCGATGTCTTCCCCGAACATAAGGTAGTCATCATGACATATTTACAAATATACAATATCGTGGAGGAATGTGGGTTGGGGTGTTATGTACACTACACACAACAACAGACAGGGGTGTATATATGATGATGTTACCAGTCCATCCATCCATCCATCCATCCATCCATCCATCCATCCATCCATCTATCTATCTATCTATCTATCTATCTATCTATCTATCTATCTATCTATCTATCTATCTATCTATCTATCTATCTATCTATCTATCTATCTATCTATCTATCTATCTATCTATCTATCTATCTATCTATCTATCTATCTATCTATCTATCTATCTATCTATCCATCTATCTATCTGAGGAGACCAAAGCACCGTGACGTCTGATGGACAACACCATTCTTCTGCAAAAAAAAAAAAAAAAAAAGCAAAACAATGACATGTTGTTCCATCAGGCGGCTTAACTGAACTGCCATCTTGTTTCATTGGTAAACAGTGGCAGGACTTAAAGTGAGCATTCACAGATCCGATGCGTCTCTAAAACTTAGGGTCTTCCTTTGTGGAGATGATTCGGACAGTCAGGTGACATCAGATTTACGATTGTGGAATATAGTTTACCGTCTGCCTTGGATCAGAGAAAGTCTGAAAACACGAGCTCCGACGGATTTAAAAACAGTTGCAGGAATGTGAGGTGAAGCCACAAAGGAAAAAGGGCGGGGGTCTGGGGTTCGCCCCTGACATTGGGACGGCTCTGTTGTTTCTGCGGCTCTAAATTGGCTGTCAAACTGACGACCCTTCACCGACGCGCCGCTCTCGTCTTTCTGCTGTAACATGAACTGTGGCGGGGAGGGAGGGCGAGGGGTGAAGGAGTGGGGAGGGGGCAAAATGCAATTACTCCTCACTCGTCATATGTCACCTCCGTCATGTATGAAGGTAAAAACAGACTTGCTGTCGTTATAATGACTCCATCTCATATTCCACATCCACGTTGGAGCAGGGGATCACATGACCTGAGCTGGTGAGGACTGTAGGGGCCTCTTGACAATATCTGTGATTGCTCTTTATAGATTTAATAAAGGGGCTCCACCAAACTGGATCTGTGTCGCCCCCGCCAGCGCCTCCATGCTCATGCCACCGAAATGATTTGACTAAGACAGAGACACATTCCTTTATAGGGAGCCCAAGTCTCCGCCCCTTCTGGTCCTAAAGAGCGGAAAAAAATGAATGGAAGTCTATGGGGAGGTCAAAGTTATTCTGCTACGTTCGTCGCGTAATTTAGGATTTATTTACCTGTGAAAACATGTAATCATTCAGACTCTAAATCAAATGTCATGTGTATGACGTCACAGCAGAATTTGACTGCTAAGGCTGATGCTAAAGGTACTAAACTATCACAGGCAGAAGCTAGCAAACATGAGCTGACATTGTTAAACACTTGCCGTGACCCTTGTGCCACCTGCTGGCTCTCACTCCACCGACTATCGAGTGAGAGCCTGCAATGTGCATTGGAGTTCGCAATGACATATCACACCTAAAGTTACTTTTGCTGCCAGTCGAAGAGCAGCGCTCCCACAGTATTATAACGCATCTTTCAAATTCACCGACATCATATGTCCCATCTATGGCATATTCCAAGCTGGATCGGAAAATTACTTTTGTGTCTCCATTGACTCCCATTCATATTTTCTGTTACCTTAGGTCCCACGAGGCGGAAGTAGACTATGGCTCCCCATTGTGATAATCAAATGAGACAATACAATTTAGTGGTAATGATCCACCATTAACTAGTTCTCATTCATATGAATGTCATCTTGGTGATAAACATGCATTTGGGCTTTTCTTCCAGCAGGTTTTTTTTATTTTTTATGTTTTAAGACAATCTGCCAATTTTGCGGGTGGGTGCTTTAACTCAACCACAGTGGTCTTTCACTCACTTCCAGACTCCCTCCCTGTGACGACTCCATCAGAGGACACTTCCGTTCTGATCCAGGCAAGTGCTCTCCTGACTCAGGAGCTCCCACCTGGCTGCTCAGACCTTTGCAACTCTTCATCTTAATTCCTCCCTCACAATACCACTCCTCGTATCCTCCACAGATCCTGGGCCAGCAGGCTTGGAACAGATGGAAGTCCTGCACCCAGTGTATGTCCTACACCTGATGAAGCCTTACTTACAAACTCTTCCTTCCCTGAGATGAAAGAACGTATTGTTGTTGCTCCTCACTTGTGGTAGAAAAGAGCCTTTTGCTGCACACTTATTCCTCGTGGGCCACACTCACAGAACAATTCTCTCTTCCGAGAGATTAGGAACTAGTGATGGGTAGATGAGGCATCGTGGGACAGTGTTGCAGGGTTGGTGAAACAGTGTCATGATTTTCAGAGGCCACTGGATGGTGCTCTTAAATTAGAAGTGATGTGAGGTTTCATGGACTTTCTTGTTCAAGTTGTTCCAGTCCTAACATTTTACAGAAGACACACTGTTTCATGAAGCCTCATCTACTCGTCACTATTAGGAACCCAGTTTGGACTTGTTGTTGTTCTGAAGGAGTCTTTAAAGTAGGTTTCAAATGAAGATGACATTTCCTTTGATAGCTACAGCTCTGTTTCCTCATGTTTCTTGTTTGGTGCAATTCCTTAGTCTCTGAGGTTCACACACTGTCAAGCTTGTTACCTGTTAAGCCTGTTTAGCTCAGGTCAACTTTCTTAGCCATAGAAATGCAGTCTGTTGTGTAAGGCTCCGACCTCCAGGACAAACACAGCATTCTGACTACCAATTAGCGCCTTCACCATGTGAATGAACGTTGTGCCATCCAAGGTTCAGTGAGACATTCCAAAGCAGAACATTTCTCATCCTCCCTTATCTCATCAGCTTCAGCTGTGTCATCGTGAGAAGTTCATTCATTTGACTTCACTTTAAATGTTTATCTTAGTGATGCCAGCTTGTATTTTCCTTTTTGGCCTGGAGATGATACTTGACATCTATGAGCGTGTCATCACAGAAGCCTTTGCTGGAAGACACAAAACAAACACCACCAGTGTGGTATCAAACAGCACAATAGCTCTCAGGTGTTTACTTCAAACGCTCCTTTTTCCTCCAATAAGTGCGCAACGACACCAGAATGTTGAATAAAACATAAAGGCTTTTCATATGAAGCCTGCAGGTAAATAGCTCAGCAGTGTGTGTGTGTGTGTGTGTGTGTGTGTGTGTGTGTGTGTGTGTGTGTGTGTGTGTGTGTGTGTGTGTGTGTGTGTGTGTGTGTTCCTTCTAACCTGCCAATGTTTGGAAACATTGGAATGAAAGTCAAACCGGTTGTTCCCAGCTCGATTGTTTCGCTAAAAGGAACATCTTTTAGTCGAATTACAGTAAACCCCCCCACACGCAGTTGTTTGTGCTGGCTGGTGGGAAACTTGCGCGGAGGAGGATCAAATATTTACAGACAATCGAGTGCCACAGGGATGTTTAATACCGCTTGTGGTTCATGCAAATTTAATTACTAATGTTGTGTGAGAAAAAGAAAGTTGTGGTGAAAGAAAATTTTACGGTTGAGACTGAGTTGAACCCAAATGATCAGTAAACAAATACAGAAGATTTGAAAGAGCAAATATCAAATATCTGATCATAAATCACTGGGAGTTTGGTTCTGAGGAGCAAGAAGCCAAGTAAACCAGAGGTGACAATTAAATTGCCTAAAGGGCCACATTAGAAACGGTTGTGAGGGGCCATCATCAAAAGAAAGACAGTGATGACAACAAAACATGATGGAAAAATATCCTAAATATATACTTAGGTAACAAGGACAAAATGAACCCAAAAAGGTTGAATCTAATTAGGATATTAAGAAGTGTAAATATGCCGTGAAACCTATTGAAATGCTTCACTTTTCAATATTCCTTCAATGCATTTTGAGGAGCAAGAAAAACACAAAAAATGGCCAGTGAAAAGAAGAAAATTACAGTCTTCAAAGAACATGCTATATCTACTACTGAACTGGTGGTGGTGACTAAAAGAGAAAGAACAAAAAAAGCAGTTACAACATATCAGTTATAGTTTTAGTCTCAAAAGGGTCACACAAATACAGGCCGCATATGGCCCCCGGGCTGCGCTTTGCCCAGGTCTGGATTAGAAGGTGTGGACAAGATCGATTTTATAAACACTGGCTGTGATTACATGAGCAGTTTTGTAACCAAACCACTCTGAAATGCGCTGCATTGTCTGTGAGACCAAAAATAGTCAGGAGCGTAGCTGAAGATGTTTTCACCTTTTGTTGGTGAGCAAACACTTCCCAGCAGTGAGGTAGATTAAGGTCAGGCAATGCATGTGCAAAAATGAATTGCACTTTTCAGGAACAATATTTAACATAGAAGGCAGGAAAAAAACATGATTTCCACTGGTGGCCTGGGCTGGACCCCGAATCCGTCGCATTGTTGGTGCAGTCCATTTATTATCAGTTCATCCACACAGCGTATGACCTTTATGACAAAGAAAACCACCCAATGGTTCTTTTCAAACTGACAGAGGGATTGTCCAATCGGACCGGGACCCACAAACCTCACATCTCCTGGGTGAGACCATGTCGTTGCTCTCAGTTTTCTGTTAGGTGTTGGAAGACGAGGGTCGTCTTCATTTTGGAAGAAACATTTTCACCCGGGAGTCTCGCAGTGTTTGTGAATGAAATATGATTGAATCCCACAGCAGGTCTACTCTAACCGGCGGCTTCACCATGTTTATTAAACGTTAATAAATAAATAAATGACACACAGAATACAGTACACACACACTTGTACCACTATCTTTGTGAGGACCTCTCACTGACATAACCCTTTCCCCAGCCTATCACCCTAAAGCAGAGATGGGCAATTAAATATCCTCGAGGGCCACATTATAAACTGTGACTGTTGTGAGGGGCCATCATGCCGAAAGAAAAGGCTGCGATGACTACAAAACGTGACAGAAAAATCGTAATTACACCATGACACCGACAAAAAAAAATCATTTTATATGCATCTTATTTGAATAGAAATAAAACTAAAACTATGGACCAAACATCAAAGATAAAAAGGAAATTTATTTCCAAATATATTTTGAATTTTCATTCATCGAATTTTGTGGAAAATACTAAAATGACAAACAAAAAGAAGAAACAAAAAATTTGTTCTTGTATTTACTGTTGAACCAGTACTGGCTAAAACAGAAACAGGATTTTAAAAAATGACAGAACCAGACCTTAAAAACCTTACCAGACAGCATTAGGGCCGCATATGGCCCCCGGGCCACACTTTCCCCATCCTTTCACCCTAAACCCAACCATCCAAAATAAACAGCTAACCTTAACCAGGAGGGTGAACCGAACTTAAGTGAAATGATCATGAGTAAGTCATGTTTTGATCCTCAAATTTAGTTTTGAAGTAGGTGTGGTTCCATGACATGGTCCCCACAAGCACAGCCACATCAGGTGTACACTCGCACACACAGTGGCCATATTTTTGACAGCTGAGATTAATTTAAACTGAGCTCATCTTACTTTTCTGTTTTCTGGCATGTATACAACTGGCGATATCAAAATCACAGGGGGCCGGCAAAGCCAAAAATGCCGGTGCCGTTTTTTTGTCCCAGTCGGGCCCTGGTAGTGACCAGCATATCTGACAACCAGCGCGTGACAACTTTCTTTGCACCGCTGCGTCCTCCACAAAAGCTGTCTGATTTTTATCCGCACGTGCAACAAGATAGCACAATCAACAACATTGTTTTGATTCTCAACATTCCTCCCCTTCGTTGTTTCACCTCCTGTTCACCCGACTAACTACCAGAGACATTTATTTTCTGCAAGAACTGTGAAGGAAACTCCCAGAGCGAGTTCAGACTGGGCTGCATTTGAAAGTCATCAGTCGATTCAAACAACAGTTTATTTCAATCCAAAATTCCGAGGGCATCTTTGTACCATCCGTCGATCGTTGCTGTGGAAACTCAAATTTTTTACCCTAAGAAAGTAAATGCCTTCCTGCACTCCGATTTCTTCCCATTGGTATTTCTAGATCAGTTCATTCAGTGCAGCAGTGACCTGTACTGCTGATGTCACATTATTGGTCAAACCAACATTCACCACAGGCACCTCTTCTTATGCACTGAAGGATCTTGATGGCTTAAGGACCAGGGCCTGGTTCCATTCAGATCTTTGGACTCCTGGCCCAAACACATTGTAGGTCCTGCGTCTAGTTGGTCTCCTCTCAGGCCTTCTATCTGTCACATTAAAGGGTCTTCTTGGAGGAATCTTGTTCTGAGGGGTTTCAACTGAAGGTTCATTTGCTGCTGAAGAATTTCACCCTCTATCTGTAAGTCGGTGTAAATAAAGTCAAGGTTTCCGTGTCATAGTTGTCTCCTTTTCTCACAGTGCTAGTTACTGACTGTCACACTTCAATTTTCTCACAGTCTCACCACACCTTTTTATCAACGTGCCGCACCCTGGCAACATTCGCAGCTGGATATTAAAATGTCGCGTTTTGGTGTGAGCAGAAAGCAAGGAGTGTCAAGTGGATGTTTCCTCGTCATTGTTCGTGTCTTGTGAGTGAGTTTATTCGCTCCAATCAGGTTTGAATCAGTCAAACCTCTCAGGCAGCCAGAGACTAGATGAGCAATGTCATATTTGTCACATGTGCGAAACCAAACTCACACAATGACTGGCCCGTCGCACCTGACAAAAGGAGGCACACAATGGACAGGTAGAGAACAGGACGACCGAGAATGCAGCAGGAATGCTTTTGTGTTGTCTGAGACGTAGAAGCTGCTGCCAGAGTCGGCCGTGTGACTCAGTCCAAAGTTTCAGATGGTGCAGTTTGAGACCGGCGGCAGCATCCAAACTATCAAATTAGCTCGGTGAAAAACAGCCACCCACGCGCCCATGGAGCCGCCAGCAGGACACGCAGACGGAGAGAATGGGATTGTTGTGTTTGTCGTTGTGCAAAAATTGTTGTGTTTTTACTCACACAATCTGCTACTGGCTGGCAATCTAGCAGCTTAATCACGTCTCATTAGCACGCACACCTGCTGACTCGGAGAAACTGTCACTGTCGTCGCCAGACATTCAGAGTTCAGGTAAAGTCACTGGCTCTAACACAAGTCACTCCTGTGTTCCGCGAGTCGCGTCACTGTCTCGCAGCTGCAGGGAATTGTAGTTTTCTTTGAGCTCTTGCCACTATTCGACTTTAAGGAAGGAAGGATGCGCTGTAAGCCATACAATATAGGGAGGTACTCAATGGCCTGGGTCTGCTCCAGGGCTTCCTCCCACCTCACCTGGGAGGCGTTGAGGAGACATCCTGACAAGATGTTCTAATGTAGGAGGACCAGTGGTTCTACTCTGAGTCTGTCCTGGATGGGTGGACTGTCCAACTGTCTCCACCCTCGGTAGAGATCTCATCTCCAACCTAGAGATACCAACCTCTTTTGACTGAGAACCATGGTCTCAGAAATCTGCAATGTACTGAGAGCCTTTAAGATGGAAAGGCTCTAATAATATTACCCTGGAAAAAATGGCTACGGTCATAATAGATGGTTAAATAAAGGAATGTTGCGATGCTAATACTAGTCCCAACATTATCCTTAAGGTTATCCTTAACTAAGACTATTAGCTCCAGCATTACATGTAGTAATACTGGGATTTTAAGAAAGACTGTAAAGCCTGGTTAGCTCACCAGGTAGCGACAATGACTATGGAGTAGGAATCCCATTGAGGAGTCTTAGCTAAGCACCCTTGTGAAAGCCATAGAAAAAGAGAAATGTAAGACAAAGATAAGAAACATGATCAAAGTTCTGGTTGCAAAAACTGAACTCAAGGCATAAACTAGTGGCCGTAGTAGTTGGTACTACTACTGTGGTATTACTGAAGTAGTACCGATAGAAGAGACGCGTCAACAATAGTCATATTTATTTCATGGAAAAATTCAACATTTAAAAGCATCAGGCTGTTTCACTCATTCATTCATCCAGTTCAAAAGCGCCATGACGGTTATTTGAAAGCCATTTTTTTTCAGTCGTTTGCATTCATGTTCTGTTTGACCCTTTTGGCATTCATCTAAGACAACTAGTACAAGTTTACTGTCAAAACATTCTAAGTGATTGTAGCGTGGAAAACCACTGGGACTCTGCATCATCCTGGTAAATACGTGCCATGGATTAAGAGGCACGTCAGGATGGACTCCAAGAACAGATTATTGGCTTTGGTTGAGCTTTTTTTTTTCCTGCTCTGTGGTACTTTTGCTAAAAGTGGTCAAAGCAGCGAGCCAAAACGATACTCACACTGAGGTCTGTGCCAGCTGACGCTGCCAGGAAACCTCCATTAAGAGTTCCTCCACTGTGAACAATCACTAGCCGCCCACATCGCCGCTGCATCAGGCCGCTGTCTGCTCCGCTCAGAGCATCTCAGAGCATCACAGGATGGCAGAGATTTATCTCCCCAATTCTACTTCAGTATTAGTTCCCCACACCTTCATTCCCCAGTCGGACCTCAAGGTCCTGCTCGCCACCGGGAAACTATCCCCCGCTATTCAGCTAGAAGTTGTAGCGTGTTTGCGTGGCGCTTATTTATCACGCTTGTCAGTATGGTTCACTCGCTAATAAACTGTCCGTCAGGAAATGGATTTTTAAATTGCAGCAAGTAGAAAGCTGCTTAAATCACTCCACTAGTGTTATTTGAAGATAAATCTGGTGCTTACAGCTTTAAAGTCGGCGATAAATCCAGCTTACATCGTTATTAAAAATAAATTAAACTGCTGCTATTGACTTAGGTGATGTTCTACCTCGGTGGCTCCCCCTACAGACTGTAGTTAGAAACGCTAACTGATGCGTTTCTTCAGCTTTGCTTGGGGAACTTTGAAGAACAATCAGAAACGGAGCCGCTCCAGGATTTCACAGGCTTTTTATTGCTTGTTGATGGCTGATTTTGTGGCAGCCATGTTTGTTTACGTCTGCCCCGTATACTGTTCAGGTGACGCTGCACTAGTGAGTTCCGCTTTTTAGTTCCGCCTATTCTACATTTCAATCATGGGAATTTATGAATGGATTCAGAATCGTTCACGTTGGAATCGCAAACCTTGGCGGCAACATTTGTGGGCAAATGTGAGCGTTTGGTGTCGCGAATGACTTCATCTCAACATGGAGGGAGGGAATATGATGCCGCACAAGATCGCCATCTCCTGGAGGGTCTGTCCAGTAACGCAGGCATCACACTGTTGATGATCTGACCCACCAACACAGCCCTCATATCCTCGTCCTGGGGCTGAGTTCAGTGTGATAATCCGCTCCAAAACTGGTCAAAGCCGACAACTGGAACTGTTGAACATGTTCATATCTCAGATATGTGGGGGGGGCGGCCCCTCCCACCATGGACTGGAATGTGACCAGTAAAGAAGCGAGCTGACAGAGAAGCAAGGAAGGATGTTTCGATGTTCTTTGAGTTTTTGACGGTAAAAGCGCTAGCATCATCCTGAGGAGAAAATCTCACTCTCACCTGCTGCCATCTTCACCTGCTCCATGACTTCAGCATGTGTGACTCTGACTTCTGTCCAAGAAGCACTTGTGTTCCTGTCATTTATCGCTATTGTGATTCTTATTTTTGGGATATTTATGTTAGAAAAAGACCACCATCATCCTCCATGTTGCATTTTGTGTTTCCTGGTTGTAGCGCTACGTCTTCTGTGTCGAGATTTCTGGCATGAAGGGCTTGAAGGGCATGAAGCTTCTACATCTGTGGTGGGGCAGAAGCTTGATCTCTGTTGACCAAAGACATTACAATCAATACCGGATATTTTGCTATCTCTCTGACAACTCCTAGACTTTCCTGTGGGAGATTCTCCGTCTGCAAAGAATCTCCTATAAGAAGCAAGGAGAACCAGATTGAGTCACACGATCATCAGCGTAGAAGGGGATGAAATATCCAAGGGAGGATTTTTCCCAAAATAGAGACAACTTTTGCTGGAGAAGTGTTATGTTTTTGTAAAAGATGGACAGTTCAAAATAGCAAGGTGCAGCAGGCAACACACTCAATCTGCCGACACTGCGACTGCAAGCCCTAACAGTCCATCACGCAACACACCAGACGTCGAAGACAAAATCAGTGACTGAGTGTGTGTAAGATGTAAAAATGAATGATGTCAACCTCTGGTGTCGTGTGGGTGGGACCAAATGAGAGTCAAGTTGTGTGTTTCTGCCTGAATGTGCATTACAAGTGTGTTCATCAGTCATGTTTCCCAAAATGGAAGTATCAGAAACAGCAATGCTGGAGGCGGTGGAGAGGACTTGCTCCAATATTTGAGTGTCACCAGCAACACAGTGTGTGTGTGTTTGTGTGTGTTTAAGTAAATACTTCACTATCTTATATGAATAATACACTGAATACGTGACTAATATTTAGTTAAACTCACAATAACGTGAAATGCTGAACCAGTTTAAATCGTGTAGATCGCTGACCTGAGCCAAGCCAGACAGTGAAAAGTTCATGACAACAAGAAACTCCAAAACCGACATGGCGACTGGGGAAGAAGTATTGCCAAAGGAGGAAAACAGAGACAGTGTTGTAGGAGGTGGTGTCGGAGAATTTCCACCTTTGTTTTGTCTTCTTCATGCCCCATGAGAGCTACGTGTTGGGTAGTATCAGCAGCACTGCCCCACATGGTTTCCAGTGGTACTGCTCTGTTTGGTCCGTAGCTTTGTGGAATACGGAAGAAATGAAGGCAGAGCACGGACAGAAGGCTCCGTCCATATCCAGAGACGCGCGTAACCTGGAGCCTTAGGAGAGACGCTCTCCCCAGCGGACACCGTCTTCACCTCCGTCCCTTCACACATCACTCAACACTTTGAGAAGAAAGAGTGTTTTCAAGCCAACCGTGGGCCCACACAGATGATGTCATCGTATTCTCTTACATAACCCATCTCATCCATGACTTCATTATCTCCACGTAATGAGGGCGGAGGCCGCACTGAGGTCATTTACTGAAATCTGGCCCTGAATTATTAACTGTAATCAGAATCAGCTTTCCCCGAAGAGACGGACACGAAGAGAGACTCCAGCGAATTCTGTGAAGCGGCTGCTGATGTCAGCGAGCTGACTCACCGGCTAAGTGAATCACTTTGATAGCACGCCCTCACAAACTTCATGGGATGTGGACCACTGAAAGGATTCTGCTGCCAGAGTCGGTGTGGGTGAGTACCAGGTTGCAAGGTGTGAAAGAGGAGGACGAGCGGTCTTTCAAACGGATGGAGAGACCAGAGGGACTTGAAAGTCCTGCCGACCTTCAGGCTTCTTTCATATTTCAATATGTGCCTCTCTGTGTTGTGTTTCTCCAGAGCTTTGCTCAGATGATGACGCTGTCGCTGAGCATGAATTGTAGCTCTCACTGAACAGGATGAGCATTTCAGCACCTATTAGAGAGACGGCTGTTTTGGCTCTCAAGCGGCGCCTTGAGATTTTTATCTGTCTCAAATTGATTTACCAAATATGACTTATGAAATGAATATGTACGGCAAAATAGAATTCTAAATAGAAGTACATGATATTTCTATGGCTTTATTCATATACAAAGAATGGGTCAAATTGCTAGAAAAAACAAAAAAACATATATATAAATAAATAAATATAAAGGTCAAATTTAAGATTTTTTGAGTATTTCCAACAATTTGAATGGATAAAAAAATGTAATTATATGAATAAATAAATCTAAAAGTCTTTTGTTGAGTATTTACAACGATTTCAATAGACAAAAATAAGAAATAAATTGTATGAATGATTAAATTTTACGGCCAAATTTCAGATTTTTTTTTGAATATTTCCAACTATTTTGAAAGATAAAAATAAGACCCTATTTCTTATACAGAAGACAGGGAAAGGCATGAATATTGGAAAAAACAAAACAAAAGTGATTTAAACATGTAACAAACATTTGATGAACAGTTTAAATGTATTCTTAATAAACATACGCTTGGATATTTGGCTGCTACATGTCAAATCAAACATGATTCTCCTTTGGGCTGTTTGTGGTACCTGCTCAATACAGCAGCTGTTAACAGGGGTCCTGACCTCCCAGCCAGCAGGGGTCACTAGGAAGTGATTGTAGATGCAGCAGCCATTTATCAGCCTTTTCCCCCCTGCTGCTCAACATTCACTTGCTGCCTGTTCTATTTCAGGAGGCAAACTCCGGGTCAGCCTGTCGGGTCAGAGGGGTGCTGGCCGTGCTGTGTGTGGCCAAACAATGTATGGGCACAGGACAGGTGGACACATTGCACACTTGTTTAAATGAGCATGAAGACAAATCTAAATATAATTTGTAAATTATTAAATTAATAATGCCAATAAACAGGTTTGTAAAAGAGATTAAAGGGCTTTGTTTATTCATCAATGTGTGACTATAACAGAAGAACAGGGTGAAAACAGTCATATTGTTTTAAATATATATATATGCTTTTTTTCAATCTACAGAAAACTTGAATCATAATAAAAGTCAAACTAGAACTAGGTAATAATGAGGAACTGGTATTTAATATTCCAGGTAAAAAAGCATGTGTATATTCTGAAGAGAAAAAAAAAAACGACACTTAGAAATTGCAAAACCAATGTCAAAATGAAAAAAGATCATGAGCCAAAAGACAAAACTCTCCACTCACCGGTGTGAATCTCCCCGCAGCTGAGGTCAGCAGCTTTGTAGGGACCCAAAGAGAAGTTCAGACATCTAGGAGATACTCAGACTACAGCCACTGCTCCAAGTGAAAACAGGGAAAAGGACGGGTGGATGTGTTTTTGGTATTAAAACCTACTTTGGTGAGCTGACATGTTGACAAAAAATACGGAGTAAAAATGGCACACGAGTCAAGTCATTGCCAGTTAAACCTGAAGGCTACAATTGTTGACATCAACATCATCAACATACGGAGACGCCTGGTATAAAAACCCAGCAGCCATTTTAGAAGTCAGCTCACGTCAAATCGGCCGAAAAGTCTCCATCGTTGATCAAGGTGTTAAACTGAAAATATTGAAGAGAATCTCACATCTTTGACAGCAGTTGAAGGAGCTGACTTCCTCAAAATAGCATCTCTGTCACTGTCCTCAAATCTAAATAAAGGTCTGAGAACCAGGCTTCTGTGTCAGAAAACAGATCACTTTAGGAAACCAGGACAAGAGGTGACAGGACCGTCTCGGCCGCCTGAGCTGTGAGTCATACTTGCGTTATTGCCTCGACCAATGAGCTAGTGGAGGAAATAGAAGTCCATCCTGCATCACCATTAAGCTAAGACATTGCAGATTGTCCTTCTCCAGGGAGAGCATCATGACTATGAAGACAATAGGGAACGCCTCCTACTCCAGACTCACGGTGAGCTGGTGCTAGTTGACTGACTGACTCCTTCGGTGGAAAAGAAATTACTGCAATAATTAATAATGGAAAAAAAAACCATTAGACTCTTTGTTCTTGCCTCGGTGTTTGACCCTTTGTTGGACATGAAAGCGTTTTTGCTAGTTCAAACGACCATCGCTGCTGGTTAGGACAGCAGATGAGTGGCGCCTTTCATATCTCATTTGTAGGCAATTGGTGTTTGGCTGGTTAGAGTCGGTTGATGGGGAAGAGATGAAAACCACTGGAAACAGAATAGCCCTTAATGTGTATAACTTGTCATGTTTGCTGCAGGAGCCTGACCCAAGTGCAAGATGGCCGCCAATGAACAGGAGACTCTGACAACAAGGTTAACAGTTAGCAATGATTTAATACAAATAACACAAAATAAAAGCACGAACAATACAGAAAACCCAAGACGTTGACACCAGAAGCAGAGTGAGGAAGACGAACACGAAAGGAGGGGAAAAACCTGAAACATAACAGGTGTAAGATCTACAGCACTGAAAACGGGGACAACCAAAAGATGCGCTCGGAAAACAATACTCACAAGGCTATAAAGAACAAAAGGCGCTCGGTAGTGGCATAAACACACACAAACCCGCATGGTCTAACAAAGGAAGCAAGTGAGCAAAGACTCGTATACAAGTCACTAATCACAATCAACACTGAGAACAATAAGAGGAGCGAGAGAAGGAAGAGAAGAACGCGGAGAACAAAGATACAAAAACAGAGCCACAAGAGAACGACGGGTCGAGAGAGAACGTTACCATTCGAACATAAACGACAGGCAGCACCTGCTGGATCTCCAGGGTGTAATCAGCCAAATGTGATCCAGCTAGCTGCGCTGCCATTAAGCTGGAGGGAGTGAGGAAACAAACAGGAAACAGGGAACACAGGAAGTAACAATATAAAAGCACACAAAACCAAAACCCTAACATAACTAGTATAATACTGTCGCCAGTCTCTGGTCGCATTGAAATATTTTTATGGAAATAAAGGAATGTAAGCAAAGACATAACGAAATATAGGTGAAAATAAATCACTGCCTGGTCTGGTCCGCCTGTCCGATGTGGTCCAAAAAGTTTAGTGTTGGAACTGGAGGTTAGTAATGCGGCATGTGCGAGCTCGACCAAGTGACATTTACTGGTGAGCGCATGCGCTGCCCAACTTTACTGAACCTGATGCGGGCCCGCAGATAATTACACACATGTGAGAGTGTTCACAGTGAAGTTGTCCTGTGCGCGCAAGTATGTATCGCACAATGATGTCGTCATGTTGTCACAGTCGAGTCTGTCGCTGCCTGATCTGTCCGTTGCTCCATAAACCTGGTGTAGCCAAAGTGTAAAAAGGGGCAGAAGAGCTCACTCCTGCTCCTTTTAAATCTATGTGGAGCAAATATAGGAGAAATGTTTCCCATAATGTATCGGAAGCAACACATTGTGCAGGTCAAATATATTGAATGATTATTGATTCAATAATACTAGAATTACAAAACTAGACTATCAGATAAAAACGGACAATTTCACATATCGATGTTACCTGTAGACCATTTTAATGATAGTAAAAAGAAGAGGAAATTCACAAACTTGTACTGTATAACCATGAACATCAGTTGGTAGAACCTGCGCACGCGTGTTACTAACTTCCAGCGCCGGAATTTCTGCCGGACCACATCAGGCAGGCGGACCAGGTCAGGCAGTGACGTGTATTTACATGTGACCTTGGACTCACATCTTTGACATACAATGGAAATAAATCATTGGATAGAAATTAATAATGAATCATAAGAAAAATGAAATTAAAATATAAAGTATAACAAACAAATATAATAAGTAAGCGATATATCTATGTATATAGGGCTGAAACGTGAGGGATTTTCAGGCCTCTACTGATGAAAAAAAAGATTTATTTTAACCACAAGAAAGCCACAGAGGAAGTGATAAGAATGACTAAGTAAATAAGAAACACTTCCATAACATGAATCCACAGCTGAACAGTCCAGGTGCATAGGTAAAACTAGTCCTGTCCAGTGAGGCTTTTGAATAGTCTTTATATGACGCTGATGTCTCATGTCTTCATCCTGTGAGGTTTATGTTAATATGCCAAACTGTCGGATGCAAACTCCATCTTATCGAGCGATGGATGAAACCTCGCATCTCCATAACAGAGTCCTTGTTGCCGCATTTGCATCTTGCCACGTATGAATTTACATTTGACCTTGAGCGTCTCCGTACAGACTCCAAGCGCTTATCACGACCTGGCAGTCCCTGTGTGAGTAAGTGATTCATTATTAAAACCAACAGAGGCAGGGTCCCGCCGAACTGCCGTGGCAGCCAGGAGTCTAAATCACCTTGGCGGACGCCAGGAGGGGAAGCGGCCATTAATAATGATTAATAAACCTCGAACGCAACGTAAAGTCGACCGTCATCCATCACCAATAAGAAACCGCATCTCCTATGACTTTGCCTTGTCCGTTTAGGAGGAGGCTCCTTTCTCTTTTCCGATGAGAAACCACGACAAGGAGGTTTGCTTCCGATATCGCTGGAGCCACATCATTATGACCACTCAGTTATTACTGTGTGGACCTCCTTATTGGTGCTGGAACGACTGCTCTGGCTTGGTGTATAGCAACCCCAGCCGTCAGATTTGCTTTCATCGTGTCAAGTATATTCCCAATCTCAGGACATAAACTGTGTTCCAGTTACCTCAGAAGTTGCACCTGGGAGTTCAGCATGTCCCAGTCACCAAAGGAAGACACTCCTCGTGATAGCCACTGTTGGCACAGTCTGCATTGTAGTTTGCATACACTACATTTAAAATTTAAAAAGAGTCAGAATCAGAATCACTTTATTTATCCGGAGGGAAATTGCTTTTTGTTACAACCACAACTCCTGCTCAAAATAAAAGAGGAATGAAGAAGAAACAGAGAGAGTGGATAAGATGGCATGATAATATATACTACTAAGCGCAAATAAATCTGAACTGTATTTACGCTGTATTCACATAATTACACTACAGAAACATTTTGTGTGTGTCAAACAATACGTATTCGGTCTGGTTAGAGAAAGAAACAAATAGTGTGAGAACTCTCCCACCAGGTGATGTCATCTGGGAGCAGAGCTGGGAATTTCCCAGTTTCAAGGACAACTGGAAAGGTGTGACAACCTTCTTCAAACCATCACAACCAAGAGCTGTGCCACCATTTACTTGAGGAGTTGCAGACTACCACACAAAGAGACTCACACTGATTCCTTTGCTTTTCTATCAAACTGCTTAGTTTACCCCTTGCGTTAGCATTGTTGCTAACGCACCAAACATCACTTCCTTATTGCAGAGTAGGCCTCGCCAGGGAGGCGTCCAGATACATCCTGATGAGAAGCCTGAGTCTCCTCATGGCTCAGCTCTTTCTTCACCATGACAGACACCGCTGTAGCACTTCAAGGCCCCAAGTCACTTGATCTCGCCCTCCACCTAGGGAAGAGTCCCATCCCAAACAAGGAGAAATGGAGAGCTTTGTCTCCTGGTCGAACCCTTTCTTCCCCACGCCAGCTCAAAGTTCTCATATTGAATATTGAGGGTTTAATGTATTCTATAATCGACAATGAAGCTTGACCAGTGTTCTCTCCTTATTCACTACTTCCATGGAGCTCAGTCGTTGTCTCATGTCTCAAGTCACTTGATCTAGGGAAGCGTCCCATCCCGAACACAGGCCCCATTCCTCTCTTTTCTGACTAATTCAGGACATTTAGACAAGATGAAGAAATCGGGAGTAGTCTTCACTTGTGTACGAGTCAAGCTTGAATGGCCGATTCACATACATCTGAGTTGATGAACATCAGACTGAGTTGACTCGAGTGCAGCACACATAACTCACAATCATAACCTACATACCTGAGGCACCACATGTTTCCCACATCTGCAAGTCTCCTCAGGCACTCTCGGAATTTACTTTACAGTTGGCGGAGGAATTCGGAACACCTGGAGTGAGGTAGGACTTTCGATCTCTCAATCAACACGTGTTTGTGTCGAGCAGACATCCCAGACCTCTGCAAGGCCACGCTTGCATCCCTCACGCTGTACGAGCCGACCAATGTGTTTTGCTGGTCTGCCTCTGTGGCACTCGGGATTGACAACTTTCCGCATTAATTGCTTAAAAGCCAAAAAGCGGAAAAAACACTTGAACAGGAAAAGTCATAAAAACGCGGATCTCAGCCTTTTACGAGACCTGAATGAACTTTCCATGGAAACAGCGAGTCGAGACCTTTGAGGAGTGTCTTCGGGGTGTTTCTGAAGATAGCCAGGGCTGAGCTGAGCGATTTTCCCGAGTGTGGAAATTCCGAGATTTGCATTGCTGAAGGCTGGAATAGTCCTTAGAAGGCTGGTTAATGAGCGAAGGCTGCATTGCGGAGTCTGAGAAGGGGAAGGTGCCCACAGGTTTATTGGGAGCACGTACTTGAACAAGAAGGAATGACTCATCAGAAAATCGAGTCTTTGTGGTGTAGATTGGTGACTCACACAAACACGCTGACTCAGTTGTTATTCAAGAAAGGACACAGAAGTAAACCATTAGAGGTGCTCATTTGAAGCACACCGCATGTCACGTGACTTGAGACATATCTTAAAGTCATGTGTGGGCCAATACTCCAATACTACTGTGGGCAAAACTCTTTGACTGCTATATTTGGGAAATACTGAACTATCCACAGGTCAAATGCTTAACCCCTGAGACATCCTGAGAGAGCCACCTCAACTCTACCCTGAGTCTCTACTGGATGACTGAGCTTCTCACTCGAAGAGGGAGTCCAAACAAAGAAAACCCTCGTTCTTTCGATCACTACCAACCTGGTGACCACACACCTGCTGAGGAGAAAGAGAGAGCTTTGTCTCCTGGCCCAGCTCTTTCTTCCCCACGACGGCTCAAAGTTCTCATATGGAAAATTAAGAGTTTAATGTATTCTTTAATCGACAATGAAGCTCAACCAGTGTTCTCTCCTCATTCACCACATCCATGGTTGTCTCTTGTCTTGTCCTTACATAAGCGAAGGATCTGCACTGAAGCAACCTGAACTAGTCAAGGGTAGATGAGGTTTCATGACACACTGCTGAAGCGTTGATGAGGCTTCATGAAACAGTGACCTCATTTCCAGAGGCCACCAGATGCTGTTATCTGCTGTAAAATATTTGGGCTTGAACAACTAAATTCAACAAAACCTCTCATCATTTAGCCCCTGAAAGTTTGCACACTGTTTCATCAACCTGCAACACTGTTTCACGATACCTTATCTACCCATCACTAGTCTGAATGAAAGAGTACATTTGAAGCACATCTGAAGGAATCAGCCCAAATTTTGCCCCTTCGTGTTTCTTAGTTAAGGCACTATCCACCACAGAATCTCCTCTGCTGCTGTTATTGGACAGGTAATCTGTATTTCATATTTTGGAAGTTCAGTAGAGGCTAAAAGCAAAGCAAAACAATTTATTTCTTCCGACTTCACCACAACACCTTGAAAGCAACGGATGTGTTGCATTAAACGCAGCCAGCCGCGCTGGATTGCTGCTGTAAAAAGGTCAAACTGTCACTTTGTTAATTTGCACACACCAGCCAAGTCATTTCTCTCCAGGCGCCGCTTCACAAGCGTTACGGGAATCACTGGTTCCACACCAACTGCTGGAATGTCACACCTACGTTTCAAATTCCTCCACTGCATCCTGAGACAAATCTCGTCCCTGGTAATGAACCTGCAGATGCGAACACACTCGCGCTGGCCAGGAAACACACTTGCTGGAGCTCATGGCTCTGATGACTGGGTCTTTGGGGTGCCCCCCACCCACCAGAAGGTTCCACGGTTCAACCAAACACCATGTTCATTCTCCTCCTGCTCAGAGTGCGAGAACAAAACCTTAATGGCCGACGCTTGTAGCCTCATGGCCTGGACCGACAGAACATCACAACAGTGTGGTGGTCCATATCACTTCCGTGTTTTTGGGTAGAGGATTCAAAGTCATCATTGTCATGAACCTGATGATGGAGCTCAAACAAGCGGAGATTTACTAGGTTGTTGAAGAGTGGAACGGGAAAATCTTGTTTCTAGGTGACAGCAAAATGATGATGGTCTGCATTGAGTCATTTAGAGTCATTAGTGATGAATGTAACCTCAGTAAAAAGAAAAATGGAATTTTCATTTCACTTTCAAACAGGGAGCGATGAAAGAGACAAATCAAAGAAGAACACAGCTGTGTGTAAAAAAGCCTCACGAGACACATGGTAAAAAGTCTTCCAGTGATACGTTTTTTTATGTGTTTTTAAAGAGCAATATAATTTAATATGCTTCTACAATTTTGTAGAGATTTAGGCTCCACATGATTAAAATCTGATTGTACCCATACAGCCTACCTATACTTTTTTTTTTTTTTTTTAATTGAAGCACTGTCTTATTGAACAACCATTGTACAACTATGAGAACCAGACCAAAAATTGATTGATTTTTTTCCCCATATTTCTTAAGGGTTCAAATTGAAACAGATTTTTTTTTGTCTTCTTTAAATGCCACAAAAATCAAAATACTTTTAATTAACAACTGAAAATTGTCAGCTTGTATTTATCACATTTTATTTATTTGTATCGGTTCAATGTGGTAGTAAAGTAAGTAAAGTTCGGATTAAAACTTCACACATCAAAGGCATGCCGGGATTAAAGTCCTTTTGCTTGCTCTGGAGTTTGATTGCCCCCTTTATGGCGAAGCAGAGCAACTGAACTATTTTTGCTTGGAGTCTGTAAGACAGGTATACTCCACAAATGGTGTTAAAAGTGGGATTGGAATATGATGACTGAACTCTGAGCTCTGTATGAGCCCCACAGATGGTGGTTCTCGAGCATGGGGAGATGTAGACGTTAGGATGAGTGAGTAAAGTGTCAGGGTTCACTTCCGAGATTTGTTGAACTTCAGATTGGTTCTAACCATGAGCAACAAGTTTTCACAGAAAGATTACAGACAGGTGCGAGTAAAGTTGCAGTAACTATGTAAAGGAGCACCGTACATTAGCCTCACATGCTAATTTGGTGGTTATAAAAGTGTAGCTGACTGGAACGCAGCCAAAGTGAGGGCAACCTTGCCCTGAAGGTATTTTCTTCAACCCATAAAGCTAATTCCAGGTCAGCGTTGTCGCCTCCCTGTCATTACGGCTGTGGTGCTGCGTGACGTCTGCATGATGTCAACACGGGAGTGTCAGCAGTCGCAGTGATGAAAACTCTCATCATCTGACCACCGACGAGGACGTGATGTTTTTAGGCTGCTGTTGCCATGGAAACAAACAGCAGCTCTCCCTTCCTGTTTCCGTGGAGAAAACCAAAACAAGTGTTTGCAGGGAGACGAATCAGCCACATCTGGTCCTCGCACCCATCGCGATGCTCATCGTGTTGGGAGTTAAACGCCACGTCTTGTTAAGCTGATCACGGCTCCTCAGCAGAAATGGTGCGGAGGAAATATTGATTGAGGAATAAGGAGATGAGGGAGGGACGGGGGGTGGGGGGGTGGGGGCACCTCATTGTGTCTGCATCGCTAATGAAGGAAAGGTTGATGACTCAGAACGAAACAAACAACTGATGTTCATTTAAACAGACAGCAAACAAAAGAGGGCTGAAGATCAACGAGTGCTGACGGTTTGAATATTTGAATACTTAACTACTCACACAAACTTCCTCAGTTTGCATCACCAGCGAGACGACACACATGTCGAGGGACTGTGGTGTGAACTTAGGCAAGTGAACTAGGACTGCACAAGCCTCCATTTACATCCTGGGGTCACCACTTCAATCCAGTACCTGCTCACCAAGAGGTGAGAATAAGGTTCTTAACCTTTCTGATCTCAGGCCCCACCTTTTCCAGAACCAATGGGTCCGGGACCCATTCAAGGAATAGAACTTTGTTTGTGTTCAATAGCCAAACATATCAACAAACCAAAACCTCGTGAAACAACGTGAAACCATGTGATCAGCGCCAAGATATTTGTCATGGAAAAGTCCAACCAGCTGCTGAAGCAGCAAGTCATGTTCATCAAATTTACTAAAGAAAAAAAGTACAAAAAAAATACACTTGATGCAAACTGTTGAAAAAACTGGAAAAACTGTACATCATATAATAAAATTTTGAATAAAATTAATATAATAAAACAATGTCTAAATATCATTAAATATTTTCTTTTTCATGAATAAACTCTGAAGAAGATAAGTCAAGTGTAAATGAAAGTATTGCCATAAAATGTTGTAATTAATTTTCGTCTCATGGACCAGAGGTATAAAACAAAAGACTTTAACAGCCCTCTAGGGGGCGCTCACTGCCTCGCTCACGTCACAACACTTCTGTTTTGTACCAAAGAAGACAGAATATTTGAATAAATGACAAAAGTCTTGGAGCAGCACCTGAGTGGCAACTGCAGTTATATGCATTTAGTATGACCTCGACAAAAGCAAGCTAACTAAAACCTCAATAACTCCAGACACTTTCCTGTGGCAAATTGACTTCTAGAAATTAGTGACAGAAGTACGTTTTCAGCCACGTTAGCGTTGATTAGCTGCGGAAGACAAATTAATCCACAGAGCACAAAGTGTGTTTTCTATTTCTGCTGGTTGGATGAAACACAACCTGAAGTGTTTTCCAGCCCCCTGCGTGCTGCGATGCTGTCAATCACATCAGGTGAATAAGTGAACAGCAGACAAACACCCAACAAACAGGCAAAGCTGGAAACACTCTTCGGTTCATCTGGAGTGTTCATTACTGACTGTGAGCCTGGCATTTTAGGAACTGGCATTTACATTAGGTGTGTGTGTGTGTTTAAGCTCTATCATAGTCAGGAACAATTTTGGGGAAAACACCCCCTTGTGGAGCCCTAATGGCTGCGTGAGGCCCTTTTGCCGGACCCCAGAAGGTCAAGCCTCAACTTGAGTGAAGGTTAAGGTTAGCCATTTGTTTTAGGGTGAGAGGCTGAGGAACGGGTTATGGCAAGGGTTAGGGTTAGGGTTGAGAGTTCCTGACAAAGATGGTGTGATAAACTGTGTGTGTATGTATTAATATTCTTGCGTGGACCAATCTTTGACACTGATATTATGAGGACATTTTGCTTTGTGCGGACATTTTGTGTGTGTGTGGGTGGGTGGACTTGTTTATCTTACTTTCGGGGGGACCAGTTCTTGACAAAACACTATCCTTGTGAGGACCACGTGACTCTGTGTGGAAATTTGGCTGGACCCCACAAGGTTAAGCCCCAGTTTGAGGATGAAGACTTCAAAATAACTGGGCCATTATAATTGGGTTTAAGTTTGGTTCAGAGTCCTGGTTGAGGTTAGCCATGTGTTTTGGATGGTTAGGTTTATGAGAGGCTGGGGAAAGGGTTATGGCAATGACAAACCGCACAATGTTTCCATAAGGTGTGTTTGTGATAAGAGAGGGCCATGATCTTTGTCCGGGTGAAAAAAAGAGCTGAGTCAAAATTTGAATTCACACCTGAGGTCACCAACTTTATAGTGACCAGAAGAACTACAGTTTAGCCTGTCTGGACTCATTCTTAAAGTAACCAAGGTGAGATTCAATCTGAATTCAGCAGTAAAGAAAAAAAATGCAGAGACGGTATGAAAAGACCTGTGTCCCGGCTTGTATATGACCACAAACTTCTCAGATATGTGGGTGTAAAAAGGTGTATTGGAGCAACATAGCATTCAGCAGGTGGTCGTAATGCTATCACCAGTCATGTGGACAGAGTTGTAATATTCAGGACAAAAGTGGCAATAAAAGAGGAAACACTTGATATTGTTTGTATAAAGTGAAAGCACATGTCCCGAGCTAATCTATTTGTCCTGCGCTGCTCCGTATTTGCAGAACTTAAAATAAGGAAATGACAGGTTCGGACCATTTCCACGCCGCTTTGCTGCAGATTACAAACTGAGACGCTCAGATTTTCTGTCTGATCCTTCTGAAAACAGCCGACCTGAGCTGATTCTCTGAAGCTAGCACACTCTCGGGGTCACTTTCCCATGTCGATGGAGCTCCGCCATGTTTAATTCATGGCAGGGGGACGAGTGTGTGTCTGAGAGGAATTATGGGATGAAGACAAAGCTTTTGTTTGTGTGCCGCTTCCATATGGGATGTTTGGAAAATGACGTTTTGAGGGGAAAAAGCAGGCTCGAGTTTCTTCGACCAGTAATCTCACATCAATAAACAGCTGTGGGTGTTGACCCGGCAGCCTGGGAGGTCAGAGCCCAATCCTTCCTTCTGTTGTCTTATGTGCGTCTTTAAACCATTCTCAAGGAAGTGCGATCAAACATCTTCTGCTCGGGCCTCCACCATCTTGATGTCCCAATGCATCTGCCATACATTAGTGGAGCACTGTCTCTCCTCTCTGCGTGTCCAAACCATCTGCCCTCCATAACACGTCCCTCTGATATATTCATTTCTGATCTTGTCCTTTCAAGTCCCTCCTGATGACTCCGAATCTCTGACTCTGAATTGTGACTCCTCGTCTCTTCTCTTCGCTGTATCATCGGCAAACATGTTCATCACGAAGTCATCCTACACTCATAATAAGAAACTGTAAAAAGAATGTTGCACCAGTCCATATTTACTTTTTTATACATACATTTACCAACAATATTAATATGTTTGAGGTACAACCAGGGTAGACCCTTTATATCAACAGTTACATCACATGTAGATATCCGACTTTCATTTGAGGAAAATGAGAGTGATGACCGTTGTCTTAAGTCGTACTGAATAGTGATGGGTAGATGAGGTTTCATGACACAGTGTCCTGATTTTCAGAGGCCACCAGATGGCGCTGTGTGTTGTAAAACGTTTGGACTTGAACAAGCAATTCAGTGAAGCCTTACATAATTTCTAAACCAGGAGCGCCAACTAGTGGCCTCTGAAAATCAGGACACTGTGTCACCAAGTCTGCAACACGGTTTCATGATACCTCATGTACCCATCACTAGTACTGAATGAGTACCGTTTCATAAAAACTTCTGATCTACTCTGCATGTTGACGGCTAACAACCCTGTCATACAATATGCCCTTTGGTTCATTCTTATACAATAACTGTCAAGTAACCACTATTTGATCGCAAAATAATAGAATTGGTTTATCATTTTATGCAATGCTTTTTATGAGAAACAACTACACTACTACTGCTAATAATAATGATAATAATATAACAACAACAATAACAACACTACTACTGCTAATAATAATAATAATAATAACAACAACAACAACAATAATAACAATAACAACTATTATTTAGCCCTGGTTTGCCGTCACAGCCCACAACAGATCAGCTCAGCAGAAACACGGATCACTCCATGCGTCATGGATGTTCACATCTTGAAATAAGGCCTTTGAAGTGACAAGTGTGGCAAGGAAGCAGCACCTGCAGCAGCTCCATTATCTCGCGTGTGATTCTACTACCAGGAAGTGCCATCAGCGCGAGTCGCTCAAAAGAACTTTCCCCTCCCGAGGCAGAGGCCCCAAAATCTCTCTAATCACTAGCAGAGCGGTTTGTTATGATGTCGGAGTGACTGTCAGTCATGTCGCCGACCGTCTCCAGCATTAAAGTCTCATTAGTTAACCATCGCCCGCAGCTACTCCGTTTATTAAAACACATCGCCGCACGGCTCGTGTTATTTTGCAATAAATCTCCGCAAATTGTATTACGACAGCAGACGCTCAGCAGCGGCCAAAAAAGTTAATGATGGCATAAATCAAAAGACGTGATTAAAGATGGTGTTTTGGAAATTGTTTGGAGAAGTCAACACAAGTGCGTGGGCGGATGTGAACGTGGGTTCATCAGCCAAGGACTGGTCTTGTTTATGACTAACTAAGGTCGATACTCTGGACACATGAGTTCATATCTCACTTTCCATGAACCATCTTTGATTGATAGCACGACTTTCGAGTAATTTTAACACAAATTTGAATTTATTTTTCAGAGTTTATCCTTGTCTTTTGATATCAAAATATGCTCGCCGCATTTCAAATAAGTTTATTTTAAATGCAAAAAAATGTGAAGGTGAAAATAGCTTTTATTAAAAAGCACGTGGTGAAGAAGGAGAAGCCGAAAGAAAAAGAAGAAAACTGTAATCTAATCTAATCTAATCTAATCATCTCAAAAAAAGGTGTTTGATGACACACAAAATAACAAAATTTTGTTATTTTGTGTGTCACTTCCTCCCCAGCTTCATAGCAGCGCAGCTGGATCCCATTCCGCTGATCAGACTCCACTTATTTCTACACCTGGGTTCCAGTCTGCGCTTCCAGATGGTTGCTTCGTGTCCTCACAGTAAACTCTCTCCACCTTTCTGAATATTCTAAAGTCTGTGCGCGCTTGATTTCTTTTTTAGACGCTTCCTCAGTTCTCGAACTTGTCACTTCGTTTCTACTTTCACTTTCCTTCCCCGGTAGATTTCCGTGTGTGAGCATTTTGTAGAACTCACTTTTTGTTTTCTCATTGATATAGTTTACTCGTGTGTGTGTTTTTCCACCACTGAGCGTTTTATGTTAATTGGGCTTCGCGAGTAACTTCCGCGTGAGTTTGTGTTCTCCACGTTTGTAAGGCTTGATTATAATTCGCCTCTCTTTTGTTCCAGGTTTTTCCCCAGCCCTTACGTGTAACTCCTGGTCCGTGTTCTGGTTCCCGCGCTTTTAGTTCTTCGTTCCTGTTCGTCTGTGTATAACCTCGTCTTTGTCTATTGAATTGTTAAGTTAATCTCGTCTCCATGCCTTCTGTCCTCCAGCACTCATTGCACCTGGGTCAAACCTCAGACAGCCATGACATTTCATGTATTGTTTGCGTTGCCACTATAGGGGCTACACATTGTTATGATAGACTGCAGCTTTTATGGTAGGCTCACTCTGAGGGTATAAAAACAAGACTTCATCATCAAGATCCCACCCCGAGGAAGAGGAGTAAGATGAGTCCCACCCTGGAGGAGTCCCACCTTGGAGAAGAGGAGTCCCGCCCAGGGGAATGGAAGTCCCACCTCTAAGAGGAAGAGGAACCAGAACTCATCACTGAGGTCCCGCACTGGAGAGGAGGAGGCCCAGAACAGCCAGTTGAAGCAATATGTTTATACACTGTATTTCCTTTGTTCTGGGCCCTTTACTATTCAATTGAGAGGTCCTCACACCATTGTGATTGTAAAACCCTCCAAAAATCTCCATTAAATGCCTTTCTATTTCATACTTTTTGTCCTTTTTGAAGTTCCCTATATTTAGCGATCATAACCACAGAACCTGGACTTAACTGCACCAACCAGACGGCCAGGTGAAGACAGGTTTAGCAACGCTGCCCTGGATTACCTCTATACTGATGTTCATTCAGGAAACCTTGTAAACCCATGACTTACGTAGGTTGTCTTGGCCAACCCTGACCCCGCCACAAGTCTACAGCCCTTCAGTCCCAGCTTGCCAGTCAGTGACTGAACCACTGCAAGGCCCTTGCGCTGGACCCTCCCACCTCTGCTGGTGTTCAGATTGACTCAAACAAAGACGTTAGAACTAAAGTCACGTAAAACCAACGCTCCTCCCTACATGGCTAAGTGTGATGCAAGGACTAGCTCTTGGCTTTGACAGCTTCATTATTCATAATTAACAACACACAGGCAATTACAGGGGGAAATTCTTCAGCTGCCTGTAATTCAGTCCTTAATGGCTGCACTCCTTCCCCGCTACCGTCCCCATCTCTACATGTATTTAATCAGCGAGGAGAACCAAGGCACAGTTACTGGTGAGACAAGTCTTTCTCGTACGGGAGCAACAATCTAATAACCTCAGTGGGTTTTCTCTCAGCTCACATCACCGTTTTATTTACTACAAGCATCACTGCTCCCTCGGTGGAGCACTTTTACTCGGAGTCACAAAGCGCTGTTTTTTTAATGGCTACCTTTGGGGGCTGGAATCCGGGAGTCCTTGCATAATCATTCTTGGCCGTATTAGTATTTATGGATTTCTTTCCCTTCTCAGCTTGCGCTGGGAATCCGTGCTGGTCATCACATAGATCTCATTTAGATCATCCCAGTGTATGCGTGTCTGGTTAATGCTCTTTTGAGAGCTATTGATTGTGGCTCCGCATAATGTTGTTTCCCTGAAATCGATGCCCACTCTGAAATGTACAAATGAGAAAGCGGAGAAGTTGTGAGGAAAACTAATAAAACTTGAAACACTTGGAACGAGATGGAGTGTGTCATTAGTTTTTGTTATGTTGCTGCCGTTTCATTTTTTTTTCAAGGCTGTAAATCGGCTCAGAGAGCCGCAGAAATCTAATAAGCAGTTTGGGCAAATGCAAGGACCGGACTTCGGCGGGAGCCTCCTCACGTGGACCGGGAGACTGATTCTGGTTCAAGAACATCTGCCTCTTAATGTGTCGCCCTCCCTCCTTTTTGGCTTCAAAATGAAAGCTTTTGTGTGGTATACACAGTATTGACAGGAAGCCAAGACTCAGTCATGATCCATGCTCTTGGTGTGAATGCGAATGGATGCATTTTGGGGTATCAGCATAAACGCCCTGATAAAGAACTATAGAGAATGTACCCCTTTTCTGGGTTTGACCAGCATTGGAGTTCTGTAGGAACAGTAGCATCTTGTTTAAATCAATTCATGCCGGATTTAGATTGGGGCAAATTCTCAAGTGACCTCAACCATGAGTTTTGTTTCTGCGTTGAAACAGTTTAGCTGATACTGCGACTTAAGACCGTCTTCTGTCGGAGAATCCTTAATTCAAGCTAGCTACAACTGAGGGGTAACGGCACCATGGCACCCTGCTTTTCGTGTGTGTGTTTCTCCAAGCTGAACAGGAACCTAAAAAAATCTCTGTGTTGTGGCTGAGCATTTTTGAGCTACCAACACAATGTCACAATATTATGTTATGTTGTATATTATGACGCTAGATTAGGGAGTTGGAAGGAGTAACATGAACCTTACATTCCTGGTGCTGTTTTTGGTTCCCCTTTTCCGTGACAAAAGATGGAAAATGCGAGATCATCTTACAAAAAACTCCTATGGTCTGAGGTGTCTTAAGACTTTGTATTGCTAATTTGTTAAGATTATTAATCGAAGAATGTTTGTACTAGCTCGACCACAAAGCTGGGCCTTCAGTGAGCTAGAACTGAGGAAATGTTAGGAGGATATTACATGAAAACAAAAGCCTATAAAAGTGAGTTTTTGGCAGAGATCTAAAGGTGGCACGGCGGGTTTCGGAAAAGGCTCTGTCGTCCAGATTGAGGGACAACTAGCCGAGAGCCACCTGAGGGTCTGAGGGTCCTGGTTGGGTAGTCGGGTGTCAGGAGTTCCTCAATGTAGACAGGGGGCCAGGCCAAGACGGGCTTTAAAAGTTATTAATAAGATCTTAAAGTCACTTCTATAGTGGAGCCATTGAAGCTAACACTGGAGTGACGTGCTGCCGCCTGTTAGAGCCAGTTAGAAGCCTTGCTATAGTGTTAAAGGCACAGGAAGATGAAAGCAGACACCAGTTGAAAAGAGAACATCAACGTTGTGTCGTGACCAACTCCAGCGTGTTATTAAGGGTGGCCACAGCATGTCATACCCCCCTTTTCGTGATCATCAGTGGCACCTTTGCTCTACAAGCTCATGTCTGCAAGCACAGGGAGAACATATGAACTCCACACTGACTCGCTCAAAGCCTCAACTGATCCAAGAACCATTGATCATCAAACCACTGCCCCACTGTGTTGAACAAACAGGTGTAATAACCTTCACACTGTTAGCGTCAGTTAGGTCCTTCTGTAGCATGAGCTCTGACTGACATGAACACTCTTAAAGCAGCACGTGAGCCACAGTGGAGATGAACTCCTGCGCCCATCCTCGCAGGATCTGGAGCGGAGGTCAAGAGCGGGAAGGCTGCTGTCTCTCTGCAGCTCCTCTCAGTGTTTGAAGTTTGAAGACTTTTGGTTCGGGCCCAAACTCTAATTACCTCGCTCTCTCCAACTTTCATAATTTCACGCCTGGAGGGGACAATTACCAAAACTCCTTTCTCTCATTCTGTTGAATTAGAGGCAGAAAAAAGAGCAGCAGGAGAAAATATGCTGGGAGCTCAGCAGCTCAATTTAAACCGCAGGAGAAGAAAGAGATGAAATATTTACTTTGGATTGCAGCATGGGGAGGATAAAACACGCTGGTTTATTCAAATGTAACATGTTATGAGCTCAATTGGGAAATGAGAATGTGTTGCTGAATCCTTGCTATATCACATACCCGGACTTCAAAGTCTGCTGGAGCTGTATGATAAACACGTGTTGAGGTTTGTTTCTTCCAGGCCAATCACCCGGCCCCAGTGGAGGTTTCATCATGGACTCTTGAATACTAAATCAATAGCTAGCATAAATATGTGTGCACATGGGACTCTGTTGATCAGCGGAAGAAATGTGCATCAATAACAATAACATCTTCCACCTGCAAGAATGAGTTCATCTCATCTGTAATGGAAGTGGGAGGTCATTTCTCTTTTAGTGGATTTTAGCTACAACATAACAACTGTTAAGACCATTCTGAGATCTTCCATTAAGAATGTGGAGTTGAAAGAGAGTGGAAAGTCCTTTTCAGGTAGGAAATAAGATCCTTCCCCAGGTGGAGGAGTTCAAGTGCGCTTGTTCGTGAGTGATGGAAGTCAGGAGGACTCACTCTGCCACGGTTTAGAATGAGCTTGCAAGTCACGCCATGTTCTCACTCACAATTGTGGCGATGAGCTTTGGGTAGTGACCAAAACAACAAGATCGAGTGGCTGAAAACATTTTTCTTTTCTTCCCATAGAAATACAGTAAATAAATACAGTAAAGCGAGCAACTCAGTCATCCACATCCCTGCACATTGAGGGAAGCCAGTGAAGGCAGATGGTAAGATGCAGCCATAGTGAGGTACTGGGAGCATCCCCACCTGGGAGGAAACCTTAGGGCAGGCCCAGGACATGTCTCATGAGTCTACTTGGTTGGGTTGAAAAGTTTGTATATTCCCCCAGAAAAATGGGACAAGGTTTGTGGGGAGTCTAGGTCTCTTGGGTCGAGCCACTGGAAAATGAATGGTCTCTCAACTGTCAGAGATAGAACCTCTGTCATCCATGAGAGACATAAAGTAGAGCCACTGCTCCACCAGGAGATGCCAGTTGAGGTGGCTTGAGTGTCTTGTTGGAATGTCGGCTGGATTCCTCCCTAGTGTGGTGTTTAAGGGGTGGACCAATGTCCACAATGCTGGCGGAAGGTGCTGAGGACAGTCGCTGCCCCCGTGACCTGATCTGAGATGAGCAATGTCGAGTTAAGGCCATGATGTTTCAGAACTTGAGAACTTGCTCTCATCTCACAGGCAGGTCAATGATAAACATCATACACAGCTTAATATTGTGGAAGGTTGCCTTTTCACCATGCGTTTCATGTTCCATGTGTATTAGCTTCTTCAGAAGTCAAATTAAGTCTCCGGCAGAAAGGAAATATCATCACTATAACATCAGTATTCAGCTGTCTGGCTGTCTGAAAAACATCATAGATGGAGATTATGTAAGTTTTTAAACCACCTGCAGCTACATGCCAATCAAACTGTCCAATCAATATCAGAGAGCAAACAAGCAGGAACTTGATCGAGAAGTGGAGTCAAAGCCTCCGAGCCTCCTCTCAGCAGAGTTTTGAAACTTTGCAACGCAGACGCAAATAAGTCAAGTATTGAAAAGTTCAATTAAAAACGAAGTCCTTTGTTTGTATTCACTCCACACAAGCAACGTAATTCTATTTCAAGGAAGCGGTTTCACACATCCGGAGCGGTTCAGACAAGGAACTGCAGTGCTTTTGAGATCAAACATGGCGTCTGCTTGCTGCGGTCTCACTTGACCTTCTTTCCACTCTGACTGTGACCACAATGAAGTGATTGATATTTTTCTAACATTAGCGAAGTGCTTAACCGACACTGTGTTATTGTGTGAACCCCAGGAAAGTCATGTGACTCACCCAGTCAAGTCTATCCTCTGGTGTTATGAGGCCTATATGGAGCGTAGAGCCTCCAAGCTCAGGGTCCATCTTTTAAAACTCTTTCTCATTCAGTAACTTTGAACAAAAGTCAAAAGAAAAAATCAAATGTGGCAGCTTTGAGCACAAAGGGAGTGAAGCATCACCCAAGCTTGAATCAATCACATCTGAATCCACAGGGATATTTGAATGACTTCACAGTGTTCCGATCTAAGACTTAAAAACATCTGTGAGCAAATGTTAGATGACTCAGAGTGAGTCACTGGCACCATCAGCTCTCTGCTCAGAATCTCTCTCATGCAGAGGAGGAAACTCAGCTCGATTAAAAAGGGACTGCTTCTCAGGGGACTGGAACCTTTGGCCAAACCGTGACGTAACCCCCTCTGTTTCAGATTCACCCTAAAGTCTTTCAATTTTGCTTTAATCTCTGTGTGAGTCAAGTGACGTAAACCTGACCAGCTCACCTTGCATGTAACAACAAGTGAAAAACGCATTTCTATTGAAAAACAAATACTTTTTTGTAGTACTCCAGATTGGTCTTGGTCTCGAGACTGGTCTCAAGACCGCTTTTTAGGGTCAATGTCTCATCTCGAATGCATTTTTATTTGGCCTTGTCTTGGTCTCAGCATTTCTATTTAAGACCGGTCGAGACAGACAGAGAAAACAGTCATAATTTGTAAAAGAAGGATTCTTTTGTTTTTTTTCTATGATATTTATCTGATGTCTGAAACTGATCCACAAAGGGGCCACAGTGTTTTTGTTCCTGACTCATCAGGAGGATACCCAAACACCTTTCAGGTGTCTGAAGACTGTGGATAGTCAGACTGGTGCTGCTTGTTTCAGCTGACACCTGATTGGTTTGTGTGCCTGCATCCACTATAACTCTTTGGTGGATCAGCTTGAGACTCCTCATACCTACTGTTTTGGTCTTGTCTTGGTCCCGACCTCAAATGTCTTGGCCTTGTCCTGATCTTCTCAAA